>NW_019154141.1:12856498-12911970 GCF_002288905.1 Enhydra lutris kenyoni | reverse complement strand
TCAGGGCCTAGAAAGGGCACCAAGGAGACGTGATGCTTGTGTGTCCAGACCACGAGGAGAAGAAGTGTTGCCCAGAGTGACACAGGAGTCCTTCCCGCAGACAGGCGGAAGCCGCGACCCGTGCAGCCCCTGAGAGCGTTCGCTCCCAGTAACCGGTGGGACCTACTCTGTACCTTGGCTTCGATTCACCCTCCCCTTTCCATCGCTTATCTCTAAACTGGGAGCTGGCGAAATGAGAAAGTATTGCACATCATTACTGGGGATAAGGAGACAGGTTTGCTATAGACTGTATCCAAGAGAACCAATGGCAGGGAAACTAGCTCGGGCAAGTCACTTCTCTGTAGCCTCCTCATCTCCAAAGGGAGACTATGAACAGCCTGCCTGTAATCCTGACCTTCACCTTCCCTCCTCCACCCAGGGCCCTGGGTTATCCCTTAACTGCCTTTCTTCTATTCCCTAGCAGAGTATTCCTGGACACCTAAACGTGAGTTTTATATTGTCTTTTGGCTCAATAGCGCATAAGCCCTAGAGCGGGGATCTGGGTGTGTTTTGTTTCCATTTATCATTTTTATCTCCAGTGCTTTGAACAGCACCTGGCATATACCGGACGCCCGGTGTACTTAGTTGAATAAATCAATGAATCAATATCATATCATGGGATACCTGCCTACAGAAAGGGATTAGCAAAGCTCTTGGGCCTTGTGGTCCTTAGGACCCTCCGTGTGTTCTACTACAGCTCTGCTCGCTTCCACGCTTAGGAGCCCATCGTGTGCTCACTACATTCGCTTTGTGGGCTTTCTGGTATTTAGAAGGAGAAGCATTTAATGTTGCAGAACGGCACGTTCCCTCACAGGAAGGAGCATTTCCCATTGTAAATTAGGGATTTCCCTTTCTAGGCAGCGCCTGGTTGGCTCAGTGGGTGGACTACGGGATTCTTGCTCTCAGGGTCTGAGTTCAAGCCCCATGTTGGGTGTAGTACCTACTTAAAGATGAAGAAACAAAGTATCTTTAAAAATGATTTCCTGGTGGGGCGCCTGGGTGGCTCAGTAGGTTAAAACCTCTGCCTTCGGCTCAGGTCATGATCTCAAGGTCTAGGGATCGAGCCCCGCATTGGACTCTCTGCTTGGCGGGGAGCCTGCTTCTCCCCCACTGCCGCCTCTCTGCCTACTTGTGATCTCTGTCAAATAAAAAATAAAAAAACCTTTAAAAAAAATGATTTCCTGGGACACCTGGGTGACTCAGTTGGTTAAGCCATTGCCTTCGGCTCAGGCCATGATCCCAGGGTCCTGGGATCCAGTCCGGTATCGGGCTCCTTGCTCCGCAGGGACCTTGCTTCTCTCTAGGCCTCTGCCTGCTTGTGTGTGCTCTCTCTCTCTCTCTGACAAATAAATAAATAAAATCTTTTTAAAAATTTTTATTTTTATTTTTTATTTTTTTAAATATTTTATTTATTTGACAGAGAGAAATCACAAGTAGGCAGAGAGGCAGGCAGAGAGAGAGGAGGAAGCAGGCTTCCCGAGGAGCAGAGAGCCCGATGCGGGGCTCGATCCCAGGACCCTGAGATCATGACCTGAGCCGAAGGCAGAGGCTTTAACCCACTGAGCCACCCAGGCGCCCTTTTTTAAAAAATTTTAAAAACTAAATAAATAAAAATGATTTTCGGGGCGCCTGGGTGGCTCAGTGGGTTAAGCCTCTCCCTTGGCTCAGGTCATGATCTCGGGGTCCTGGGATGGAGCCCCTCATCAGGTTCTCTGCTCAGTGGGGAGCCTGTCCCCCCCCCACTGCCCGCCTCTCTGCCCACTTGTAATCTGTCAAATAAATAAAATCTTTAAAAAAGAAATAGAGTTAAAAAAAAATGATTTCCTGTTCTAGTTCACGCACCAGCTTCTTATGAGTTTGGGTAAGATGGGTCTCCTTTAGCCGCTCGCATCGATGGGCACAGACCGAAGTGCCTCCACAGTGAGGGCCAAGCCGAGAGGGGACGGTCACGCCCTGTCAAAGCGTCCTGCAATCTCACCAGGGTTCCCTTGACTGTCGCTTCAGAGGAGGTGGGAATGATAAGCTGGGGACAGAGACTCCATTGCCACAGCTAGCTTTCTCAGCCACTGCCGGTTTCCCACAGCCTTGCCCAACTGTCTTGCTATCAGACTCTTGCATAACAGAGTAGCCAGTGGTATCTTCAGGAGCAAGGATGTTCATTTGTCCTCGTGCTTAAGATCCACTATCATTTTCTATTCGTAGTCTTTGCCCACTGTCCTTTGAATTATCTTTTTGCATTTCCGTCTCTAGCATGCTTTGTATGTGTCCTAGTGCGTGGTAGTTTTTTTTTCTTTTCTAAGATTTTATTTATTTGACAGACAGAGATCACAAGCAGAGAGAGCGGCAGGCATAGTGAGAGGGGGAAGCATGCTCCCTGCTGAGCAGAGAGCTCGATGTTGGGGCCCCCATCCCAGGACCCTGAGATCATGACCTGAGCCAAAGGCAGAGGCTTAACCCACTGAGCCACCCAGGCGCCCCCTAGTGTGTGAGTCCTGGTATAAATCTATTTCTTCTGGATGGCTATCCACTTGTCCCAGCATCATATAACGGCACATCTAATATCGGTTTCAGATGCCACTTGTATCATATAAAAAAGTCCTCTCATATATTTGGATCTGTTTCTGGATCTTTTGTTTTCTTAAGATTTTTTTTAAAAAAAGACTTTATTTGAGAATGAGTGAGAGAGAGCATGAGAGGGGAGAAGGTCGGAGGGAGAAGTGGACTCTCCAAGGAGCTGGGAGCCCGATGCGGGACTCGATCCTGGAAGTCCGGGATCATGACCTGAGCCGAAGGCAGTCGCTCAACCAACTGAGCCACCCAGGCGCCATTAAGATTTTTTTTTTTTAAAGATTTTTGAAGTGGGACACAGGGGCAGAGGAAAATCATTAAAATTCCTCACCTACTGACAAACCCTTGAAACAGAGTGGCTCTCCCTGGGGGACTCAACTGCCCTCACCTTGAGGTTTTGCTAAGGACAATCCTAGCCTGACCGACGCCCTACCCCGACAGGTCCAACCAGGATCCTTTAAGTCTACTTTAACAATTCCTTTAGGAAACTTTATCTCTAAATCTCCAAGATAGTGTTGAGAAGAATTCCCAAGCATATGGCCCACTGATATACATCTAAAGGGTCTCACGAGAAGATTTTTACTACTAGTAATAAATAACCTTTCTCCCAACAAGAGCTAGCCCCTCAAGGTCCTGGAGACCTTGCTTTCAAAATTCCTTAGAGACTAACATCATCCCCTTTGTCCTCGCCCACCGCCAAGTCCACCTCTACTCTGCCTTTAAAAACTGACTGTAATCTGGTTCGGGGTCCAAGTCCCTACTCCCCTGTGTCGGGTATGCTTGGGCTCAAGCTTAAGCCTTAAGCTTGTCAAATAAACCCTCATGTGATTACATCGGTGTTGGCTCCTTGGTGGTCTCTCAGATGCAAAAACTTGGACATAACTTTTTTTTTATTCGACACAGCAAGAGAAGGAACACAAGCAGGGGGAGTAGGGGAGGAAGAAGCAGGTTCCCGCTGAGCAGAGAGCCGGAAGTGGGGCTCCACTGAAGCAAAGGCAGCCGCATAACGACTGAGCCACCCAGACATCCCCCACCTTTTTCTTTAAAGGATCTTTGTTTTGTTTTGTTTTTAAAGATCTTATGCTTAAGTAACCTCTATATCCTCCAACTCTGAGATCCATAGTTGCATGCTCTACCGACTGAGCCAGCCAGGCGCCCCTGGATTTTTGTTTTGAAAATTCTTCTGATAACCTGTTTCTAAAAATTGTGATTCAGGGGTGCCTGGGTGGCTCAGTCGTTAAGCATCTGCCTTGGGCTCAGATCCTGATCCCAGAGTCCTGGGATCGAGCCCGAATCGGGCTCCCTGCTCGGCGGGAAGCCTGCTTCTCCTTCTCCTACTCCCTCTGGTTGTGTTGCCTTTCTCGCTGTCTCTGTCAAATAAATCAATAAAATCTTTTAAAAAAATTGTGATTCAGGGGCTCCTGGCGGGTGTAGTCATGAAGTATCTTTCTCTTGGTTAGGCTCAGGTCAGGATCTCAGGGTCCTGGGATCCGATCCATGCTCGGTTCGGAGTCGTAGATTCTCTCTATCCCTCTCAGTTGTGCGCTCTCTTCTCAAATAAATCAATCTTTAAATAAAATCGTAAAATGAAATAACATTTTTGATCCAACTGATTCTTCGGTGTCACACCTGCTCTGGGATCACGCAGGTGAACACGACCTTGTCCCTGTGGTCAGGGGCATCTGCCGTGCTCTTCCCTTCCTCTTCGGCTGCCATTCAACCCCAGCCACTCCTCACAGAGCCATTGGGGACGCCAAGCGCAACCAGAGAACGTCTGCCTGGGCCGAGGCTGCCAACTGCGGGCCTCCCAAGTGTTCTGTCCCCGGGGCTCCAGAGGACTGTTGAGTCCCTGCCGGGGTCCTCAAGTCTGGGCCTCACCGTATCCCTTCTGCCTGGTCCTCCGGTGATCCTGCCTTCATCTCAAGGTCTACACTGTACTCTTCCACTGTAGTCTTCCTCTGTGAGGTCCTTTCCAGCACCTCAACTTTCATAACAAGTTGAAGAGACCCGGTTGGAGACTGACCATTTTGTTTCCTTGGACTTCCTCTCCCTTCTCTCTGACCCCTCTCTCTCCCTCTCAATCCTTCTCCCCTTTTCCTTTTTCCAGTTACAAACAAAAGCTTTTACTTCTAGACTTCTAGGATGAGCATCAGAACTGGGTCATTCGGTCTGACTTGTCACGGGGAAAGGAGGTTGCTTTTTTCTAGCAATAGCCAACTAAGCTGAGGTCACACATACCCCGTTTTTGTTTTTGTTTTTGTTTTAGATTTTATTTGTTTGACAGACAGAGATCACAAGCAGGCAAAGAGGCAGGCAGAGAGAGGAAGGGAAGCAGGCTCCCCGCCAAGCAGAGAGCCCGATGCAGGGCTTGATCCCAGGACCCTGAGATCATGACCTAAGCTGAAGGCAGAGGATTCAACCCACTGAGCCACCCAGGCGCCCCACACACATACCCCGTTTTAAAATGACTCAAGGTGGGACAGTTTGCCACAGTCTTGCTGCTCAAAGTGTGGTCCCCGGGGGCGCCTGGGTGGCTCAGTGGGTTAAGGCCTCTGCCTTCGGCTCAGGTCATGATCCCATGGTCCTGGGATCGAGCCCCACATTGGGCTCTCTGCTCAGCAGGGAGCCTGCTTCCTCCTCTCTCTCTGCCTGCCTCTCTGCCTATTTGTGATCTCTTGTCAAATAAGTAAAATGAAATCTTTAAAAAAAAAAAAAAGTGTGGTCCCCAGACCAGCAGCGTTGGGAGTCCCGTGAGCATATTGGAAATGCAGAACCATAGGCTTTTTAACAAGACTCTCATGTGTACACAGCAGTCCAAAAGAAAAGTGTTCTGCAACGGGACTTGATGGCTGAGGGAGAGAGGCAGAGAGAAGCAGCAAACACAGTTTTGTGGATCTCAACTTTCACTAACAACACAGGCAACCTGATTCCTCACCATTCTTCTCTCACTCTTTCTACAGCCCTGAAAAGTGTCTGAAGTTTCTAGAATCTTCTGGCAGTAAGACAGAAAAGGAGGGTACCCATTGGTGGGGTTTTGGAATTACCTGGGAGGTTCCGTGGGGTGGAGTCCGCGGCCGACCCGATGACCAAGAAAGAGTTCTTGAGACGTCTTGGGTGCAAAATGGTGGTTTGTTAGAGCCTGCGGACAGTACCCCAGAGCAAAAAGAGCATCACTAAGAACCCGTGGAGTGGCCCATTATATACCTACAAGGTGGGAGGGGGAGGTAAGGAAAATGGAAGTTTCAAAAGAACTTTCATATGCTAAAGAGGACCTACAAGATCGCTGAGGCCTTGCCATTTTCAAGTTAAGGTTGTTTTTCCGCTCAAGCAAGGCATTAACATTAAGAGCGCTGGGAGCTTCCTGGAAGGAGGTCGCGCCTGTCACACCCAGGAGTGGGGGTGGGGGGAGGCTGCCCGGTGTCCCCTTCTGCTTTGTCTTTAGTCAGCCTTCTGCTCCTCCTCACCCATAACGTAGGAGCTCAATGTTTGTTTTTTTTTGTTTGTTTTTTTTTTCTTTTCAGGTCGTTAGAGACTGAGGAGCTTGCAATAACTGGGGATGAGATAGGGGAAAGCATAGAAGAATCATCTGATTATTTAGGTGCCCTTGAACGTTCTCTGAGAGACGTGAACAAAGAAGTGGGGAGCTGTTACGCTGTCTTTCTCTGACACAGCCGGGTGTTACTCCAAGCCTGAAAACCTTGGACGTAGGACATCCCCAGAGTTGCAGATGATTGAGGCAGTGCAAGGGCCAGCAGAGTGCCTTTCCCCCAACCTCCTGCCGCAAACGTGTTCTCAGGATCCTGGGGCTAAAACAGAAGTGTTTGTGTGTTGGAGAGCAAGTTGTGTGCCCAGCTCCGTAAAACTAGATCCGTAAGACTAGGTTGTCTCAACCAAGAACGTGGCTTCAAAACTTGACTACCATTATTTAGCACCCACTGTGTGCTTGCTAATCCCCACATTTCCCCCTTGCTTTTTAAACATTTAAATTCAATGAATGACTATAGAATGTATTACTCCTTTCAGAGGTAGACGTCAGTGATTCAACAGTCTTATATAATACCTAGTGCCGGGGCACCTGGGTGGCTCAGTGGGTTAAAGCCTCTGCCTTCGGCTCAGATCATGATCCCAGAGTTCTGGGATCGAGCCCCGCATCGAACTCTCTGCTCGGCGGGGAGACTGCTTCCTCCTCTCTCTCTGCCTGCCTCTCTGCCTACTTGTGATTTCTGTCTGTCAAATAAACTAAAAAAAAAAATAATAATAATAATAATACCTAGTGCCTTTATTTTATTTTATTTATTTATTTGACAGAGAATACAAGCAGGGGTAGTGGGAGAGAGAGAAGCAGGCTTCCCGCTGAGCAGGGAGCCCGATGTGGGGCTTGATCCCAGGACCTGGGACCATGACCCGAGCCAAAGGCAGACGCTCAATGACTGAGCCACCAGGCACCCCCCAGTGCCTTTAAAAAAAAAAAAAAAAAGATTTCATTTATTTGACAGAGAGAGACACAGTAAGAGAGGCAACACAAATAGGGAGAGTGTGAGAGGGAAAAGCAGGGGGAGTGGGAGAGGGAAAAGCAGGTTTCCCCACTGAGCAGGGAGCCCAGTGTGGGGATACATCCAAGGACCCTGGGATCATGACCTGAGCCGAGGGCAGTGTAAGGACCTATTTAGAAACTGTCCCTGCTCCCCTTCCCCCGGGGGATTTACTTGGAGACAAGTCCTGGAAACCAGCTTCAGGTAACAAAGCCCAGATACGAGGGTGGGTGGCGAGGTGGAGACTTCCGATCAGTGGGGGGAATGCATACTATCTCCCTGGTTACCAAGAGTATGGGCCCTGCCCTTTGGGAGCCTTTTGGGCTCCAATCCCAATCAAGGTGTAATAGGCTAGTTCAAATGTCTACCAGGGTAAATTGTAACTCAATTGGTCACCTAGCATCACTGTGGAGTTTCCTGTGTGTGTTACAATCTCATTGGCCACCTGTGCGTCGCCAGGCCCAACCGCATGGCCTTTGCCCTTAAAAGCTAGACTGTGAAATGGAGAAGGGTCGCCCTCTCTCGTAAGAGGTGCGGCTCCGAACGGTCGGTTAGATTCTTGATGCTTGGCGCGAAATAAAGCTTTGCTTGACCTTCGCTTTGTATCAGTCTCGCTCCTTTAATCACGGACCCATTATTGGGGCATAACAGGCAGATGCTAAAGGACTGAGCCACCAGGCGCCCACCTCAGTGCTCATTCTGAAGCCGGAGAGGTAGGTTCTTGTCTCATGGAGCCAAAGAATGAATCTTGAAGACAAAAGAGAGTAAAGGGATAGAGGTTTATTAAGTGAAGATACAGAAGAAGCCCTCAAAAGTGAGAAGGGTCAGGGTGCCTGGGTGGCTCAGTGGGTTAAGCCTCTGCTTTCAGCTCAGGTCATGATCTCAGGGTCCTGGGATCAGGCCCCACATCAGCAGGGAGCCTACTCCCCCCCCCCCCGCCCCGCCCTGCTTGCCTGTCTACTTGTGATCTGTCAAATAAGTAAAATCTTTAAAAAAAAAAAATGTGATAAGTGTCCCAACAGGATTGCCAACAGGGGCTGTTAGGTTTAGTCTAGTATAGAAAAGGGAACCAAAATCCTTTTAACATCTGATACTACTGATACCACGTTCAATGGCTTACTTCCTTTTTATGGTCTGGTTAATCTTTGTTGGTTGCAGGTGATTAGCATAAAAAAGACTACCCATCCCGCACACACAGGACAGGCCGGGTGGGGTCTGTTCCCTTATCTCTGGTTTCCCCAGGCCTCCACATTTTTGAGATTTCTGTGAGCCAATCACATGGCCCCTATGTCTCCCTACCTAGTCCCACCTTTCCTTAATTAATTCCATCATGTGTCCTCTTTAATGTCCATCACCCAGTTTCCCCATCCTCCCAACCCCCCAGCCCCCATTCTTTTCATCATTTCAAGGATCCCAAAGTGAAAGTGTTATTCTTGGTATTTTACATCTTTAGAAACTGAGGATGATGCCAAGGCCCAGCTCCCAACTTCTTCAGCTTCCTTCCTCTTCCCCTTCCCACAGAATTAAAGGGACCCTTAGTCTTGGCTGGTGGTTTTACATCATGGTGGTTGGTGGCTCCTTACTCCCATACACACAGTGATAAAAGTAAGTCAAACAAATCCTTGTTCAACAGACGAGAAAAAGGAGCTTCAGAAAGACAGTCTAACTCACTAGACTTAAACTCAGATTTAGCAGAGAGTAAGAGAAGGGATCCTGCCCGCTTCCTCCCCCCACCAGTCAGTTACTAGGAAAGGATGAAACTTTCCAGGTTTAATTAACCTGGGGACAGAAAAACAAGAGACTTTGTGAGAGATAAAGGCACAACCCCTTAAAAATGCTTGACAAAAACTCTCCTAAATCACAAAGGAACATAAGCACCAAAAAAGCAGGCACAGAATCCAAAAAAGTTGGGGATATGAACAACAGAAATTGTAACAGATGTCCACAACCATAAGAAAACAAAAGCCAAAAATACTGAAGATTGGCGCATTATAAAATGAATACTGTCATTTATCACCCAGTTTTTTAACCCCTGCAGGGTGTGCACCGTTCCTGGAAGTACTGCAATACCAGGTCGATGCGTGGAGTGGACGAAGCAAGCTCCTATTCCATCTCCCTGTTCCAAAAATCCATTTAATATATTGTCCTCGGGTAGAGGACGTATCAGATATTAAACTGATAAGAACAGATACTACACTTGATCTTAGCCAAAAGGCCGAGAAGCGATACCAAACACTTATCCCCCGCTGTCACCGCCAAGTCGCCATCCATATTGCACTCACGGCGAGCCCCGGCGCGCCCAGCCCACGCCTCGCTTCCCTCCCCTCTCTGACAGCGCTATGGCGGCCATCGGACAGGACGCTCTGTCGCACAGACGTCCATTCTCTACACCCGAAAACAGAAACGGTGTTTCTGTCGTTGCTCCGTCTCTCTCTCCTCTCTTTGTAACGCCACATCTAATTTGAATGCCCCTCCTCTTCCCGCCCAGGAGGCGTGGTCACAGCGGGCAGACAGTCACCCGGGAACGCACCTGCGTTGAATCCCGGACGGGGCGAGGGGTCGGTCTCCAGTTTTGTACAGACGGAGAGAAAAGACAGGATCCAAGAGGGCTCGGGGTGACGGCAGTCGGGGCCTCTGGAAGGGAGCCGTTCGCGGAGTTGGTCCTGAAGAAGACAATGTCGCAAGACATCCTCACTAGAAACGCTTGGACCGTGTTGTGTATTACGCTGGCGGAAAGACGATCTTCTGGTACTTGCCAGCTGAGGGGCTCATTCTGAGTTAGGGGAGCGGAAGGTCTGGAGCAGGGGCTTCCCGAAGCGAGGAGGGCTGCCTTCCTCCGAGACGCAAGGCAAATCATAAAGTGCGGAGGAGAGAGGAGGCATGTCAGATCCGGAAGCCGGGGTGGGCCGCTGGATGGATTTTCTCCAACTCCAGTACCTGGGTCTGTCCGTGCTTCTGAGAGTGAATCATATCTTGGGCTTCATACGTAAAGCTCCCTGCGCCTGGGACATCGTTTCCCTTCACGTCTTCCTAACTTGGCTGTTTATGCAGATACTCTGGATTCCCCTTGGGTGTCACCTCCTCCTGGAAGCCTTCTTTAAAGGCCCTTCTATACCCTACCTCAATTCTGATTAGCGGCCCTCATACGCATTTTGCCCCACCTGCTAATTCGTTTGAGGTACACCACTCCACCTTTTCAGGCAACCCTTGACCGCCCCCGCTTGGAATCTGAGATCATTGAGGGCAGTACCCCATCAGTATTTATCTCTGTATCCCATCACTAGCTCAGTGCTTGGCAGGTAGTAGTTGGTCAGTAAACGTTTCTTAAGTGAAGAAGCGATCCCCAGATCGGACTGAATCAGAGAAGCAATTAGGAGGCTACTGGCCTGGTCCAGGGGAGATGGGGATGGAAGATCTGGTCGGGGGTGGTGGCACACGACAGAGGAGAGATGACTGTCAGGGATGTTCTGGGTATCAAGGCCAATCAATTCCTAAACTCCCTCCCCTGACCTTTCCTTGTGGCAAAGACTGCTGCTGGCTGGCTGCTTAGTCAGCATTTACCTTTCATATTCTCCTTCCTAGAGAACTTCAGTTTACTTGGGGGGTTAATATTTCTTTCATTTGATCTCAGAAAAACTAGAAGGTATTGCGGTTGTAAGACTGAAATGCAGTCACTTCACCCTGCGGGATGGAGAGCCTGTCCTCAGGTGTTGCCTGAACGCTTTCCAACGCCAGCCCCTGGGCTGAGTGCTCTATTGTATTACCTCACTTAATTCACTCAACAGCCCCACAAGGTGGATATTATATTTATCCAGGGCCAGGACTATGGTGAGGCCAATGAGGACCCCTCCTTGGGGGGGGGAATTTAGGAGACTGCCCCCCCCAACTCTTCAGTAATCAAAATTAATAATATTTTAAGGCAGGGGATGTCCAGGTGGGTCAGTGCGTTGAGCATCTGCCTTCTGCTCAGGTCATGATCTCAGGGTCCTAGGTTTGAGCCCTACATGGGGCTCCTAAAACATTTTATTTATTTATTTGACAGAGAGAGACAGCAAGAGAGGGAACACAAGCAGGGGGAGTGGGAGAGGGAGAAGCAGGCTTCCTGCTGAGCAGGGAGCCCGATGCGGGGCTCAATCTTAGGACCCTGGGATCAGGACCTGAGCTGAAGGCAGCTGCTGAACGACTGAGCCACCCAGGCGCCCCTAAATAAAATCTTTTAAAAAATATTTTAAGACACTTAATTTAGATATATTCATAAATATACACACATTATTGGTTTATGTGCTCCTCACCTTGATAGGGGTTTTGTTGCTGTTCTTTCCCCAGCACTTCAGACAGTGCTCAGCACATATTTGGCGCTTGATAAATATTTGTTGAATGAATGCACGAGAGTCACACGAAATAATACAGAAGGTGCTTAGCTTGCACCCAACGTGACTCTTCGGGCCTTCTAATCCCATGATCTCTGTTCAGATCTGTGTGTCTCAGACCATCTAATTTACTCACTAATTTGGTTTGGCTGAGAGGGGGTTGCTGTGGTTTGAACACCCCAAGCATTTATTTATCTTTCATTGGTCTTCTTGTCCTGTCTGGTGTTCTGGCCATTTGGGCAGGTATCTTAGTCCCTATCCCAAGTTGGATGAGCCCCAACAGCAGGAGCAGGGTCTGTCCCCTCTCTGTTTCCAGCACCTGCCCAGGTAGTCCATCTCTCGACCCCCTCTCCCTCTGTCCTCTCTTCCCCATGCTGGGCTTGCTGCAGACCCCACTGGCTACTCAGAACCTTCAGGGGCAGGAGGCCAACATGAGCTTTGGATCAAAGAGTTCCAATTCAAAGGCCAAGAAACTTGTTTCATGGGGCTCAACTCTGATTATTATTATTTTTTTTAGTGTCCCTGTGTGTGAGCCAGCTGCAGTTTATGGCATCTTCAAACAAACAAACAAACAAACCACCTTTTTTTTTTTTTTTAAAGTAAACTCTACCCCCAAGGTAGGGCTCAAACTCACAAGCCTGAGATCGAGAGTCAAGTGCTCTATCATCTGGGCCAACCGGGTGCCCCTCATTTAATCTCTATGACACCTTTGAGAAGTGTTAACGTCCCCAGCTTGCAAATCCAGCTTGCAGAAGCTGCCTGGCTCAACCTGGGTACTTCCAAAAGTCTTCCAAGTCCAAAGGTCTTCGCAGTAGGCAAGGTGACCAGCTGTCAGACAAAACTCTTAGCTCATTCATTCCTTTATCTAATAATGGTTGCTGAGGCTCGGGATAATAAGCCTCTAGACTCATCAGAGGCTTGGGATTATAGCAGATCTCTGTTGTAGATCTGCAGGAGAACATTTAAAGTATTCATCGTCAGGGGGCGCCTGGGTGACTCAGTGGGTTAAGCCTCTGTCTTCTGCTCAGGGTCCTGGGATAGAGCCCCGTGTTGGGCTCTCTGCTCAGCGGGGAGCCTGCTTCCCCCCCCCCCTGTCTCTGCCTACTTGTGATCTCTGTCTGTCAAGTAAATAAATAAAAATTTTAAAAAAGAAAGAAAATAAAACAATTTTTAAAAAGACACAAAAAGGGGCACCTGGGTGGCTCAGTGGGTTAAAGCCTCTGCTTTCAGCTCAGGTCATGATCCCAGGGTCCTGGGATCGAGCCCCGCATCGGACTCTCTGCTCAGCAGGGAGCCTGCTTCCACCTCTCTCTCTATCTGTCTGCCTCTCTGCCTACTTGTGATCTCTGCCTGTCAAATAAATAAATAAAATCTTAAAAAAAAATAAAAAGACACAAAAAAAGTACTCATTGTCAGGGAAAATGCACACAGCCTTTAGGGTAACTTTCTACTAATCTGTTCTAGATCCTTGCTGCTCAAAGCGCTATCTGTGAACATCTGCATCTGTATCACCTGGGAGCTGGTTAGAAATGCAGAAAGTTGGGCACCGCATCAGACCTACTGTCTTAGTTTGCTCTGGTTGCCATAACAAAATACTGTAGACCGGGCGCTTAAAGAACAGAAATTTCTTTACTCACCGTGGAGGACGCTGGAAGTCCCAGTTCAGCGTACCAGCTGAACCAGGTAGCACTCTGGTGAGGTCCCTCCTTGCTCACAGATGGCCACCTTCTCCATCTGGTGGAGGATGGCTCTCTGGCATCTCTTTTAAGGGAACGAATCCTATCCTGAGGGCCCCACTCTCATAATCTCCTCTGTCCAAATTACCTTCCAAAGGCCTCCCCTCTAAATAGCATCACACTGGGGGGTGGGGCATCAACGTATAAATACTGAATTTTTTACTTGAATAAAATATTGAATATTCAATATATAACCTGAGGGGGTGGGGCACAATTCAGTCTATAACACTTACTGAAACATAATCTGCATTTTATTTTATTTTTTAAAGATTTTATTTATTTGACAGAGAGAGATAAGGAGAGAGAGCGAGCACAACCACGGGGGAGCTGGAGAGGGAAAAGCAGACTCCCCACGGAGCAGGGAGCCCGACATGGGACTAGATCCCAGGACTCTGGAATCATGACCTGAGGTGAAGGTAGATGTTTCATGACTGAGCCACCCAGGAGCCCATGATCTGCATTTTAATAGGGTCCACAGGAGGTTAATATGCACATGAAATTCTGAAAAGCAATGCTTTCAGTCATATACATTGGAAAAGAAATAGCAGCCAAGGATCAATTTGTATATGTCACCTTGTGTGTTATCTGAGGAAGATATTCCATATTAAACTGGTTTCCTGGATCCTTTTTTCTGTAGTTGTTATTGGTTGAGATAAACTAATTTGTTTTTATTTATTTTTTAAAAGATTTTATTTATTTATTTGACAGAGAGAGACACAGCAAGAGAGGGAACACAGGCAAGGGGAGCGGGAGAGGGAGAAGCAGGCTTCCCGCTGAGCAGAACCCTGGAATGGTGACTTGTGCAGAAGGGCGACTGAGCCACCCAGGCGTCCTGAGATAAACTAATTTAATATCATTATCATAACAGCTACCAGGCATAGAGGACTTTATATAGGCCAACTCCTTTGTGGACCGCTTCACACATTTAACCTTATTCAGTTCTCATGACAACCATGTGAGGTAAGTATTATCCCATTTTACAGATGAAGAGGTTGAGGCTGGGAAGATAAATAATGTGCCCAAGGGCTCACTGGAAATGTGAAAGTCAGGACTGGAACTTCTCTTTTAAGCCAGTGGTCCTCGTAGCATGGCCCCCAGGCCAGCATCATCAGTATTACCTGAGAAATTGCTGTAAATGCACATTTTTGGGTCTGTGAGCCTGAGACCGACTGAATCAGAAACTCTAGAGATGGGGCTCAGCAATCTGTGTTTTTAGTAAGTCCTCTAGATGATCCTGACATACTCTCAAATTTGAGATTGATGGTTTGAAGCCTACACTACCTCTCAGTGTGTGCCAGACAACATGGAGGGCTGGGCCGAGAAACCTCCCCACCCCAATCTGAGGAGAAAGACTGAATCGAACGGATGAGGTCACTGGGGACCCGCCCCTGTTGTGAATGCTCCAAGGAGCCCACCCAGCTTGGATACCTGGGCAGTCACCCTGTTCCCTCCAGAGCATGGGCCTGCCTTTCTCCCTTCTCTGCCTCTCAGTTCGGCTGTTCCTTGTTTCTGAGGTATTCTCTCTCTCCTGGGTCTCTCGTGCGTGTTTCTTGCTGACCACCCAAATCCCTTCCTCCAGCCCTCCCCTGAGTGCCAGGCATGGACGCTGGACATCCCTCCTCACAGACACCCAAACATGGCTGCCACCGAGCTCTTCATAACCATCCCTGCCCTGGAGCTTCCTCCTGCCTCAGCCTTCTCTGCCCCTGTCATTAGGCCCTCAGTAACAGTATGGGAAATGTCACTGAAATGAAATTTTCTGCTCAAATCATGGTTTTCTGTTTTGGTTTTGTTTTTGAAGTAGCCTTCATGCTGAGCACGGAGCCCACGGTGGGGCTTGACCTCATGACCCTGAGGTCAAGCCCGGAGCTGAGATCAAGAGTTGGACTCTTAACCGACTGGGCCACCCAGGTACCCCACAATTAATGTTCATTTAAATCTGATCTCAGTTCCACAGACAAACTTGAAGAGGGTAGATTTTTTCATTTCCAACCTCAAACTGTAGGAAAGGGCCTGTCTGAATGGAAGACTCCAGAAGGAGGCAAAGGAACCTGCATATAACTTATATATACATAATTTATCACTTAATCTCCACTTTTCTTTGGGATCAGTCAGAGACAAACATATCCACCAGGGGGCAGCATCTGCTCCTTTCTAGCCCTAAGCCCCGGGCCTGGGACTGGGTTTTGGAATCGTGTGTTGAAAGGGCCCCCTGTAGGGGAGAAGGGTGCCTATGGGGTCCTTCCATACATGTTTTTTTTCTGTTCACACTCATTCTAAGAGGTAGGTTGTGATTTCTCCATTTTGTTCCTGAGGAAATAAAGCTGGGATTTGAAAAATGGTCTTTGTGGCGGTGCCTGAGTGGCTTGGTCAGCGGAGTGGCTGACTTTTGGTTTACGCTCATGTTGTGGTCTCCTGGTGGTGGTCTCAGGGTTGTGGGATGGAGCCCCGTGTCAGTTCTGCATTCTTCAGGGAGTCTGCTTGAGGATGCACTCTCCTCTCCCTCTGCCCCTACCCCTGCTCTCTCTCTCAAAGAAATAAATAAACCTTAAAAAAAAAAAAGAAAAAGAAAAAGAAAAAGAAAAAGAAAAAAAGAGTCTTTGTGATTCCCAAGCTGCCAGCTGCTTCTTTGGCTTCCCTCCCTCACAGCTCACTCCCGCAGACTCCTCTCCTCCCTTCATTTGTGCGCGGAGAGAGGTATGTGGTCAGGGTACTGTTGGAGACAAGGATGTCCTCAGCCCCCTCCTTGGTGAGCTCCTTCATCTCTTACCCTCAGCTCTTCCTGCGTATGGACTATTGGTAGCTGAAGGGACCTGGAATGGCCTAAACCCGAGGGGCAGGGGGGAGAGTGACTTTTCCAAGCTAGTCTATTGGTGAGGGACAGGACTCACACTGACTCTCAGCCCAGAGTTTCAGCCTGCCAGGCTTTGAGGGGGGCTTCTCTCTCCAGCGTCATCCCCACCCCTGGCCTCTGTTTTTCCTCCTCTAAGAAAGTCCCTTGTCCTCAATAAAGTCCCCAGAGTTCAATACTACCTAGAACTTGCCCAGAAACACAGGGTTTTATAGGCATCCCTGGCTAACCCAGTATCAGCAGAACCCTCAAAGGCTGAGGAACCCCAGACCAGGAATCTCCCAGGCTAAGTGTAGATGTTTGATTCTCATACTCAGGGACATGAATTCATGCAAGATTTCCTGACTGTCCACTGGCACAGTGCTGGGCAGCTTGGAGCTGTAGATGACAGGAACCAGCCCTGGGTTCAAGGGCTTCATCTGGCAGGGAGACAGCTCTGAGGACAAACAAGGATAGAATCTCATCCATGTGGGGGAGCCCTTGGAAGGAAGTGGGTAGGTCCCAGCTAGTCTGTCATTCTGTCTTGAATGCTGACCTGATTCCTTGTTGCTTTATCCTTGGCTCTAATGTCACCTACCCCTGCTCTCTCCCCAACGTGGGGCTTTATCCCAGGACTTCCTGAGAAACCTCCTCTCCCCAGTTTGAAATAGTTCGCTTCCCGAGTCTCTCTCTGGCACATCTCCCTGTTTTATTTCCCTTGATGGCAAGTATCACCATCTGAAACCATCTTCTTTATTCATTGCCTGCCTCTTCCCTCTAGAATGTATACTCCAAGAGGGCAGGTCCTTCACCATCTCACTCAGGGCTGTGTGCTCAGAACCTAGCAGGCACCCCATATATGATTGTTCAATGTATGGATGTTCAAATGTTCTCTGCAGTGAATCCCCCAATACAGAAGGTCCTGGGCTGTGATCTTGTGGAGAGAAAGGGCTACAGACGTGCGGCTGCCAGGAAGGAAAATGGTCATTAATGGAGGAAGGCTCCCTGGGGACAGAGTGTGTATGTGGGGGAAGGGGGCAGGGAACCGGAGTTCCCATTTAAAGGGGACAGATTTCGGTAAGCCCACAGTCTAGCGCTGCCCGGACAAGCTGGGCCCCTTCCTTCACCTCTCCCTGCCCCACCCCCTCCTACCCATTTGTTCATCAACACCTCTGGCAAACCAGAAAGATGAAGGGCGGGGTAGGATTGCCAGTTTTATCACTTTTATCAGATAATCAAGTGACAATTTCCCTCTCAGTTGTGAGGCCCAGGAAGTTTCAGAGGTTGCAGAAGAAAAACGAGACAATCTGTGTTTCTCATTACTGTGTGTTTTCAGTTTCACAGCCATTGTAACATTTGCTCAATGCCAAGTTTGGCCAATTTCTAGCAGCCTGACCTTGGACAAATTACCTAACTTTTCAGTGCTTCTTTCTTCTTTTTGGAATAACCATACTGACTTCTTGGGTTGAGTTGTATATTAAAAAGGAAACATATGGGGTACCTGGCTGGCTTGGTGGATGAGACACATGGCTCTTGATCTCAGAGTCGTGAGTTCAGGCCCCACGTTGGGTGTAGAGCTTACTTTATTTTATTTTAATAAAAGATTTTATTTAGGGGCGCCTAGGTGGCTCAGTGGTTAAAGCCTCTGCCTTCAGCTCAGGTCATGATCTCAGGGTCCTGGGATCGAGCCCCACATCAGGCTCTCTGCTCAGCAGGGAGCCTGCTTCCCTTCCTCTCTCTCTGCCTGCCTCTCTGCCTACTTGTGATCTGTGTCTGTCAAATAAATAAATAAAATCTTTTTTATTTTATTTATTTATTTGACAGAGACAGCAAGAGAGGGAACACGAGCAGGGGTAGTGAAAGAGGGAGAAGCAGGCTTTCTGCTGAGCAAGGAGCCCAACGTGGGGCTTTATCCCAGAACCCTGAGATCATGACCCGAGCTGAAGGCAGACGCCTAACGACTGAGCCACCCAGGCACCTCTAGAGCTTAGTTTAAAAAAACAAGTTAAAATTAAAAAAAATAATAATAAAAAATAAAAAGGAAAAGTATACAGAGTTCTCAGAGCAGAGCCTGGCATGCAGTGGCCACTGAGCATGGTAGTGGTTTCCGACTTCATGGCCTGCCATCTTCCCCTCTCCTAACACAGGCAATCTCTGTGTCTTAGCTCCTGTGGTAATCTGCCATCCCACCCCCCAACATGGAGTATAACACTAATTTCCTAAGGTCTTGATGTCTCCAGGGATTCAAGGAGGCTCCCTGCATTGCTGGGGAAACCAGGTGGCTGGTTTTAGACAAGGGAGGGAAAAAGGGAGGTGGCAAGGCAGGCTGGTGCTAAACGGATGGGAGGCCAATGGACAGGAAAGGGCTAGGCCCTCCCTGTCTAGCAGTGACTTCCCCTACTCTTTTTCCGATCCCCCTCAAATATAACCTTTAAAAAGGGTTAATATTGAATTACACAGTAAATGTAAGAATCCAGCCTCCTTTTAAAATGGGTTATGATCTTATTCTTTGATCTGCCTCCCCTCCTTCAATTTCACTTACCTCCCCCGCAGGTAATCACTGACATCCTTTTGCTCACACTGCCCTTTTGTGACATCTCCTCCCCTTCTGGGCTATCCAGACTGTATCAGGGTGCAATGGCTGGGGAGATGCCATTCAGTCCTGTCCCCCTCCTAACCAATCCTACACAGTACTCATTAACTTACAGAAACCTTTCCAGAAGCTTCCAGTTTACACCTTCTCTCCTTCCTCTGAAGCCTTATGAGGACTTCTTTTTTTTTTTTTAAAGATTTTATTTATTTATTTGACAGAGAGATTACAAGTAGGCAGAAGCAGCTAGAGAGAAGCCGGGAAGAAGGCTCCTGCTGAGCAGAGAGCCCGATACAGGGCTCAATCCTAGAACTCTGAGATCATGACCTGAGCTGAAGGCAGTGGCTTAACCCACTGAGCCACCCAGGCGCTGGGCCCTACAAGGACTTACCCGAGATTTACAAAGGTCTAGTGTTCCCTGTCAGTGGCGGGTCTTGGAGTTTAAGCCCTCTGAGGTCCGGCCCTGTGACCTAGGCCTCCTCTCTATCTGCGGTCTCTCTGGCAGAACACACAGTACGAACGAGGTCAATCAAAGTCCTGTGTGGTGAAGAAGTCTCTCTTTATCTCTTTGAACAAGGGAGGCCCTTGGGGCGTCTGCTTCCGGTCAGCACTAGAACCAGCAACTGAGGGATTTATGCTGAGGATGCCTAACCCTATGTCCTCTCGGATGAGAGAAGAGGGACAGCTATGCCGTCAGGGTCCCACACGTGGGATTCAGACAGATCCTTGCTCAGCCGCTTCCTGCCTAGGTGACCTTATTCAAGTCATTGAACCCTTCGGAGCTTTCCTCCCCTGTAGAATGCAGACTGCACCAGTCAGTGCCTCACAGGCTGCTGTGAGGATCAACGGGGTAATGGGTTTAGCCTCAGGCTGTTTCATGAGGTTCCAGGGTTACACAGGTTTGAACACTGACTTAGTAAAGATAAAGGGGTAAGATTTGTGAGCATCGCTCCAGGAGACCCTGGCGGAGGCGGTGTAAGCGTGGGGCGGCTCTCTGGGTGGGCGAGGAGGATGGCGCGGCGTAGAGTACGAAGCTCTTCTGCTCTCCTTCCAAGTCAAACGCCGCCACGTCTGTCCCTCCCACTTTCCATTCCGAGTTACCTCTAAATATTAGACTATGGGAGAAAATATCAAATAAAACGTTCACGCATTGAGCAGAGACGTCCACCTCGGGGTTGTCGGGGTCGCAGGTCACGTACCTCCAGGCCCCGCCCAGCCCCGGCCCGCCCCGCCCCACCTCGCCGCTGAGGGACTGCTGATTGGCCCGCGCTGCGTGACGTTTCGCGCGGTTTTTTAAGGCGGAGTCCCCGGGACCGTTCCGCAGTGGCAGCGGTGGCGGCGGTGGCGGCGGCTCGCTGGAGGTGGGAGTGGAGTTTCGCGTGGAGGCTCGGGTGGCTGGTCCGGGGAGAGTGCGGCTGCCGGAAGGTAAAGGGGCTGTTTCAGGGGGAGCTGAGGTGGCCCCAGTGCGGGGACCTGGGGAGCAGGACAAGGCGATCCAGGCAAGGCGAAATGTCGCGGGACGGTGGGAAGGGGGTCACGGTGTTAAGGAGGGGCGTGCCAACCGCTTGGGGATGCGGTGGGCAGGCGGGACCGGGCTTTACTGCCCCGACTCAGCGCCCGTACCCTAACCCTTAACTGGGGGGCGCTGCCCGACCTGCCCCTTCCTGTGAGGATTCTCGCGTGGGGAATAAGGGTCTCTGCGTCTGCTACCGCGCCACGAGCTCGGAGAAGGGGCTCGGGAAGCCGACCATATCCATATCAAGGCTTCACCCCGCAAACCGTGTCCAGGACCGGGGGTCTCTGTATATCATGTCGCCCCTGACAGCGGGGAGTGCCTCTTTTACACATGGAGCTGTTTAAAAAACGAAACAAAAGCCGGAATTTTAAAAAGGAAGGATGGGCGACTGATTTAGGAAAGGATCTAGAAGTTGCACATTTCATGTTTATTGTTAAAGCGTCTCCTTTTTTTTCTCCCGTGACTTCTCCCCGTCCAGATAACCCAGCACCGGTCCCAAGAGCCTGCTGTTCACGGCCACCTCCCTGCCTCTACTGTGTGCCTCAAGACCTGCACCTTAGCTGGAGCTCACCATGGGGAACCACTTGACCGAGATGGCGCCCACTGCCGCCTCTTTCTTGCCCCACTTCCAGGCCCTGCATGTCGTGGTCATTGGACTGGACTCTGCTGGAAAGACCTCGCTCCTCTACCGGCTCAAGTTTAAGGAGTTTGTCCAGAGCGTCCCCACCAAAGGCTTTAACACAGAGAAGATCCGGGTGCCCCTGGGAGGATCCCGTGGCATCACCTTCCAAGTGTGGGATGTCGGGGGCCAAGAGAAGCTGCGACCCCTGTGGCGCTCCTACACACGGCGGACAGACGGGTTGGTGTTTGTGGTGGATGCTGCTGAGGCTGAGCGCCTGGAGGAGGCCAAGGTGGAGCTCCACCGAATCAGTCGGGCTTCGGACAACCAGGGTGTGCCTGTGCTGGTGCTGGCCAACAAGCAGGATCAGCCTGGGGCACTGAGCGCCGCAGAGGTTGAGAAGAGGCTGGCCGTCCGAGAGCTTGCAGCGGCCACACTCACCCATGTGCAGGGCTGCAGCGCTGTGGATGGGCTGGGCCTGCAGCCAGGCCTGGAGCGCCTGTACGAGATGATCCTCAAGAGGAAGAAGGCAGCCCGGGTAGGCAAGAAGAGACGGTGACCTGAGGCTGTCCCCTCCTCACCAGTAGGGGTCTGCACACCCGGAGAACCATCTGGAGCCTCTGGCCCCTCACTCAGCTCTGGGGTGCAGGACCTGTCTGCCTCAATGAAGGACTGAGGAGCACACTGGGGGTCCTTTTCTGGTGCAGCACTGGGGACCGGACGGGAGGGGAGATGGGATGGCTTCTCCTCTCCCACCCTCATCCTCCCCTCTGGAGAAATGGAGGCTGCAGGACTGGGGAGGCTTAAACGTAAGCTGTGACTCTACCTCGACCCTGTTTCTTCTTTTTCTTCTCTGGCTTGTTGATGAGATGTGTTTTGGGGCAAAAGAAGGTTGTTTGGAGAATGCATTTGGAATGAACGAGGACTGTCTCCCCACCTCCACCCCCCCAAATAGGGTGTCCCCTAAGGCTGCTTTTCTAAGGATGCTAGTCACAATAGTCTTTATTTTTGTGTCTGTGTGAAAGTACCAAGAACCCTACCCCACGTTTGTAGATCCACAACTGTTTTTATAAGCCGTGTGTGTCCTCTGTATTATTATTAACTATTTTTTAGCATTTGCCCATAACTTATTAAAGACTGATGATACTGGAGCTCTGACCTTGGTCTGGCATTTTCTTACCCAGCCCCAGGAGTAGTCCCAGGTTTTTATACGGGTGGCAGGAATGAGGAGGAGGGTGTTTATCTCAAAGCTGAATTTGCAAAGGAAACACTCTTTATGGGATGGCTGGTGGAAATTACAGATGGAGTTGAAATCGCCTTCTCCCAAGCTATTACCTGAGTTCTGCAGTTTTTTGGGGTGTCCCTTTCTCCTGTTTCCCGCCTCTCCCCTCATCTCCTGGCTCTTATGTTGCCCCTCAGAGGGCTGCTCCTTGAGAGGACTTTCTAAGTCTCTATAGGTAAGTCCTCAAGGAGCCATTCTGTTTTCATCCTCCCCCACTCCTCAGCACTCAGGCTGATCCTTTTTTTTTTTTTTTTCCACCTTGGGGGATCCTGTGAGAATGGAAAGTAATTCCTTCCTGGCTTTCAGCCAGCTCCGTGTGCTCAATCCTGCTGACTGCAGCTCCCCAGCAGCGGCGGGAGCGGCGGCAGGGGCTCGTGCTGGGGAGGTCTGGGCTGGATTGAGCCAGCCCGGCCCTGGTGACTAAGCTGTGAGTTGCCCCGCTCTGGGAATGGTGGCTTTTCCCAGGAGAGGGGCTGTTGTGGTAGTCTGGGTTTGTGCCTGGTGGGAGTGTGGACTGCAGGACGTCTACTCCCCCTCCAGGGGAGGAGGGGGAAGGTGTAGGCCACCCATAGCGAGGATAAGAATAAAAGGCTACGGTGCCTGGGTGGCTCAGTGGGTTAAAGCCTCTGCCTTCTGCTCAGGTCATGATCTCAGGGTCCTGGGATAGAGCCACACAGGCTGTCTGCTCAGCCGGGAGCCTACTTCCCGCCCCCCCTTTCTCTCTGTCTGCTCCTCTGCCTACTTGTGATCTCTGTCAAATAAGTAAAATCTTAAAAAAAGAAAAGAAAATGCTATTGGCACCTGGGTGGATCAGTTGGTGAAGCGTCTACCTTTAGCTCAGGTCATGATCTCAGGGTCCTGGGATCCAGCCCCGTGGGGGGGGGGGGTCCCGCTCAGCAGGAGTCTGCCTCTTCCTCTCCCTCTGCCCCTCCCCCTGCTCATGCTCTCTCTGAAATAAATAAAATCTTAAAAAATGAATAAAAGTCTATTGTTGTTAGGTCCAGAGGGCCTCTGCCCAGACTTTCAAGTCTGCCCCTTCCACCAACACCCAGGGCCCACTGAGTCAGAGATGACCAACAATCAGATCTTCCTAGCCTGGGTGGGAGTAGTGGGTTAAAAATGCACAATTCTTTCCAGCCCTCAGCTCCCCCGGTCCCACCCCTACCTTTGTGCAAAAGTGGGATCCAGAGCGGGTTCAGAGTCCCCACTCCAGAATCAAATAAAGGAGCTGGGGAGGGAGAGACAGGCCTGTCCTGAGGGACTTCTAAGGAACTTGCTCCTTCCTAGCCTGTGCCAGCAGAAGCTGAGTTTTGCTGTGGAGTCTGGGCTGGTTCAGATTCGTTCCCCTTCCTGGCTGGCAGGATACGAGTGGGTATGCATGGATCCAGAAGGGTGCCCAAGTGTGCGTCAGCGAGGGGCCTGCTTAACAGAGCTGCTGGGCTGGTTCTGCTGGGGACACGTGCTACCCGGCTCCCCTCTACACACGCCTGTGACTCATCTCAGTCAGTCTTCAGGGCAGAGTCCTCTTCTGCCCAGGAACAGGCTGGGGAAGACTTGGCTAGAAGGTCGTCTATCCTGCTGGGAGCTCTTTCCTCCTCATTCCACCCCAATAATGTCCTTTTGTCTCAGAATCTTCAAGGACATGTTTTCTCCATTTCTGGTCACCGGGGGGACTGGGGTCTCCAGATTTGGAAGAAGAGCACCCTCCCACACCCCTGCAGAAGGGCCTCCATGGGCCCAGTTCCTGGTTCTGGCTCTGCCAAACACCTGGCCTCCCTCTCTGGTTAGAAGCATCTTCTGCTCCCCCAGACTCCAGCCCTGGGCAGGGACTGTGGTCCGCAGGAGATTGCCAGGGTTCCAGCTCTTCCCCACATCCTTCTGGCCTGGTGAGGGTGGAGGAAACGGTATTGGCAGCAAGAGTGCGAGAAGGAGAAGCCAGCTGCGTTCATGAAGGGGTTGTGGGGAGAGGGGAGCACTGGAAGATTCTGGTAAGAAAGCTCCCTTCTGGTTGGGTGGGGATCAGGAGCTTTGGAATAATCCTCCTGTCTTAGGGATTCTTTTTTTTTTTTAATATTTTGTTTATTTATTTGACAGACAGAGATCACAAGTAGGCAGAGAGGCAGGCAGAGAGAGGGGAGGAAGCAGGTTGCCCGCCAAGCAGAGAGCCCAGTGTGGGGCTTGATCCCAGGACCCCGGGATCATGACTCGAGCCGAGGGCAGAGGCTTTAACCCACCGAGCCACCCAGGCACCCCTCTTTTCTTTCTTTCTTTCTTTTTTTTTTAAAAGAGATTTATTTATTTATTTGGGTGGAGAGGGGTAAAGGGAGAGGATCTTTCAAGCCAACTTCCCCCTGAGCATGGAGCCCCAGGCAGGGCTTGATCCCACGACCCTAAGATCATGACCTGAGCCAAAACCAAGATGCTGACACTTAACCACCTGAGTCACCTGGGTGCCCCTGCCCCAGGGATTCTGCATGCTGAGCTCTGGACCACAGGCTTGGAATGGGGGTGGGATCAGGGTTGGAGGTAGGCTGTAGTTTTCTTGTCCCAGCTTCTTCATGAAGTAGAACTTCTTCTTCTTCTTCTTTTTTTTTTTTTTTAAAGATTTTATTTATTTATTTGTCAGAGAGAGAGAGAGGGAGAGAGAGCAAGCACAGGCAGACAGAATGGCAGGCAGAGGCAGAGGGAGAAGCAGGCTCCCTGATGAGCAAGGAGCCCGATGTGGGACTTGATTCCAGGATGCTGGGATCATGACCTGAGCCGAAGGCAGTTGCTTAACCAACTGAGCCACCCAGGCGTCCCTCTTCTTTTTTTTTTTAATTAAGATTTTTATTTATTTATTTGACAGATGGAGATCACAAGTAGGCAGAGAGGCAGGGAGAGAGAGGGGGGGAAGGAGGCTCCCTGCTGTGCAGAGAGCCCAATGGATGATACGGGGCTTGATCCCAGGACCCTGAGATCATGACCTGAGCCCACGGCAGAGGCTTTAACCCACTGAGCCACCCAGGCACCCCTCAAGTGGAACTTCTTTGAGGCCCTGATATGGATCTTGAGGAGATACTGAGGACAGAGGGTCTCAGGGGGCCAGGAGTGGTGGATAGGGGCTGTGGTAGAGTGGAAGGAAATCAATGGGCCCAGAATTTGGGCTCCCCCTGAGCTGCCCTTCCCCCACCAGTCACCTCCTCTCCTTGCACAAGCTGGATGGTAAAATCCAGGTGGACTGCACTTGCCCCAGGTGCCTTGCCCAACCCCCAGCAAGGATGGCAGTGGTGGTGCCTCACCTCCTCTGCCCTCTCCAGTCCTGTGCTGCCTGTGCTCCAGGAAGAGAGAGAACAAAGAGGAAGGAAAAAAGTCTCAAGGCCGAGAGGAGGCAGCAACTTGCCCAAGAACTCATAGCTACTTAGTGGCACATCCAGATCCTTCCTCCCAGGCTGGCTTTTTGTACTCCCAGGGCCAGAGCGATAGGAGATGGGCAGCAAGTCTAGCAACTCAGAGCTCCCCCCTCCCCTTCCCTCCCTCCCACCCTCCCTGCATCCCCTCTCTGATTACTTCAAAGGCCAGCTTTCCACTCCCCTTCTCCCCTTCCTGAGGAGTCAGGACTTTATCTCTGAAGTCCAGAACTCTGGCCTCAAATCTGGCCAGAAGTCCCCACCCTCCTTTCCCACTGACCACATGTCATCCCAAGTCTTGCTTGAGATGGATTACTCCACGGGGGCCTGGGAAGCACAGACTTCCACTGAAGTGCCAGGGGTGCAAGGACAGTGTGTTCTCCAAAACAGGCCTTTTGTGAATGGAGCCAGTGGGAGCGGAGGGAGTGAAGGCAGTAACGGAGGCCCAAGCCAGCACTGGGATGTAAAGGGAGGGTGGGCTGTAGTTACACATCACTTCCAAGGCCATCGGCTGGGGAGTCTGTGGGTGGGTGTCATGGGACCTCCTCCCCTGGCTAAACCAGAGGAAGGGATTTGTTCTTCCTTCCTTTTAAAAAAAAAAAAAAAAAAAATATATATATATATATTAATTTTTTTTTTTTTTTTTTTACTGTCTCCCCCACCCCACTTGCTTACAAAAGTAACAGATCTTTCTGTAAAGGAACTTAGAATATGGAGAACCCCATAATCTAAATTTCAGAGCTAGCTAAATATTGGGGGCAGGTTTTTATATATAATCTTTCTGATATTTTTTTTCCTCTGCATATACAAATGAGGTATGTCTTCATATCCAAACATACAGGGAATTACAGGAGGCTTTTGATTTTCTCATGTATATTTTGGGCATTATTCAACGTTGGGACATTGGGGTTTTTCCCATTCTTTTTGATGACCACGTGAGATTCCACTGTCCACTGTCTGAATATGCCATTATTTCTTTTCCTTTTTTTTTTTTTTTTTTTAAGATTTCATTTATTTATTTGATAGAGAGACACAGCGAGAGAAGGAACACAAGCAGGGGGAGTGAGAGAGGGAGAAGCATGAGAGAGGGAGAAGCAGGCTCTCTGCTGAGCAGGGAGCCCTATGCGGGGCTTGATCCCAGGACCCTGGGGATCATGACCTGAGCCTAAGGCAGACGCTTAACGACTGAGCCACCCAGGTGCTCCTATGCCATCATTTCTTAATTAAATCCCCTGTTAAATCCATAGCGTGTCCACAGAGATGGACCTCCTTGCATATATGTCATGTAATCGTTGTGTCAAAGGGTATATGTATTTCAAATTTTCATAGACGTTGCCAAAATGTACGTGCAGAGAGCGTTTGCGGTGAAAGAACTCTAATCCAGCCTCTTCTTCCTCCGTCCCCAGATTTCAAGTCCTCATCAAGCTGAGAGGTGTGTGTGGGGGCAACAGACATTATATAGTGCCCTTGCTTTGGGGGAGGTAAGAAAATCTCCAGCCACTTGGCAGAGGATTTGTGGGCATGGGAAGGAGCTTGGGCTGACTTTCCTGGTCTGGGAATTGAACCACTTAGGGGCTGCCTGGCTGACGGTGGACGTGGGCAGATGGTGAGGACTCCCTAAGCACCCAGCTTCTCACAGACGTCAGGCAGAGTGGGCGAAACATCTCCAGAAATAAATCCCAGCAACTCAGGGAGGGAGCCAGGCTGAGACACAGAGTGCATGCTCCAAAAGGAACATGGAGAGCAGCTCTTCAGTCTGAGGAAGGGCAACTGAGACCCTGGACTTCCCCCAGGATGCCCCCCACTCTTCTAGCGAGGTCCCCCTCCCCCTCCAACTGTTCTGGAGCATGGACTCCTGGAACAGGAGATGGGGAGCAAGTCCTGAAGTCTTAGATACCTCGGCCACTCTGGGCTGTGTGGGGTAACATGCCTCTCTGTTCATTCAGGCCCCTGCACTAATCTTGGGTCCCTGGCCCTGCAGAATGGGGTGGGGAAGGCAGGAGGGCTTATCTCTCGAACCTCCTACCCCCTCCTTATGAAATCTGGTGAGTAGTTTGGTGGAGTTGTGCTGGGATGACAGCTGGGTTTTAAAGATTGCTGAGAGTGAGGTTTTATGCTTTCAACTGTGTTTGTTTTTGCAAGATTATCCATTGCCTTCCATTCCAGATGCTGACTCTTATCCTTAGGGAGTGAGAAGGCAGAACTGCTTACTCACTTTCTGGAACTCTCCCAGGCTAACAGGGGAGGGACAGAGCCACCGGTCTGACCAGGCAGCACCTCAGAAACAACCCCACAATCAGCCTCAGTTTACCCATCTGTAAAGTGAGGGGGGTGAGTAGACAATATTGGATCTTCTCTGGTTCACTTTCTGTGGTCCTCAGTACAAGGTGGGCGTGGGGAACTCCTTCATGATCTTTCTGCCTTCATTTTATCGCCCTCTGAAATTGCCTTGTTTGTTTTGCTTTTAAGTTTGTTTGCTGTCTGCCTTCATCCCCAGGTTATCTGTTCTGGGAGGAAAGCCCTCACTCATTTTGTTCAGCACTGTATCCCTAGGACAGTGGTGGGCGCCCAGTAGGAGCTCATCTTGGATCTGTGGAATGTGGGGTATCCACACAAGGGTTGGAGGGCTGGGGTATCACCTCAGTGAAGAAGTGGTTTTGGTCTTCAAATAGTGACAGCAACCAGAAAAGAAGCTATCAGGCAAGGTTGGAGAGTTTATCTAGGAAGGCCTCCTGGAGGAGGTAAGGCAGATTTGGAACCCAGGTTAAATATTCTGATTAACAAGGGACTTGGAGGACCACAGGCTTCAGAGCATTTTCTTGGCTCTACCTACTGCTCAGGAGAAAAGAACTGAGCATGAGGTTTAATAGACATAGTTTCGTTCCTCCCTTCCCAGTAATTAATTACCTGACCTAGGACTCTCCCTAGAGTCTGTTTACCACTCCCCTACCCCAGCTCCTCCCAAGATCGCCCCAGGATAGTCAAGCTAGATTGCCATTTTTCCACCCCAGAAGAGCTGAATGTGGGGCTGGTGTCAGGGAAGGGACCCCCAGGGAACTCTAGACCCATGCTGTCCAATATGACAGCCACCAGCCACACGTGGTGACCAAGCATAGGAAATGTGGCTGAACAAAACTCAGGTATGTTGTAAGTGTGAAATACAACAGATGTTGAGGACTTAGAAAGAGAAAAGAATGTAAACTATCTCATTAATATATTTTTAATTATTTATTTTATTTTTAAAAAGTTGTTATTTATTTGAGAGAGTGAGTAAGCATGAGCAAGGGAAGGGGCAGAGGGAGAGGAAGAAGTAGACTTCCCGCTAAGCTCAGAGGCCAAACTACATGGGACTTGATCCCCGCACCCTGAGATCATGACCTGAGCTAAAGGCAGATGCTTAACTGACTGAGCCACCCAGGTGCCCCTAGTTTTTATTTTTGTTTTTTAAGAGGCTCCATGCTCAGTATAGAGCCCTATGAGGGGCTTGAACTCATGACCCCAAGATCAAGACTGGAGCTGAGATCAAGAGTCAGATGCTCAACCACCTGGGCCACCCAGCTACCCTTCATTAATACTTTTTTATGTAGAGTATGTGTTGAAATGATAATTTTTAGCCTATCGAGTTAAATAAAATACTTCATTAAAAAAATACTTCATGGGGTACCTGGGTGGCTTAGTGGGTTGAGCCTCTGCCTTTGGCTCAGGTCACGATCTCAGGGGCTCAGGTCATGATCTCAGGGTCCTGGGATCGAGCCCCACATCAGGCTCTCTGCTCAGTGGGGAGCCTGCTTCCCCCTCTCTCTCTGCCTGTCTCTGTGCCTTGTGATCCCTCTCTCTGTGTCAAATAAATAAATAAAATCTTAAAAAAAAAAAAAACTTCATGAAGATTAGTTTCACCTTTTTTTTTTTTTTAAACCTTTTAAAAAATATGGCTCCCAGGGGTGCCTGGGTGGCTCAATCATTAAGTGTCTACCTTCAGCTCAGGTCATGATCCTAGGGTCCTGGGATTGAGCCCCACATCAGGCTCCCTGCTTGGCAGGAAGCCTGTTTCTCCCTCTCCCACTCTCCCTGCTTGTGTTCCCTCTCTCTCTGTCAAATAAATAAAATCTTAAAAAAAAAAATGGCTACCAGAAATTCTATAATTAGAGATATGGTTCACATTCTTCCTCCTCCTCCTCTTCTTCTTCTTCTTTCTCTTCTTCTTCTTCTTCTTCTTCTTCTTCTTCTTCTTCTAAGATTTTATTCAATTTATTTGACACAAAAAGAGAGTACAAGCAGGGAGAGCAGCAGGCACAGGGAGAGGGAGAAGCAGGGAGCCTAATGCGGGGCTCTATCCCAGGACCCTGGGATCATGACCTGAGCTGAAGGCAGATGCTTAACTGACTGATGCACCCAGGTGCCCCCACATTCTGCTTCTATTGACAAGGCAGGTCCAGATCTTTGGGAGAAGGAGCATCATGGGGAAACAAATGGGAGACCCATAGTTCTTCCTTTCTTCTGAAATCAGAAGAGAAACAGACCAAACTGCAGGAGGCAGGAGGGTAGACTCTAGGAAGTCCTTCTTGATGGGGGAGAACTGAAAAATCTGCCTACTCTCCTTCCTGGAAAGCTTTCAGAGTAGGTAAAGACTTGGTGTATCTTGAATTATCTTAAAACATCTTATCAAGGGGCGCCTGGGTGGCTCAGTGGGTTAAGCCACTGCCTTCGGCTCGGGTCATGATCTCGGGGTCCTGGGATCGAGCCCCATATCGGGCTCTCTGCTCAGCGGGGAGCCTGCTTCCCCCTCTCTCTCTGCCTGCTTCTCTGCCTGCTTGTGATCTCTGTCTGTCAAATAAATAAATAAAATCTTAAAAAAAAAAAATCTTATCAAACTATGATTCCCAATGATCCCAGCCTGGTTGTCTAGCAAACAATGTTCCTAGCTTCATTCAGGGTGTTTTTCACTCTCTAAAACAGGTCTTTTAACATCTCTTTCATGTGGAGCCCCGATACCTGGAATCCACACAAAAATCCCGAGGTGATTTTATCCAGTGGTTTCTGATCTTTCACCGGATGGCTGTGACAGTAACAGGAGAGTTGACTGACGGAGTTTGCATCACTCTCTTGCCCTCCCCTGCCGCCTTCCTCTGCCCTACCCTACCAGCTCCCTCAGCCTCCCCTCCCTGTGCAAAGGTCCTGGAACAGGGCAGATGATGGGAAGATGCCAGCCAGCCGGGGGTCTGGATAATCCACAAACCGGATTATCTGCCCCTGGGTTTCCATGTACATAAGCAGGTGGCCTAGATGCAGACAGGATGTACTGGGATGAGCTAAGGGGATAAGGTTAACACCTTGCGTGTGACTCTGTGTGTGTGTGTGTGTGTGTGTGTGTGTGTGTGTGTAAGTGGGGGAGGGGGCAGTTGTACAATAAAAACCCTACCCACTTATCTCCCATCCTGAGCATTAAGCCAATCAATCCCTCCTTTCAATCAAGCACATGTAATATAATATTTAGCCTTATTGTGCACCGCCATACTGTCCTAGGCACTGGAGATAAGGTGTGATTCATACACAGAGAAGGTGTCCGGGTTTCCTGGATGCAGAGCCTGAGACAGGGATTCAGGGAGCACATGGTTTATTGAGGGCACATCTTCAGAAGAAAGGGAGTGGGCAGGGAAGAAGCTAAACAAGGATGCGCTCTCACATTTGGAGTCTAATGTTGGTTTGGTCCTGTGGGGAAGATCTAGTTGGAGAATTGCTCCTGGAAAATATCCCCCAGGGGCAGAGAGCCTGGTCTTTTATACTCCTCAGTCAGCAAACTGGCAGCTATTCGCTCAAGTCTCCAGGGAAGGAGCAGTCAAGAGCCATTGGAGCCAACACTCCCAGCCAGTGGAGAGGGTCTGGGTGGGATGTCAGGGGCATCCATTCAGGGTGGAGCCCCAGAAGAGAAGAGCAAGTGGCCCTGGGCAGGGCCTGAGTCCTGACAGCTGTCTTTGTTTGGCAATCCAGTCCTCCTTCTACTCTCACTCTCGGCTCGGCCTCAGCCTTTATCTGCCCTTGTCCCGCCTTGTCCCCAGCTCCTACCACCTGCCCTTGGTTCCCCCCCCCCACCTCGGATGCTGCCCTCTCTCTTCTGAAGATTTATCTGAAACTCAAGATGGAATGCTGAGTTTCTTCAAGAGCCTTCAGGAAGCTGGGGCTCCTGAGTCATCCCTGTGGACTTCTTCCCTTGCCAGTGGGTCAGCGGAACCCTGCTGCTCTCCCCTAGGCAGAAAGCTTTGGTGAGCCAGGGGAAATCTGAAACACACCCCTTCTCCTGGGTCCTCCCTTTCCTGGGTGTGTCCATCCTCACCTCTCCTACGGAAAGGACAGTTCAGGAGAATTCTTTCTCCAGGCTTGACTCCTACTTAACCATCACAGGATACGTTCTCTGGAAGGGAAGGGTGGGGTCTGGGTTGGCTTCCTTAGAAACTTCAGGCAGAAAAGAAGCCTCCTTTCTCTGTCCCCTCCCAAAGTCAAACAGGGGCTGTTAGGAAGAGTGATTGTGTCTGCCTAAGTGTTGGGAGATGGATAGTCTGATCTCTGAAACTTATTTTTTCTCCTGGTTTGTAGAGGTGCCAGAATTCTGAGGCAAAAAGCAAGAGAGAGAAAAAGAACATTCTTTGAGGACATTTGGTTGCAATTTTACACCCAAAAGGACAAAGAGAGGGCCTAGTGTTAGGTCCTTCCATCCTCCTGTGGTATGTCACATACCACACACACACACACACACACACACACACACACACACGCACGCACCCTCACACTGTTGAAACCAGAGCTGCTGGCTCCAGGGAGGGGAGTGAGGAAGCAGCTGTGGACAGGTGTGGGTGGCCACATACTTCTCCTTTGGGAGGTGACACTTCCACTACACCTCCACAGGTTTCATCTGAACCTCACCCTAGCCTTGGCCCTGTGTGGTCAGGGTGGGCACGAGGAATGGAGGAACAGAGCTGGCTCAAATGCCAACCAGGAGGGCATCTTTAACACGCCCCTGAAATGCCGGTAGATCAGTTCTCCCAAGAATCAAATCTGGAGGGAACTCAGCTTAAAGATCAGCAACGGGAATGGGGCCTAGATCGCTGGGTGGACTTCAGTGATCCTGGAGAAGTTTGGGGGAGCCCCCATCCTCCAGCATATTGTCTGAAGGTAGGGTGTGGGAACAGGATAAATTTCGGGGTCTGGACTGGGGAACTTGACCCTGGCAGCCCAAAGCATTTGGATCTCAGAATCAGGGCAAGGGATTGCCTGGCTGGACATGTCACCCCCATTAGGCAGGGATTGGGGCTATAATTGCTGTAATTCGTTGATGAATGCAATTTGCAGCTGGCTTCTCTCCCTGTGACAGGCCTCAATTAGAGCTGCCAGAAGGATCTGGGATGGGAGGGGGAGCTGGGTGGTTTCCAGTGGCTTCTTCTGGTCCCCTCTCAGCTCTCTGCTTCACCCTAAAACAAAAGGGGGTTCTTTAGGTTGATATATTGTTACTCTCCCCTCACTCCTGAATTTGCCCCCTGGAAATCTGAAATTTTGATCATTTCAGAATGAGTGGCATGGAAGTTGAGAGGGAGAAAGGTGTAAAGGCAAGGATGTCTTCTTGTAGGTTGGTCTGGGAAGCTTTGGGTTTAAAACCCCAACCATGTTTAGTTAAGTTTAGTATTTTCTCATTTATTTTAGAGCCTCTAAAAGTCCTAAAGGAAGGAAGGCTTTTGAGCCATAATACTTATTTCTGTCTCATTGTCCCTGCTCCATTTCACGAGACAAAGGGAAAAAGTCCAAGTCAGAATGATGGTAAGGAGAGAGAGTTAAAAAAAAAACAAACACAACACAATCAGGTCCACACAAATATATAATTTTAATTTTAAAGGACCGCAGGGACATTAGAGATCATTTAGTCCCGTGGTTTTCAGACTTTTTAAAAATTTTTTAAAGCTGTGAGCAAAGAAAATCTAACATAGAAGCTCAGTATGTAGGACACATCATGACTGATCCAGTTAAAGTGTAAATGGGGGCTCTGAGCCCCCCAACTGTCCTTCTTCCTGAGACCTGCCCTCTATTTCTCACTGCCTCTATGGCCTCCTTATGATATCTGACTTTAGAAAGTCCTGTGTCCTAAGAAATCCCTCAAACATTGGCAAACTGGGGCAGTTGGTTGCCCATTTTTGGGTGATGGAACACAGTCAAAAAACCACTGATACAATCTTTTTGATCTATTGAAGACACAGCCCAGGAGAGGTGAGGTGTTTTGAAGTCTGGGTCATGGATAGATTCCCCATGCCTAGGAGTAGTCTATAACCTTGGTGGGGGTAAGGGGATATAAATCCTGCCTCTCTGCCCTGTGTCTCTGTGGGAGTTAAGATTGCCCACCTTCAAATTTCTCTTCTCTTCCAAGACCCTTTCTTATGAAACCTTCCCTGATTCCCCTGGAAAGAGTTATGTCCACTCTTCTAAGTCTTCTTCTTCTTCTTCTTTTTTTTTTAAGATTTTATTTATTTACTTGACAGAGATCACAAGTAGGCAGAGAGGCAGGCAGAGAGAGAGGGGGAAGCAGGCTCCCTGCTGAGCAGCGAGCCCGATGTGGGGTTCCATCCTAGGACCTTGGGACCATGACCTGAGCCAAAGGCAGAGGCTTTAACCCACTGAGCCACCCAGGCACCCCTTTTTTAAGTCTTCTTATAAAGCACTTACAGGGTAGTCATTTTTACTTTGGCTCTGTCTTCTCATTTAGACTTGAAGATTCTTGATTCCACATTTTATTTATTTCATATCCCTCAGTGTCTAGTACAGTAGCAGGCATTCAAAAGATGTTTTTAGATAGAAAGAAAGAAAGGTAGGTGTCGAGGGATAGATAGATGAATGGGTGGATGAATGGAGTAATTGGGAGATCGATAGTTGAAACAAACGAGTGGATAGAAAGATGGATGCATAGAAGGCTGAGTGCTTTGTTGAAGTCCTAAGATTGGAAAAATGAGACAGTTTCCAGGCAAGTTCCTCTTGCATCAGTTCCCCCAAGTCAGTCATTTTTGCTTGAATTTGATTTTCGGGTTATCTAACACACCTATATTCAGACGCAAGGACCAAAGTTGTTTCCCAATTGGAAGTCACTTAAATTGATCATTTTTGGATTTTTTTTTGGTGCCATTGCTTTCCTCTACAGAAAGTTATGGTTTAATTACACAAATACAATATTTGATGAAAATACCTCAAATAGGCAGCTGATGGCAGTGACGAATACCATCTGAAAATAAAACAGTTTAAAAATATCAGACAAGGGAGAGTGTAGGAGGCAGGGAGAGAGGAAGAGCAGTTGGTGAGTACAGTGAACAAGGCAATCAGGACTCAGGACTGCAAAGGCTGGAAGGTTGGTAGGAGGGATTTGAGGCAGGCGTTCGAAGGTCTTCCCAATGAGCAGGAAAAAGAGACAATAGGATAGAAAGTTTTGAAAGAAAGAGGGGAATGTTGTTGATCATGTTTGGGAGCAAAACATTAGGCTAAACAATTATCCGTGACTCTTCTTGGATCTACTGTTCATTCAACTACAATTTATCGAGCATCCCTGCTGACCCATGCGTCAGACTTGCGGTATCTTAGCCCATTGTACCTGTGGGTAGGAAGATGGCGTCTATGCATTCTCAGACATGCGTGTTGTCTGTGAGCCTCATCCACACCCATGGTTTTAATCACAGCAGCTTCACTGGCTCCAAGTGTTCACCTGTAGTCCAGACCCCTTCTTGAGTCCCATCCCTTACCTCTACTGCACTGCAGAATATCTCTCCCCAGATGTCGGCGGCTGCCTTCCACTTGAGAGATGCCATGCTGAACTCATCTACCGCCTCTCTAAACTTGCTCTGCATCCCAGATTCCCCATCCCCATTTATCTGACCCACTCAACACCCAAGTCAGAACCTGGGTGTCATCCTCTTCTCTCTGTTCCCCACTTTGTCCCTCCATGCAGGTCACACTGTCCAATAACTCTACTTCCCACATGCTTCCAGATCTGCGTCTTCCTCTACTTTCCACGGGAATGGCCCTAAGATCAGATCACCGTTTGTCCCTGGGTTACCACCGTACCCTCCTCAGTGATCTCTCACTCTCCCATCTTGTACCCTCGGGATCTGTTCCCCACTTGGTTGCCAGACTCATTTTTCCAAAATTCCAATCTGATCAGTCACCACTTCCTAAAGCCTTATGATGAAAGCCCAACTGTCTCTAATTTTTAAAAAATTTTAATTATTAAAAAAATTTGTAATTAAGTAATCTTTATCCCCAATGTGGGGCTGGAACTCATGACCCTGAGATGAAGAGTCGCATGTTCTTCTCACTGAGCCACCCACGTGCCCCTAAAGCCCAGCTGTCTTTAAAATAACATCCCAACTCCTTCGAATGTGTGACCAGAGCTCTCATCCTCTGACCACTCCTCTTCCTCGCCCTTTACCAAATCATGGTGCCTATTCCTGCTGCCTCGGAATGCCTCTCTTCCCGTTTTCACTGATCTCATTCCTCCTTCTCTTCACGACTCAGCGTGTTGAATGTCACCTTCTTCAGGCAGACTCTCTGCCTCCCCTTCACTCTGGAATCTGGGTGAAGTGTTCCTCCTCCGACCTCTTCCTGTGTCCAGGGCTGACCACTGCCTGCACTACGGTCACCTGCTGACTCGCCTGTGGCTCCCACTCCAACGTGAGGTCTCCCAGGAACAGGTATGCTGTCTGTCACATCTGCCTTTCTTGTGCTGCGTGTGTTGCTCAGCACGTAGTGTGCCCAGGAAATGTTCGTGGCATGAACGTGTGACCTCCTGTGGTTCTCGGTCATCTCTAGGCTTTTGATCTCGTCCTCCCTCTTGCGGAGGCCAATTCAGTCCAGTTGGAGATAAGACTTTAAGATACGACTCAGGATATGCCATGGTGATCAGGACATTTTCTTTCTCTCCCTCCCATCTCTCTCAGATTTTGCTGGTGACCACGCTCTTGGCACAGACACAGGCAGCCAGTCTGCAGAATGTCAGCTGGCAGCAAACAGCCCTTCCCTTCCTCCCCGGCTCTGTCTTCGCTCAGCACAATCGTTTTTCCTTTTTGGGTGTTCAGAGCTCTGATAGCAGAGGGCTGGGTGGGAGGGTGGCAGCATCAGCTGTCTGCAGGGAGGCAGAAAAGGGGGTGTGGGAGAGCCAAGACGTGGGTGGAAGCATGCTATTGGACCCTTTTGAGGGAGAAAGAAAATCTAGCTCTTTGGGGCTGTCCTGGTTGGAGCAGCTGGGATGCGCTTGTCCCCTTTTGCTCCCTGGGAGGTGAAATTGCCCTGTGGATATTTAGCTTTCTAAATATTGGAGGGTTTTCTAAGGGAGGGAGAGAGGGAGTGGGAGAGAGAGAGAGAGAGAAATTATGAATTTTCAGAACTAGCCCTGCACATTCCCTTGCCGCCAAACCACTGGACAGAATCCTGGGGGTCAGGCTATGGCTGTTTCCTTGTTTTGAAGAACATAGGGAAAGAAGATCTGCCGCACATCTCATCCATTTTTTCACTCATCTCCTGGTTGATGCCAGGTGCCGGGCCACAGGGGTGAATAAAGCTCCGTGCTCACAGGTGAAGGGGAATGGGCCAGTAAGGAGGTATGTTACAACCTAGCAGCCTGGTGTGGTCTGGGAGGGCTGTGAGAGCAAGGACTTGGTGGGATTGGAGGACAGGCCACTGTCCACAGAAACCCATCAGCTGAGAAGGTGACATCAGCCCTCTAGGAGACATTTCTGTACAGTCTTGTTCTCACAATGCTTTCAACTTCAACTCCTCAGAGGAGAATGTTGAACTCTGGCTGAGGACAATAGTATGACATATGGTAGAAGCAGTGTCGGATTCAGGGAAGGCAACATCCTTCAGGTCCTGGCTTACTGACTCATTCATTCATTCATTCATTCATTTCCTCCCTCCCTCCTTCACTCATTCATTCAGTAAATGCCCTTGATCAGCTGTGAGACCTTGAAAATTGACAGTAATTCTCTGAGCTTCAGTCTTCTCATTAATATAATTAGGATACTCTGACACCCACCTTGTCATTCGCCCTGATGTAAGTGACAACGCTTTGTCAGCTGTAATGTGCTTTGCAAATGTGATCTGTTATTTATCCTTCTACTTAGGTACATTCAGTCAGCCAAGAACTATGGCATGCCCTCTTGTAAGGTCTGACAAGCCCCTCTCTGAGGCAGGAGCCTCTTCTGTGCATGTGGGGGTGTGTTTGTGAGGGTCGGTGGGGACTGTGGCATGCCTTCATCAAGCAGCGAACGTCTGTACCCTGTGCCGTCTGCAGGGAAGTCCTAGCTCCCTCAGTCCCCCAGCCCTCACCTCCAGGTGCAGGCGGGCAGGGACACGTTCTCCCGCCTCTCCCTGGGCCATGGATGCTGGTGTCTGGAGGAGGCCGGCCCGGCGTGTGACTCATCAGCTTTAGTCATGTTGCCAATGGGACTTCCCTTCCTACAAGATGAGGATCCCAAATACAATAGTCCCAAATCCGAGGTAGTGTTCCGAGCTGTGTCTCTGTGGGGCATCTGAGACACCGGAAAGGGAACCGAATTCATCATTTTGCTTGTCCCCCAGCTTCCCCACCACTCACATCAGAGACATCCAGGGGAACCCCAGGGCGAAGGGTGACCGAGGAAGAGGCACTGGCCTCGTGGCACCTGGTGGGAGACTGGAGGGCACTTTTCCACCACCTGTTGTGGGCTCTGCAGACCTTGGCCAGCCAACATCATCAGCTCCAATGTTTATAAAGCAATTTCACACACTTTCTCTCATTGGATTCCCACAAGAGGCTGTTATTGGAGAGACCAGAATAGCATAGAGGTACAGTGTGGGGCCTCTGGAGCCCAACTCCTTCATCCGAATCGGGCTCTGCTGCGTTCAGTCATTAAGCGTCTGCCTTCGGCTCAGGTCATGATCCCAGGGTCCTGGGATCCAGCCCCTCATCGGGCTCCCTAACTGGCAGGAAGCTTGCTTCTCCCTCTCTCACTGTGTCTCTCTGTCAAATAAATAAATACAATCTTTTAAAAATAAACAAACAAATAAATATTCATTATTTATTTTAGAAAGAGAGAGCGTGCATGAGTGATCAGCTGAGTGCAGAGGGAGAAGGAGAATCCTCAAGCAGACTCCCCACTGAGGGCAGAGCCCCTCCCAGGGCTCAACCCAAGGACCCCGAGACCATGACCTGAGCTGAAACCAAGAGTCAGATGCTCAACTGATGGAGACACTCAGGGTCCCTTCAGATTCCTCATTTTATTTTATTTTTATTTATTTTTAACTAGGCTCCATGCCCTGCATGGAACCCAGTGTGGGACTTGAACTCACCAACCTAAGATCAAGACCTGAGCAGAGGCTGAGTGGGACACTCACTGACTGAGCCACCCAGGTGCCCCCAGATTCCGCATTTTAAAAATGGGGATCACGGGGCGTATGGGTGGCTCAGTGGGTTAAGCCTCAGCCTTCAGCTCAGGTCATGATCTCAGGATCCTGGGATCGAGCCCCGCATCAGGCTCTCTGCTCAGCAGGGAGCCTGCTCCCCCTCCCCCCTGCTCTCTGCCTGCTTCTCTGCCTGCTCGTGATCTCTCTCTCTCTCTCTCTGTCAAATAAATAAATAAAATCTTTAAAAAAAACGGGGATCACTGGGGCACGTTGCTAGCTCAGTCAGTGGAATATGAGACTCTTACTCTCAGGGTTGTGGGTTCAAGCTGTGAGTTGGGGGTAGAGATTATTATTATTATTTTTAAAGATTTTATTTATTTATTTGATAGAGATCACAAGTAGTCAGAGAGGCAGGCAGAGAGAGAGAGGGGGAAGCAGGTTCCCCACTGAGCAGAGAGCCCGATGCGGGGCTCGATCCCAGGACCCTGAGATCACGACCTGAGCTGAAGGCAGAGGCTTTAACCCACTGAGCCACCCAGGTGCCCCATGTAGAGATTATTTTAAAAAAATTAAAAATGGGGATCATGCCAGCACTTATTCTATGTGGTTTTTGTATATGGTTTTTGTAGAGACTAACAGTTTACTTGTTTATTGTCTCTGTCTCTCCAAATTAGACCACAAATTTTAAAGATTTTATTTATTTGAGAGAGAGAGAGCAAGAGAGAGCACAAGTGGAGAGAAGAGGGAGAAGTAGGCTCCCTGAAAGCAGGGAGCTGGATGTGGGGCTCAATCCCAGGATCCTAGGAACATGATCTGAGCCGAAGGTGGATCTTTAACTGACTGAGCCACCCAGGTGCCCCTAGACCACAAACTTTAGAAAGAAAGGATCTTTGTTTTGTTTGCTGAGTGTCTAGAGTATTTAGGACAGTGCTAGACACAGGTTTTTTTGGTTTTTGTTTGTTTTAGTTTTTTAAAAAGGTTTTATTTATTTATTTGAGAGAGAGAGAGAACACAGAGGGAGAGGGAGAAGCAGACTCCCTGCTGAGCAGAAAGCCCGACAGAGGGCTCCATCTCAGGACCCTGAGATCATGAACTGAGCCCAAGGCAGATGCTTAACCGGCTGAGCCACCCAGGTGCCTGGGAACATAGAGAGGTCTGCAAAAGATACTTATGGAATGAAGAACAAGCCAGATGCATAGTATGTCCTGTATGTTAACTATTGCGGTCAGCTTGGAATGTATAACAAAATATCATAGACTTGGTGGCTTAAATACAGAAACTGATCCTTCACAGTTCTGAGGGCTGGCAAGTCCAAGATCAAGGTGCCGACTCATTCAGTTCTTGGTGAGATCCTTCTATCTAGTTTGCAGAGGGGTGCCTTCTTGCTGTATGATCAGGTGGCAAAAAAAAGAGCTCTTGTGTTTTTCCTTTTCAAAGGGGTCCTTAATCCCATCATGGGAGGCTCTACCCTCATGACCTCATCCGACCCTAATTACCTCCAAATATCCTCCCGCTGGGGATTAGGTTTGGACATGTGAATTTGGCCTGGGGAACGTGAACATTGAGTCCATAGCAGTTACTATTATGGGTTTTTTTCCTATTTGGAGGCTGTAGAAACTGATATTTAGAGCATTTAAGTGAATTGCCTGAAATCACAAAGCTCAAATTGGGAATGTCTACTCCAAATCCAGGGCCCTTTCTCCTCCACCAGGACTACTCCGATTCCTCCTCCTGTTTCCTCCCTCTTCTCTCTCCACTCCCACCTCCCCAGGCAAATGCTCATTTAATTAATTTATTTATTTGACACAGAGAGGCAGAGAGGCAGGCAGAGAGAGACAGGGAAGCAGGCTTCCTGCTGAGCAGAGAGCCTGATGTGGGGCTAGATCCCAGGACCCTGGGATCAGGACCTGAGCAGAAGGCAGAGGATTAACCCACTGAGCCACGCAGGCGCCCCCCCAGGCAAATGCTCATTAAGGTTGGGTCGATTGAGTTCACCCAGCTTCTTTTTACTTCTATATTTCTAAGTAATCTCTACACACTTACCCGGTTTCTTTTCTGCTGCGCAGAGAGCCGTAGGACTTGCAGACAGGGACTTTTAACTTCTGTGAGAACAGTTTCTTCATTTCTTCAAAGGACATCCCAATAGGACTTACTGATGGTTTCTTAAGCGCATAACAGAACCTACGAGGTTCCTGGTAAATGCAGCTCTGTGAGGATTAAATGATAGGCAGTGTACAGAAGGTGATAGGCACATAGTCATAGCTTGTACATGTCAACTGTTTATCATAGTCTTTATTATCTTTTGGGAACGGCTAGGCAAGATTTAAAATATATCTCGGATGCCTGGGTGGCTCAGACGGTTAAGCCGTTGCCTTCTGCTTGGGTCATGATCCCAGAGTTCTGGGATCGAGTCCCACAGCAGGCTCCTTGCTCAGTGGGGAGCCTGCTTCTCTCTCTGCCTCTGCCTGCCACTCTGCCTGCTTGTGCTCTCTCTCTCTTTCTGACAAATAAATAAATAAAATCTTAAAAAAAAAGATTTAAAATATATCTGAGATTTAGACTCATAGAATGTTGGAGCTTCAAGGGATCTTAGGGAGAATAGTCCAATCTTTTTATTTTATATGTGAAAAAATAAAAACCTAGAATTGTTCCACTTGCCCAAGGATACAATACTTGTTTAAAAAAAAAAAAAAATCTCCCTGAGGGGCACCTGGGTGGCTCAGTCAGTCGAGCATCAGACTCTTGATTTCGGCTCAGGTCATGACCTCGAGAGTCATGAGATCCAGCCCCAGCTGGGGCTCCACGCTCAGTAGGGAGTCTGCCTGTCCCTCTCCCTCTGCTCTTCCCTTCTCCCTCACCCCCTCACTGTAGGTTCTGTCTCTCCCTCTATCTATCTTTAAATAAGTAAATAAAATCCTAGAAAAAAAAAATTCTCCCCTTAGAGGAAACCCGGTGAAGCTTTTCAGGGACTCTTTTTTTTTTTTTTTTTAAGATTTTATGTATTTATTTGACAGACAGAGATCACAGGTAGGCAGAGAGGCAGGCAGAGAGAGAGGAAGGGAAGCAGGCTCCCCGCTGAGCAGAGAGCCCGATTTGGGGCTCGATCCCAGGACCCTGAGGTCATGACCTGAGCCGAAGGCAGAGGCTTAACCCACTGAGCCACCCAGGTGCCCTCGGGGACTCTTTTTACTGTTACAACTTTACAACTCTTTTGTAAATCTAAAAATATTTTTTTTTTTTTTTAAGATTTTATTTATTTATTTGACAGACAGAGATTACAAGTAGGCAGAGATGCAGGCAGAGAGAGGAGGAAGCAGGCTCCCTGCCTAGCAGAGAGCCTGACACAGGGCTCGATCCCAAGACCCTGAGATCACGACCTGAGCTGAAGGCAGAGGCTTTAACCCACTGAGCCACCCAGGCGCCCCTAAAAATATTTTAAATAAAAACAACAACAGCAACAAAAAAGCCATGGCAACCACTTCTAAAACATAATTACGGGAATTATAAGGCAGAGAGGGGGGTGAAGGTGGGTAGGGGTGGGAGGAGAGGTGGGCAGGCATTTAAGAATATTCTTCTCCAATTGCCTTATTCCTCCCCCAAAGAGAAAGTAATTGTCTTTCAGTGCACTTGTCCCATCTCCGCTGTAGTCCTTCTGTTAAAACTCATCCACCGCTTTCCTATTTTCAGTGTCAATTTGATTTTTTTTAAAGATTTTATTTATTTATTTGACAGAGAGAGAGAGATCACAAGTAGGCAGAGAGGCAGGCAGAGAGAGAGAGAGAAGGGGAAGCAGGCTCCTTGCTGAGCAGAGAGCCCGAGGTGGGGCTTGATCCCAGGACCCTGAGATCATGACCTGAGCCGAAGGCAGAGGTTTAACCCCCTGAGCCACCCAGGTGCCCCTGATTTTTTTTTTCTTATGAAGTAACTGTTTGATATTTTGTTCTTTTTTTTTTTTTTTAAGATTTTATTTATTTATTTGACAGGCAGAGATCACAAGTAGGCAGAGAGGCAGGCAGAGAGAGAGAGAGAGAGAGAGGTGGAAGCAGACTCCCTGCTGAGCAGAGAGCCCGATGCGGGGCTCGATCCCAGGACCCTGGGACCATGACCTGAGCCAAGGCAGAGGCTTTAACCCACTGAGCCACCCAGGAGCCCCGATATTTTGTTCTTATTTGCTGTTGAACTTCTCCATTTTCATCCATATAAATATATATATAAATATATATATATTTAGGGAGTGAGGCAAGGAGGGGCAGAAGGAGAGAGAGAGAATCTTTTTTTTTTTTTTTAAAGATTTTATTTATTTATTTGTCAGAGAGAGAGGGGGAGAGAGCGAGCACAGGCAGACAGAATGGCAGGCAGAGGCAGAGGGAGAAGCAGGTTCCCTGACAAGCAAGGAGCCCGATGTGGGACTCGATCCCAGGATGCTGGGATCATGACCTGAGCCGAAGGCAGCTGCTTAACCAACTGAGCCACCCAGGCGTCCCGAGAGAGAGAATCTTAAGCAGGCGGCTCCACGCCCATGGAAGAGCCCAACTTGGGCTCAGTCTAACAAGCCTGAGATTATGACCTGAACCAAATTCAAGAGTCGGATGTTTAAATGACTGAGCCACCTAGGCGCCCTTATTTTCTGAACATATTAATAATAATTATTTTAAAGTCCTTGTTGGGGCACATGGGTGGCTCAGTTGTTAAGCGTCTGCCTTTGGCTCTGGTCATGGTCCCCGGGTCCTGGGATCGAGCCCTGCATCTGGCTCCCTGCTTGTCAGGAAGCCTCCTTCTCTCTCTCCGACTCCCCCTGCTGTGTTCCCTCTTTCCATGTGTCTCTATCAAATAAATAAATAAAATCTTTAAAAGTCCTTGTCTTATGGGGCACCTGGGTGGCTCAGTGGGTTAAAGCCTCTGCCTTCAGCTCAAGTCATGATCCCAGGGTCCTGGGATTGAGCCCTGCATCGGGCTCCCTGCTTAGCGGGAAGCCTGCTTCTCCCTCTCCCTCTCCTGCTGCCTCTGTTCATGGTCTCTCAGTCTCTCTGTCTCTCTGTCAAATAAATAAATAAAATCTTTTAAAAAATGAAGTTCCAATAAGTTAAACAGTATACTTACTTTTGCCAGTGTATGGAGGGATTGAGGAAATAATTTAAAAAACCCATGCATAATAAAAGCCAATGTTGCATGGTTTAGAAAGTAAATAAATAAATATGTACAGTAAGTCCTTGTCTTTTAATTCCAAGGTCTATATCATCTATGGACCTATTTCTAGTGTATATTTTTTTCATTGGATTATTAGTCATACATTCCTGTCTCTCACATACTTAGTAATTAAAAAAAATTTTTTTTAATTTATTCATTTGGAAGAGAGTGAGAGTGACAGCGTGGGGCGGGGGGTAGGTCAGAGGGAGAGTGAGAAGCAAATCCCCTGCTGAGCAGGGAGCCCAACATGGAACTCAATTCCAGGACCCGGGGAGCATGACGTGAGTTGAAGGTAGACACTTAATCGACTGAGCCATCCAGGTGCCCCCCACCTTTTTTTTTTTTTTTCTTTAGATAAGCTCTATGCCCAACATGGGGCTTGAACTCACAACCCTGACATCAAGAGTCACATGCTCTACCAACTGAGCCAGCCAGGCATCACCATACTTAGTAATTTTTGATTGAATGTTAGAAATTATATATGAAAGCCCACAAGAGGCTCTACAAGATGGCTATTTCCTACCAGAGACGGTTTGGGCTGCCTTCCCAGAGACAGCGTGGCTGATCCCGTTAATCTAATTAAGACCTCCGCTGGGTCCAGGTTGTCTCACAGATTTGGTAAACCTCAGCACAGAAGAAACTTCTCAGATAGAATCTTCGCCGGAAAGACTCATGGACTGAATGGTATTAAATAAGGATTACAGTTTCCTTTTTCTTTTTCCTTTTTAAGATCTTATTTTCTAAGTAATCTCTTCTCACAGTGTGGGGCCAAGCCCACAATCCTGAGATCAGGAATTGTGTGCTCTACCAGTTGAGTCAGCCAGGTAGCATAGGATTACAGTTTTCAAAGTTTATTTTGCTTATGGTTATAGAAGCTAGTTCAGCAAACAATTCTACAAAGACTAGATTGATGATAAAATAACTATCATTTTGCCTTATATTATCATTTTTAAAAAAAATTTAATTTATTTATTTGACAGAGAGAGAGAGATGGCGAGAGAGGGAACACAAGCAGGGCAAGTGGGAGAGGGAGAAGCAGGCTCCCTGCTAAGCAGGGAGCCCGATATGGGGCTGGATCCCAGGACCCTGGGATCATGACCTGAGCCGAAGGTGGGTGTGTAAAGCTGAGCCACCCAGTTGCCCCACCTTATCTTATAATTTAAATTTTCATAAATGTTTCATGACTCAGAAAGGCTGTATTTTTTTCTGTCAAGTTTTTTAGCTCAGTGTTCCTCAGTGTGGGTCGCTCAGACCAACAGGAGTTATTATCACCTTGGAACTGTAAGAAAGGCCAATTCTTGGGCCAGTCCAGAGACCTATCAGATAAGAATGTTAGGGGGCACCTGGGTGACTCAGTTGGTTAAGTGTCTGCCTTGGCTCAGGTCATTATCACAGTGTCCTGGGATTGAGTCCTGCATTGGGCTCCCTGCTTGGTGGGGAGCCTGCTTTTCCCTCTACCTGCCGCTCCCCCTGCTTATGCTCTCTTTCTTTGTCTGACAAATAAATAAATAAAATCTTAAAAAAAAATGTTAGAAGATAAGCCTCCTAGAATCTGTATTTTATTTTCTTTTTAAAAGATTTTTATTTATTTATGTGAGAGAGAGAGAGAAAGACAGTGAGAGAGGGAACACAAGCAAGGCTCAACCTACTGAACCACCCAGGCACTCCTAGAATCTGTATTTTAATTAGCTCTCTAGGTGATTCTGATTGTCCATAAGTTTAAGAAGCGCTGATCTAGGGGTGCCTAGCTGGCTCAGGTGGTGGAGCATGTGACTCTTAATCTTGGGGTCATGAGTTTGAGCCCAACATTGGGTATAGAGATTACTTAAAAATAAAATCTTAGGGCCCCTGGGTGGCTCAGTTGGTTGGGCAACTGTCTTCAGCTCAGGTCATGATCCCGGAGTCCTGGGATTGAGTCCCACACTGGGATCCCAGCTCCATGGGGAGTCTGCTTCTCCCTCTCCTTCTGCCCTTCCCCCTGCTCATGATCTCTCACTCTCAAATAAATAAATAAAATCTTTAAAACAATCTTTAGGGGCACCTGGGTGGCTCAGCTGGTTAAGCAACTGACTCTTTTTTTTTTTTTTTTTTTTAAGATTTTATTTATTTATTTGAGAGTGAGAGGAAGCAGGAGAGAGAGCACAAGCAGGGGGAGTGGCTGAGGGAGAGGAAGGGAGAAGCAGGCTCCCCGCTAAGCAGGGAGCCCGATGCGGGACTCGATCCCAGGATGCTGGGATCGTGACCTGAGCTGAAGGCAGACGCTCAACGACTGAGCCACCCAGGCGCCCCAAGCAACTGACTCTTGATCTCAGCTCAGGTTTTGATCTCAGGGCTGTGAGTTCAAGCCCTGCACTGGGCTTCACACCAAGCATGGAGCCTTCTCAAAACCAAAACAAAACAAAACTTCAAAAAAAATTTTTTTCTTTCTTTTTTTTTTTTTTAAGATTTTATTTATTTATTTGACAGACAGAGATCACAAGTAGGCAGAGAGGCAGGCAGAGGGGGGTGGGAAGCAAGTTCCCTGCTGAAGCAGAGAGCCCGATGCGGGACTCAATCCCAGGACTCTGGGATCATGACCTGAGCCAAAAGCATAGGCTTTAACCCACTGAGCCACCCAGGCACCCCCTCAAAAAATAATTTCTTTCTTTTTTTTTTTTTTTCCAAAAAATAATTTCAACACATAGGGCACACAAGGAGATTTTCACTCCACGTCACATTGGGAATGCTTGCCTGCATAGAAGTGGAATATTCACACGTACCAATAAATTGGAATGACATCCCCTGCTTGGATTATTGATGTTGTTATACTGGTGAGATATGAAGGCAAAATATGTGGCACCATGATCACCAATCATATACAAGCTCAGAAATGCCGTGGAAGGAGGCATTTCACAGTTCTGGCTTCCAAAAGCCAAGGAAGAAGCTGAGGCAGAAGAGGGCATCTTGGTCCTATATTGAGATCAAAGCAGAACTTCGAGGCATCCCTAGGAGCTATTATTAACTATCAAGGTGACATTGTGCTATTCAGGGACCTGGAGGGGGTTCAGTCTTCTCAGCACACCCCCCCCCCACCCTGCCAACCCCAGCTCCCAGGGAACTCAGAGCTCTTTGCCTCCAAGTGACATTTCCATCTATTCAGGTGCCCAAGCCAGAAACTTCTAATTTGACACCAAATTCTATGAACTGCATGTCTTAACTTTCTCTCAGCTGCATCCATCTCTGTCCCTGAGCCCAGCCCCAGTTATTTCTTACAGCTTTCACTCTTCCCACCCTATAATCTACTTTTCGCACAGCAGCCAAAGCCAAAGTCTATATATAAATCAGATCCCGTTCTTGCCCTGCTTAAAACTCTCCACCGGCTTCCCATACTTTGAATGTGAACTTCCATCTACGTCCTCCAGCTTCTCGGGCTCTCCTAACTGCTGCTTACTGTGTCCACCTCCTTTGGGACCAAATTCCCTCTGAATCCCCGGCCGAATGGGACACTTCTGTTGTGCGAATACCTCCAAGCATTTTCCTGCTGAGACCGCGCTCCCCCTACTTGAAGGCTCCTAGACGACTCCTTGCTGACGGGATGGGCCAACGTGTCATCCTTTCATCCTTCAATTCTTTGTTAAAAGTCACACTCCCTTAGAGAGGTCTTTTCCTTTTCTGATCACCCCGTGTTATGTAGATCCCTCCCCCTCTTCCCTACTTGTCTCCTAAGGACCTTAACACATGTGTTTATAGAAGGATGGGTTCATTTGTTTCACATTTGTGTCCCCACTAGGCAGTAAGTGCCCTGAGGAAAGAACCCACTTCTGTGTTGTGCTTTACTGTGTCTCTAGTGTCCTGCCCACAGCGGAAACTCCATAAACACTTGCTGAATGTTGGAGGAGCCCCTGTCTCCAGCCTGAGCCCAGGGGCATTGTGGGCGGTACCAAGCTCTCTATGGAGACAGTACCCAGCAGGTGTTTTTTGGATTTTGGAACAACACCCCACACTGTTTCAGCTCAGATGCCCTTTCCTTTGGGAGGCCTTCCCTGATCTCCCCAGCTACTTATCCCTGCCCCTCAGTATTCTCTGTGATAGTCTCTGTTTCTAGAAAACCTTTACCATAATTGAAATTATCCTGTTTATTTATTTATCTGTTTGCCGTCTTTCTTCCCTGACTGGAAGGAAAAGTTTGGCTCAATTTTGGACCCCCAGCATCTAAAATATAGTAGGTACACATAAATATGGGATTGTTTCTACATCATCTGGCCTTCCCACGTTCTTCTAGGTATATGTAGGCTTAGGGGGAACTGCTTTGATCTGAATAAAAGTCAACAAAGCTGTTCCACTTTGCAAAAGAAGAAGGATACAAAAAAAAAAGAAGAAGGATACAAAAATGTACATAATAACACACTGTCAACATGTAACAAGTGCATAAAAAAAAAAAGACTGGAAGGAAATATGCTAAAATGTTAATTGGGGTTTTTTCTCTGGGGGATAGGTTATGGGTGATTGCAGCCTTTAAAAAAAAATTATTTCCTCTGTTTATCCAAATGGTTAAGGATTATTTTTTAAGAAAAAAAATCTGAGGACGCCTGGGTGGCTCAGTGGGTTAAGCCTCTGCCTTCGGCTCGGGTCATGGTCCCAGGGTCCTGAGATCGAGTCCCGCATCAGGCTCTATCCTCAGTGGGGAGCCTGCTTCTCTCTCTCTCTGCCTACTTGTGATCTCTGTCTGTCAAATAAATAAATAAAATCTTAAAAAAAAGAAAAAAGAAAAAAGAAAAAAATCTGAACCGAAATTGAAGTGGGTAAATAAAATTAAAAAGAAAAGTGGGCCCACCAAGTGCTGAGACCTCTCCAAAGGACTGGCTACTCCTGCAGTTCTCTCTTCCCTGAGAGGCTTGGCTCTTCACAGTCTATTTCGGGGCACCTGGTTGGCTCGGTCGTTAAGCATCTGCATTCTGCTGGGGTCATGATCGCAGGGTCCACATGACATTGGGAAGCTTGCAGCCAGATACAGGCTCTATTCTGAATGCCTGGCCACTTGGGGCTGGGAATATTCCATCCAGGCTGGGAAATAAAAAAACCTAGGCAAATCATTTGGTTGGCCTGAGGATAGGTTCAACCCTCTACCTAACAGCTTTGTTCCTCTTGGAATGTGCAGTGTTTTCAGAGAAGATGGATTTGCTAATTGGAAATATGGCCAGCCGTGAAGGGAGGCAGGGGCTGTGCAAAGAGGCAAGGGAGTAAAGTGGAAAGAGGGTTGGGCTTGGCTCATGTTCCAGTCCTGGCTTTTGTATTTACTTGTTGGACAAACACAAATAGGCATTTTGTTCCTTTGAGCTCGTTTTTGTTTCTTTGTTTTTTGTTTTTGTTTTTTAAATCTGTAAAATGGGGGTGCCTGGGTGGCTCATTTGTTAAGCATCTGCCTTCAGCTCAGGTCATGACCCCAGGATCCTGGAATCGAGGCCCACATCGGGCTCCTTGCTCAGTGGGAAGCCTGTTTCTCCCTCTCCCACTCCTCCTGCTTGTGTTCCCTTTCTCGCTATGTCTCTCTCTGTCAAATAAATAAATAAAATCTTAAAAAAAATAATAAATCTGTAAAATGGAGAATGTAATCCCTGTCATAGGATTAATTAATCACAGATGGGAAGGGGATACTCTGTCCTGACTGCATCCCCAACAGAGATAAGAAGTTTCTTACTGAATCTGTTTAGGATTTCATCAGTTTATTTCCTCTTTTTTCCCAGCCTATCAGGGTGATTGGGAATATTGCATATGATGACTCCAGGTCTGAAGGTACTCTAATCCAAAGTGGACCAGGAGAGGGTTCCCATCAGATGCTTTCCTATCAGAAGGTATGAGCCCAGTGACACACCATCTCCTGCCTCCCCTCCACAGCTCCCCCCGACCCGCCGCCCACCGCCATGCCAACCTGGCCCCACGGACACATGGTGGTTCCTGAAGAAATGCCCTTTGAGGAGTGTTTAGTGGCCAGAATATATTCTCTAAACTTTTTTTTAAAGATTTTATTTATTTATTTGACAGACAGAGATCACAAGTAGGCAGAGAGGCAGGCAGAGAGAGGGGGGAAGCAGGCTCCCTGCTGAGCAAAGAGACTGATGCGGGGCTCGATACCAGGACCCTGAGATCATGACCTGAGCCTAAGGCAGAGGCTTAACCCACTGAGCCACCCAGGTACCCCCAGAATATATTCTCTACACCCTCTCATTCTTTCATTCATTCGTTTGTTTGCTCACATGGTCAACACATCTTGAGTATAACTCTATGTTAGTCCCTATTCTGGGCACTGGGCAGAGAGTAGTGTGAAAAAGGCAGATCAGCTCTTTGCCCTCAGGCAGCAGACAGTCTATGGGACAGAGAGAGTCCCAGGGGATTCCAATGCTGTGTAATTGGTGCCAGCATAGAGGGACACATCCGGGCTTAAGGATCACAGAATCCTCATATCAGCCTTTCCCAAGTTATGGGTGGGTGTCTGCCCAGCATGGCATCCCCTAGACAACCCAAGATATCCCTTTGCTCTAGGTCATGGGTCCAGGGTGAACAGCAGATGGGGAAGCTCTAGGAAGTCCCCAGGGGAGGAACCGAGGCTGGGCACACGCCAGCTACAACCCTCCTGCCCAGACGCCTGTGTTTCTCCCAAGATGTCAGAAAGCAGAGCCGGTCACACCTTTCCTGCCTTCTGCAATGAAGCATCATGAAGGCGGGGAGACTTGGAGTGCAGCCTGGCCGCGGGTTGTTTATTCCATCACTTGAATCACAATACATCTCCAAATTTCCCTTGATTTGGCTAATTCAAGAGATTAAGGCCCAGATGTGATGGGGGCAGGGTTGCCACTAAGTGTCACAAACCCTGCATTTTGTACCAGCTGATGGGAGACCGTAATTGCCCAGATGGTGGGAGAGCATGATTTCGTCCTTCTTTTGTGCCAAGCCCCAAGGGAAATGGGAATTAATCGTGGAGCCGGGATGGAGGAGGCTCCACTGTCTCACCCTCCCTCTCAAGCTGGCAAGAAGGCCCCTGATGAATATGCAAGAGAGGAAGCTGGTCAAGTCTTCCTGCTTAGTTAGCTCCAGTCAGGTCTGGCTATAGCTCAGGATTCTAGCAACTCCGGGCTCAATATAGCTTTTCCCTCCAAGGTTTTTCCCTCTGGTTGCATATTTTGTTTTTTCCATTTGCCTGCACACTTCACTTCTTTACCTCCCACTCACCCTTTTCAATATGTTTTTATGTTCTTGGCACCACTCTTAACCAAGGTCAAGAGTGACCTCCTACTCACCAAGACTAATGGCCTCCAGGCTTGTCCTCATCTATTTGACCTCCCTAATAACGTTTGAAGCTGTTGGCCACTTCCTCCTTCTGGGAACTCTCTTTTCTTGTCTCCTCCTGCTTTTCGGATCTTTTCTCCTCCGTCTCTACCTCCCTCACCCTCCATACCCCATCCCGAAAATGTCAACAAGTTCTCAGTTCTCTATCTTTGGCCTTGCCCATTCCCTTGGCTCCTTCAGGGAGTGAGGATACTGTTGGAGGCTCATTCCACATTATCTTTTCTTCTTGCTCAGGGAGAAAGTCCCCTCCTCTTTGCTCGGGGATGAATCATGATTGGTCCAAAAAAATTCACAGTAAAAAATGTGCTTTTGCACATGGTTTGTTGAAGGGTGGACACATGACAGAGCCCTGGCCAAGGGCTTGTGGATAGAAGTGAGGGTGGGAGGGATTTCAGGAGACCGATGTGTGAGGAGAAGAAGCCCTTCCTGCCTTTAATGGAGAGATGGAGAAAGGGGCGCTGGTCGGCTTACTTGGTGGAGCACACAGCTCTTGATCTCAGGATTGTGAGTTTGAGCCCCACATTGGGCGTACAGATTACTTAAAAAAAAAAAAATCAAAAGAAAAAACAAAAGCTATGAGGATACAGTGCTAAAAGCTGCAGCATCTGTCTTGTGAACTTGGAGAGAGGGGTCCATGGGCTTAATCACAGCCATGTTGCCCGGAGTCAAGGCAATGAACGTAGCCATCCTGGGCTGGTCCTGCTAGTCACATTCTGAAGCTGCCGAAAGCATCCTTGACGGATATACTGAGAGATGCGAATGTCTCCCATGACTTCAACTGCTGGCTTTCCACTGATACCTCCCAGGTTTCTATGTTTAATTCAGACCTCCTGCCTGCCCACAGCATCGCACACATCTTCACCTGGATAGCCCTTGAAGCTGATGTCTAAAACAAAACACCATCTATATATTCTCTTATTCTCAGACCAAGGCATTTTATTTTGCCTTCTGTCATCCCGCTGTCCTTTATTCTTACTTCTGCTTGAGCACTTGTCCTGTGGGTTTATTTGTTTTAACTGTCTGTCTTTCCCTCTAGAATTTAAGCTCCCAGAGGGCTGGAAACTCATCCATCTTTAAATCCCTGGCATCAAGTAGGAGCTCATTAGGTTCCTGTTGAACAAATCAATTTTCGCATGTTTAGAATGTTAAAATGCATTCAGCTGTGAGTGATACTGTTACCTGAACAACGGGAACTCAAACTGTGAAGGGATTTCATTATTTCACAAAACATGAGTTCTGGGGTAAGTGGTTCCAGGATTAGTTAAGCTGTTCAGCAAGGTCAGAGCCCTGAGTCGGAATCTCAGGGATTCTCTTGGCTCAGGATCTCCGAGAATCTGAGATTCATCACGGTTTTAAGGTAGCCGTCGCCACTCCAACACATCCTCTTGCCATAGCCTCCGAACAGGACATAACGATGTGGATGGTCAGGTGATGGTGGCAGGAATAGGGCTTTTGCTTCACATACGTCTCTCTTCCGGGCAAGGCAAATCCTCTTATTGTTGATAGCTCCAACAATGGTTATATGCTTCGTTGGACCGATCGCTGGCAAAGGGGACAGCAATGAGCAAGAATGGCTTAGACCCATCCTGAGTTGTCCTTGGTACTGGGCACACTGCTGTATGGGAAAAGCAGGGTTCTGAGTCAAGGCTAAAGAGGGAATATCTGCCGGACAGGTGATCAATGACGCTTGCCACTGATGTGTTCTGTCCTGATCTGAGTTCCTCCGGAACCCTCGCTACTTTCTTGGGTACTTCAAGATACGTGTAGCTCTGCGATGAACCTGTTCTAGGGTAGGAGCAGTCCCTATATGTTCCGTGTTTGGTGACCATAGCAGGGGCCAGTGATAGGCAGTCCCACAACTCCCCCAGTAGGAGGGCTGCTGCAGATAGGTTGTCCCTCATGGGGGGTCAGTGTCAAGGACAATAGGACGGGGTTGAAAATCTAGCTTCAGCTCTTCTCGCTGAGTCGTGCTCTGTGGCATGGGATTGTGTCTTCGTGGAGGTAGGGACATCTTGCTCCAATTCTCACAAAGGCATCCTAAAGGCTAGGGCTGCCCTGCCTTCTGGAAAAGCTGTGTTAATTTATAAACCCAGCAGCAGGCATGTGAGAATGCCTGTCTCTCTGCACCCTCTCCATTACTAGATCTTATCACTTTAGAAAATCTTTAATAATCTCTTATTTGGTCCCGCTGGCTCCTCTCTAAACTTGCTCTCTACTCTCAGATTTATCTTCCCCCAAATCTTAAAGCAGTCACCGCCTTGCTCAAGATCTTCTATGACCATCTCTTAGGATTAAGCTAACCCCCTTGTCTGACATTCTGGGCCCCGTGAAATCAGGCCCTGCCCAACGCTCCCGGCCTTATTTCTCAGGATCAATCTTTTGCCTGAGCCAAATGTGTCCTTACAGACTTCTCCACCCTCAAATTCCTTTCCTCTTTTCTGCTCCTTATTGAAGCCATGGCTCAGATCCCATCTCCTGCAGAAACATTCTTAGGTCACTCTGGCCTGTCCTCTTATCACCTCTGAATTCCTTCAGTTCAGTGGATTGAGAACCACTGCACGTTGGCGTCATGTTGGGGTCACCCAGGGAGCTAGAGAACATGCTGGGAGCTTGGGTCCACGAACAGACGTTCTGATTTAATTGTTCTGGGTGCCAGATTGGGCACTGGGATCTTTAGACTCTGCAGGTGCTTCTAATGTGGAGTCAAGTTCCAGAACCACCCCCTTGAAATCCCACGGACTATTGCTTTGCATAAGGGAGAGCTCTCGGGGAGCTTTCCAAATCAAATTCCTGGCCTGCACCCCACACAAGTTCTGATATCTGTCTGTTGTTTTTTTAAAGCTCTCCAGGTGATTCGGATACGCAACTTGATGGTGGACCACTGGGCTGCCATGTTTATACATGTTTTTATACTTCTCATGGGGCCATGTACGGAGGACATGCTTGATAACGGCAAAGGGTTTCTACATCGACTAGGGAGAAACAGAAAGACGTAAATGTGTAAAGGAGAGTTGACCACTGTAATGTGCTGTGTGGGTTTAAGAGGCTTTCTTTTCTTTTCTTTTTTGTGCAAGAAGAGTTTCTTATTAAGAGGATGTTATTATTATTTTATTTTTTAAGATCTTATTTATTGATTTGACAGAGACACAGTGAGAGCGGGAACACAAGCAGGGGGAGTAGGAGAGGGAGAAACAGGCTTCCCGCTGAGCAGGGAGCCCAATGTGATGTGGCGCCTGATCCCAGGACTCTGAGATCATGACCTGAGCTGAAGGCAGAGGCTTAACCTACTAAGCCACCCAAGCACCCCTGTCCTTGAACATTTTAAAATATTACCAATATCACACAAGTAGTGTCTGTGCACCTTTGATCGCCCACTCCCCCGGGGGGATAAATGCTTAGAAGCGTGATTGAGGTGGCATGGGATTTGCCTAATTTTTAGGGCTTGTGACACCAACTGCCCAGGTGCCCTCCGGGAAGTACAACAGAAGAGCGGGCTGCCCACTTCCTGCATCCTTGCCAACACTGGGTATTAGAATTCCTTTTAATCTCGGTCAATTTGAGAGATTTTTTAAAAAAGATTTTTATTAGTGCAACTGTAATTCCATCATGGTTTTTCCCTACCTCAAAACCAATGTTTGCACGTCATGATGTAGAGATACATAGTGGCTTTCCCAGTCCTTTGTCTCCAAGGTTGTTGCTTCTGACACGCTGTAAACCTGCAGTGAAGATAGTTAGATAAACAAATGACCCGATCTGGGCTGAGATTCCCCAGATTCCTGCTCCCAGATAAATATTTGGTGGAGGGTAAGGTAGGAAGATCGCGAGAAGTGTGAAGTTAAATATTCTCTTATCCTTCCTCCAATAAAGAGAGGCAATATTTTGGAACCTATGCCAAAACATCTTTGTGATTTTGCCTAAGCAAACAAACCTGACTCCCTGTGTTAAGTCCAGGAGCTGAGGATCCAGCCCCTGTCGTAGATGTCCTGTCCCTTTCACACAGAAGTGGTGCCTTTGTGTGGCTTCCAGGCTCTGCTGGCTCTTTGGGAGTTTGATTGGGAGTCTGGGCGGGGGGGGGGGGGGGGGGGGGGGG
>NW_019154141.1:12735891-12856398 GCF_002288905.1 Enhydra lutris kenyoni | reverse complement strand
GGGGGGGGGGGGGGGGGGGGGGGGGGGGGGGGGGGGGGGGCGGAGGAACAAAAGATGACTTAAATTGTTGCCATCTATCCCCAGGATGAATGGCTACATGATGGAGCTGATGAACAATTTGCATCTAAGAGGCGGTTTGGGAGTTTTGGTGAATAGCCCATGATTGCAGATAAACACCACCTGCCACGCTGGCCCCCGTGGCCCCCCTTCCGCTCCGGGAGGAAGCGTTTTCTCCTGGGCAGAAAAGCTCTTCTTCTTTTCCTCGGCTCTCCATTGCTTATATGCTAATGATTTGGAGCTTTCCGAGAAAACTGGATTTACAGGAAGTCTAGCCGGTTCCTCCGAGGAGAAGGGAGAGCCGTTTTCCAGTGAAGGTTTGGATTCAGTTGCAAAAGTGGTGGTTGCGAAGCCTTTTCCCAGTCCCCAAAGGTCAACTTTGTGTGGTCCGTGGACTGCATGCTTGTAGGAATGCGCATTCCAGGGCCCAGCACCGGACTCTAGAGGGGCCGGAATCTGCATTTTTAGCAAGCCCCCCTGGGTAATCTTATGAATCCTAGGGCAATGGCTTCTAAACTTAGGTGAGCCTTGTAAGAACCTGGAAGGGGTTAAAAACCATAGCTCCTTAGGCCCTAACCTCTGACGATTCTGACTCCATAGACCAGGATTCCGTGTGTGGAAAGTGGGGAGGTTTCTCCCTAGAGATTTTTGGGAAGCAGCCAAGTCTGGTGGAAATCACAATCCTAAGAAATACATCAGAGGTGATGGGGGCCTGGGTGCCTCAGTCATTAAGCGTCTGCCTTCGGCTCAGGTCATGATTCCGGGACTGAGTCCCATGTCGGTCTCCCCGCTCTGCTGGGAAGCCCACTTCTCTCTCTCCCACTCCCCCTGCTTGTGTTCTCTCTCTGGCTCTTTCTCTCTCTCTGTCAAATAAATAAATAAAGTTTAAAAAAAATAAATATTAAAAAAAGAAAAAAAAGAAATGTATCAGAGGTGAAATACGGGGAGCTTCTCAGTCATTCTCTAGTACCTGGAGCAGAAAGGCAGGGAAGGAGGCCGAAGTGCCGGGACCTGCTCCGCGGGCTGTCCTTGCGTATGACTGTAGACTTGAGCCGATTACTGGGAACAAGATGGTCGCTAACGACAGTCGCTAACTCCAGAGCCGCAGGCCCTCTGTCACCAGCCCCCCTTGTAGTCCTGGGTGGGACCAGCATCCTACAAGCTGATTTCAGCCTTGAGGGCCTCCGAGCAGGGGGAGGCTGTGAGGTGGGCTGGGAAGAGCACTGGACTAAGCAGGTAGGAAACTTTCCTTCTGAGTTTGACCAACTCCATGAACTCAGGCAACTTGACCTTACCTCTCCGGTGGGATTTTGGTGTGTGAAATGAAGATAATAATTACCATTCTAGACACTGTGTACAATTTATTAATATAAGGAGGAATGCAATAATAAATGGCAGCAGGAAAATGCATGAAATCACAGAAATGCAAATTTAAGTCAACTTGAAATACCGCCATTTCATTTATGTGGACAATTTTTTTTTAATGATTTTATTTGTTTCTTTTTTTTTTTTTAAAGATTTTATTTATTTATTTGACAGGAAGAGATCACAAGTAGGCAGAGAGGCAGGCAGATAGAGAGGTGGAAGCAGGGTCCCTGCTGAGTAGAGAGCCCAATGCGGGGCGCAATCCCAGGACTCTGGGATCATGACCTGAGCTGAAAGCAGAGGCTTTAACCCACTGAGCCACCCAGGTGCCCCTTATTTGTTTCTTTGACAGACAAGATCGAAAGTAGGCAGAGAGGCAGGCAGAGAGAGGAGGAAGCAGGCTCCATGCTGAGCAGAGATCCCAATGTGAGACTCGATCCCAGGACCCTGGGATCACGACCCGAGCTGAAGGCAGAGGCTTTAACCCACTGAGCCACTCAGGTGCCCCTGACCATTCTTTTTTTTTAAATGAAGAGTCCTTGGGGCGTCCGGGGGACTCAGTTGGTTAAGTGTCCAACTCTTGGCTCAGGTCAAGATCTCAGGGTTGTAAGATTGAACCTCATGTTGGGCTCTATGGAGTCCGCCCGAGATTCTCTCTCTCCCTCTGCCCCTCCTGCTCTAATAAATAAATAAATCTTGGGGGGAAAAAAATAAGAAGAGCCTTTAATGCTGGTGAAATTGTAGTGAAACTGGTATGCTCATAGACTGCTGGGAAACAATGTAAATTGGTGCTTATTTCTTGGAAAGTGATAGGAAACTTTGTTCCAAGAGCCGTAAAGATGTCCACACCCATTGCCTTGATAATCCCGTTTCTGGGAACTACCTGAATAATTAAAACCGAAGCAGGGTTACGTGCATAAAAATGTATATTGCAGCATTACTGATAAAGTGAAAAACCGAAAACCAATAAACCTGGAAATTAGCTAAAACATTTAGTGCTTGGAAGTTTGCTTAAAATTAAAGTAGATCCTTTAAAAACGCTTGTAGTAAAGATGTTTCTAAGGACCAATAATAATAATAAAAGTAGAACAGTGTAATGGAATACTGTGCAATAGACCATGTAGCAACGTGGAAACCATTTATAAATGTTAACCAAAACCCGCAGAAACCCAGATGGTTGCTCTTTGACTACACCCCGTACACTGAAAGCGAGTGTAGGTAGGGAATGGAGGTAACATGCGAAACAGAGTAGTTATGCAGGGAGTAGGAGTATAGGTACTTTTCTCTTTCCCAAAGTTTAAAAAAAAAATCTGCATTCTTTTTTCATAATAGAAATGACTCATTTCTAAACTGTGAAAACTGTGGTGTGTTTGTGAAGGCCCATCGGAGGTGAACCTACCATGTGTGACTCATTTTCATCCCTATTAATTTAGGTTGGGAAGATTGGACACATCCATTCATTCAGCGCTCAGCCATATCTGGGGGTGAGGACTGTAGGCAGCTTCAGGCTCTAGGCACAATGCATGCTCTGTGCTGTGGAGTGAGTATGTGCACAGATCCCTGTGCTGGCTGCTAGGGAAGGAGGAAAAGAAGACACCTGGATTTTAGGTCTCAAGGGGCTCACAAAATAGAGAAGTAGACACCTTTTGGGGGTGTCTGTTTATTCCAGTTGTTCTCTCCTGAGGCTGGTACTCTCCCCTGGGAGCATTTTGATTGTCACAATGATTGGAATGATTAGTACTGGCATTTATTTATTTATTTATTTTTAAAGATTTTATTTATTTATTTGACAGACAGAGATCAAAGTAGGCAGAGAGGCAGGCAGAGAGAGAGAGAGAGGAGGATGCAGGCTCCCCGCTGAGCAGAGATGTGAGGCTCCATCCCAGGAACCCGGGATCATGACCTGAGCCGAAGACAGAGGCTTTAACCCACTGAGGCACCCAGGCGCCCTAGTACCGGCATTTAGTAAATAGGGCTGAGATAGCCCTGCACAGCAAGTTATCTGGCCCTCAACCCCTGTTGTGCCCCTGTTGAGAAACATTGAGCTAGTCCTTATTCCATAATCAGGGATGCTCAGTACGGGTGTACAGGTAGCCTACTGCACAATTCTTAAAGGCATCATTCACATGGTGGTTAAATATGTGGATTCTGAAACTGAACTGCCGGAGTTCAAATGCAGGAAGTCTCAAAGGTTGGAAGACCTTGGGCATGTTGCTTTATCTTCAGTGTATCTTAGTTTTCTCATTTATGAAATGGCAATAGTAATAGTAATCTCATAATAAAGATGATGATGATGGGCGCCTGGGTGGCTCAGTGGGTTAAGCCGCTGCCTTCGGCTCAGGTCATGATCTCAGGGTCCTGGGATCGAGTCCCACATCGGGCTCTGCTCAGCGGGGAGCCTGCTTCCCTCTCTCTCTCTGCCTGCCTCTTTGTCTGCTTGTGATCTCTCTCTGTCAAATAAATAAATAAAAATCTTTAAAAAAAAAAAAAGATGATGATGATGTAAGAATAACCTCATTGGATTAACATGCAGGATTTAGAACAGTGCCTGGCACATGGTAAATATCCAATTAATGTTAGGTGATTATTATTCTCTGAGCTCTAAGTTCCCCATCCACTAGGGTGGAGCCCCAGTTTCTACTCCCTGATCTTGACCTTATATTCCTGGATTCCTGCTCTCCTCAAGGTTCACCTTTTCCTCGTCTCAGCTATAATCTTATTGTAAACTCCCTTGTTGATTAAACCTAATCTGCAACCAAAAGTCTTAGTAATTAAGACAGGGAGAGAAGACTCACCTGCATCAAACAGCAGTGGAAAATACAAAAGCACCTTCAATTAAGTGTGAGATTGCCTCCCCAATAAAGTCCTTAAGTGCCACAGACAATATCTAATCATATTAGATTAGATATCTAATCAATTCAAACCACAGTCATTGTGCGATCGGAAGGCTGCTAGCTCTGATCTCATTCTCTGTTCTAAGAAAACAGGATCTGGGGACATCTGGGGGGCTTAGTCAGTTAAGCCTCTGCCTTCTACTCAGGTCATGATCCCAGAGTCCTGGGATCAAGCCTCTCATGGGGCTCCCTGCTGTGGGAAGTCTGCTTTCCCCCTCTCCCTTTGCCTTTCCCCACACCCTGCTCATGCTCTCTGTCTCAAATAAATAAATAAAATCTTAAAAAAAAAAAAAAAAGGGAAAGAAAACAGGATCCAAAACATCAGGACCAGTACAGTCACTTGCCTGAGAAATCAAGGGAAGGAGACCCTCTCCTCCAAAACCAGTCCTGCTAGAATCTGAAATTCTATCCTTAGCCAAATCATGCCTTTGGTCTTTGAAAATGTGAATATCCCTCAGAAGGGTCATCAAGTAAGCTTGCAACATCCTACAGAAAATGTGTTTATTAAGTGGCTCCTTCCCTCCTCCTCCATGTTCCCATCCCCAGCTACCAGTGGGGGCAGCCAGAGAGCCTGAGCAGGACAGAGTGGGCCAGGACCCGCAGAACATAGTCTCCTTGAGCTGCTGACGGTCTCATCAACCACATGTTTGTGGAGAGAGCAGTGGCCCTTAAGGACCTGGAAGGAATGTTCTAATTTGTTTCTGTCCAGCTTGGTGAACAGCAGGAATGACTGCATTTGTTCTTTTGGCCAAGGACCAATCCGATCTGATTTCTCTGAAGTGAAGCGGGGGAGGGACCACCTTTTGGTTCCGGGGAATTGGTGTTCCTCGACCATTTGCTAAGGGGTGGTTCTCAAATTTTGCTGCATGTTAGAATCACCCTGGAAGCTTTCAAAACTCTAAGTTCCCAGCTTGAGCCCTAGATCAATTTAATCACAATGTCTGGGGGTGGTTGCCAGACATCAGAAGTTATGAAGATCTCCAGGTGGTTCCAGCGTGTAGCCGTTTGGGAACCACTTGTCCTAAGCATTTAGTGTGTGAGACACAAACAAAACAGGTGAGAACCTGATTCCTGCCCTCCAGATACAATGTTTAATGAAACATTTTTTCTGTTGGCATACAGTTTTTGTTTTTGTTTTTGTTTTTACAGATTTTATTTATTTGTTTGACAGAGGGAGAGATCACAAGTAGGCAGAGAGGCAGGGGGGTGGGAAGCCAAAGGCAGAGGCTTTAACCCACTGAGCCACCCAGGCACCCCTGGCATACAGTTCTATGAATATTTTGTCCATATAATTCACGTACTGTAAAATTCACTCTTTTTGGGGGGCACAGAGAGAGAGAGAGAGAGAGAATCTCAAGCAGGATCCACACCCAATGCAGGAACCTGATTTGGGGCTCGATCTCATGACCCTGAGATCATGACCTGAGCTGAAATCAACAGTCAGACACTTAACCAACTGAGCCCCCACAGGTGCCCCTCACCCTTAAAAAAAAAAAAAAAGATTATTTTTAAGTAATCTCTCCATTCAAAGTGGGGCTTGAACTCACAACTTCATGATCAAGAGTCCCGTGCTCCACTGACTGAGCCAGCCAGAAGCCTCAATTTACCTTTTTAAAAGTACATAATTCAGGGGCGCCTGGGTGGCTCAGTGGGTTAAGTCTCTGCCTTTGGCTCAGGTCATGATCTCAGGGTCCTGGGATTGAGCCCCAAATGGGGCTCTCTGCTCAGCAGGGCGCCTGTTTCCCCTCCCCCTCTGCCTGCTTCTCTGCCTGCTTGTGATCTCTCTCTCTCTGTCAAATAAATAAATAAATAAAATCTTTTAAAAAAAGTTACAAAATTCAGTAACTTTTAGTATATTCCCAAAGTTGTGCAACCATTGCCACTAATTCCAGAACGTTTTCATCATTCCCCAAAGAAACTTTGTACCCTGTAATAGTTACTTCCCATTTATCCCTGGCAAACACGAGTCTACTCTCCCTCTCTGTGGATTTGCCTGTTCTCCACATTTCATATGAGTGGAATTGCGCAATCTGTGGCCTTTTTTGTTGGGTTTATTTCACCAGGCATGCGTTATTTCGGGATTCGCCCATGCTGTAGCATATATCAGTATTTCATCCCTTCTTATTGCCAATAATATTTTGTTGTATGGGTGCACCACATTTTGTGTATCCATTCATTGGTTGATGGATGCTTGGGAGGTTTCCACTTTTTGGCTATTATAAATAATACCGCTGTGAACATTTGTGTGATGCAGGGCTCGATCCCAGGACCTGGCGATCATGACCTGAGCAGAAGGCAGACGCTTAACCCACTGACCACCCAGTGCCCCTGGTTATAGCCATTCTAATGGGTAGTTCTCTCTCTCTCTCTCTCTCTCTCTCTTTTTTTTAAGTTTTATTTTTTTTTTAATATTTGTTTATTTATTTGAGAGAGAGAGAGAGAGCATGAGAGGAGAGAGAGGTCAGTGGGAGACGCAGACTCCCTGCCAAGCAGGGAGCCCGATGTAGGACTCAATCCCCAGACTCTAGGATCATGTCCTGAGCCAAAGGCAGTGGCTTAACCAACTGAGCCAGCCAGGCACCCCTAAAGTTTTATTTATTTAAGTAAGCTCTATATCCAACGTGGGGCTCAAACCCACAACCCTGAGATCAAGAGTTGAATGCTCTTCTGACTGAGCCAGGCAGGTGCACCCCTCACCCCCACTGGGTAGGTCTATAAGTTTTGACATATAAGTTTATCCCACCATAATCGGGATACAGGGTTGTTCTATTACCCAGACAAGCTGGTATCCCTTTATTGCTGCCCCTCTCCCACCCCATCCCTTGGCAGCCACGGATCTTTTCTGGACCCCTCTAATTCTGTCATTTGAGAATGGTGTGTGAATGGCATCCTACAGCATGTAACCTTTTGAGGCTTGATTCTTTCCCTCAGCATAAATGCTTTTGAGATTCATCCAAGTTGTGTGTGCTGAAAGTTTGTTCCTTTTTATTACTGAGTAGGACTCCATCATACGGACGTTTTTCGGTATTTTTTAAATCCATTCAACCATGAAGAGACATTTGAGCTAATACCAGTTTTTGCTGATTATACATATAAATGCTATAAATATATATTTATTGGTTTTTGTGTGGACATAAATATTCATTTCTCTAGGGTAAATGCCCAGGAGCGGGAACATTGGGTTGCAGGGTAAATATATGTATGTTTAACTTTATAAGGAACTGCCAAACAATTTTCCATTTTGCATTCTCACCAGCAATGGAGGAGAGCTCTGTATCATTGCCCGAACTTGGTATTACCTGTGATTTTTATTTTAGTCATTCTAATTGTTGTGTAGTGATATCTCATCATGGTTTTAATTTGCATTTCCCTAATGACTAATGATATTGAACATATTTTCATGTGCTTATTTGCCATCCCTGTAATATCCTCCTTGATAAAGAATTCATGTCTTTTGCTCATTTAAAAAAAAAGATTTATTTACTTCTTTTAGAGAGGGAATGTGCATGAGTAGGAGGAGGGACAGAGGGAGAGGGAGGGAGAGAAAGAGTCCTCCAGCAGATTCCCCGCTGAGCGTGGAGCCTGACAAGGGGCTCCATCCCCCACCCTGAGATCATGACCTGAGCTGAAATCAGGAGCCGGCTGCTTAACCAACTGAGTCACCCACACACCCCTATCTTTCGCTATTTTTTTTTTTTTAAAGATTTTTTTTTATTTATTTATTTGACAGACAGATCACGAGTAGGCAGAGAGGCAGGCAGAGAGAGAGGAGGAGGCAGGCTCCCCACTGAGCAGAGAGCCCGATGCAGGACTCGATCCCAGGACCCTGAGATCACGACCCGAGCCGAAGGCAGAGGCTTTAACCACTGAGCCACACAGGCGCCCCTCTTTCGCTATTTTTTTAATTGAGTTGTCCATTTTCCTCTTTGTTCAGTTATGAGAGTTCATTATATATTCTAGATACAAATCCTGTCTTGGGTATGTGATCTGTAAATATTTTCCCTTAGTCTGTAGCTAGACACAATCCTCTTTGTACACGTGTCTGAGGAGAGAAAGGAATGGGACTGACATTTATTGAGCACCTACAATGTACTAGACTTTGTATTGGGTTGCTGGAAGAATGCGGGTGTGAGTAAAGCAGAGTCCTGGGTTCAAGGGAGCTTTCTCGGGCATGGGGGTGGAGAGGTGACGTGGGGACACCACCGTTCATACCACAAGCCGAAATGTCTGAGCCGCTTGAGGGCTCACAGTGAGGCAAAAGAAGGACATGGGAGTGCCCAATGGTTCAGGCACACTTGCCCCCCGTGTGACCTTGGGCAGGTTACTCAACTTTCTGTGCCTCAGTTTCTTCATTTGCAAAACCAGACAGTGATAACACCCACCTGGAAGGGCTGAGGGGACTGAACGAGATGATGCAGGTGGCATGTGGAAAACTCTCCACCAATGTTAGCTAGTATTTCTTCCTCTTCCTCTTTTTCTTCTTTTTTTTTCTCTTAGAGACGGAGAGAGAGAGAGAGAAGGAAGGAAGGAGCAGAGGGAGAGGGAGAGAGAATCTGAAGCAGGCTACAAACCCAGCGCAGAGCCCGACATGGGGCTCGATCTCACAACCCTAGAATCGTAACCTGATCCAAAATCGAGAGTCAGACCTTTAACCGCCTGAGCCACCTGGGTGTCCTGCTATTACTTCTTTCTGCAGCAACATCGTTCCGTGGCAATCAGGGAAAGCTTCCTGGAGGAAGGTTTCCCTAAACGGAGCCTCAAAGACGGGAAGGACTTCCAGAAACAGAGATGGGGATGGTGAAAGGAGGAAGCTGCACTTTGGAACCATATATTTTGTCCCAAAGCTTGTATTTCTCATCCTCAGTCGATCCCCTCCCCTCTTCCCCCTCCTGGTCCCCCACTGGCAGCCCTCTGTGGGGTCTAGCGAGGCCCTGGCCTTGTGAGGTCATCGATTGCTGGACCAGTCGTCCCCTGCAGCCAGGTGCCGGCGCTCTGCCGAGCAGCTTTCTGTGTGGATGTCAGGCCTCCGTCGGAACAGCTGTGCCCGCTCAAGCTTGTTCCGTTAATAATTTACTGCTGGGGAAATGGGAGTTAAATGAGCCAGGAGACCTATTTTGTGTGAACTTTGAGATACCTCTGACAGCAATTTGCATAATTTTTCCAGAAAGATACTAAAGCTGTCTGAACCCTCCCGTCCCTCCCTCCACCCTGGGCCTGCAGATCCATTTTACGAAAGTGGTTGCTTTTGATTTATGCTGATTTTATTGCTTTGCTTTCTCTTTTGAGCCCAGGACCAGAGCAGCCGTGAGCGTGGAGAGTGACCCCGTGAGGAAATAGGTTCCCAGGTGTCCTTGTTCGAGGAGACCTACTAGCTGCCATGGGGTTTGTCCGCTTTACCGGGCGGGTTGTCTTGTGGGAAAAACGCCCCCTTCAGCACAACTGGCCGCGGGGTGCCTGCAGGGCCGGCTCCCCGGGACAGGCGACCTGGGCAGTGGACCGGGGCCCTTCAGTTGTAGGGACCCCACGCCTGATGTCATGTTTTCCTGCTACTCTTTTGAAATTCTTAATAATTTTTATATATACATGTGTGTGTATATATATAATTTATAATAATAAGGAGTCAACATTTCATACTGGGCCCTAAGAATTTATCTGGTCCTAGTTGTGTGCCATTTTTTTTTGTTTTTTTTTTTTTTTTTAGATTTTTTATTTATTCATTTGAGAAAGAGAGAGAGCACAAGCAGGGGGAAGGAGCAGAGGGAGAGGGAGAAGCAGACTCCCTATTGAGCAGGGTACCCACTGCGGGGCCTGATCCCAGGACCCTGGGACCATGATGAGCCGAAGGCAGATGCTTAACCGACAGAGCCACCCAGGCGCCCCACTGTTATTTGTAGCAATACATATGCTGCGCTGAATCTTTTTTTTTTTTTTTTAAAGATTTTATTTATTTATTTGACAGAGATCACAAGTAGGCAGAGAGGCAGGCAGAGAGAGAGGAAGGAAGCAGGCTCCCCGCTGAGCAGAGAGCCCGACGTGGGGCTCGACCCCAGGACCCTGGGATCATGACCTGAGCCCAAGGCAGAGGTTTTAACCCACTGAGCCACCCAGGCACCCCTTGTGCTGAATGTCTTTGTGAACACTTCCTTCGGTCCATGAGAGAATATATTTGTAGGAAAAATTCAATTCGTTTAAAAGTCTGGTAGATTCTGCCAAATTGCCCTCCCCAGGCCTCTGACCATTCTTGGCAGATTTGTCTAATCGCCTTCCTGCTCATCACCTAAAGCCATTTAACCTTAGGAGGACTTCCCCCTTTAGGTTGCTGAAAGTACCAGCCTCATTACACTACCCCTTTATGCTCCCTTCATCAATTCATGCCAAGAAATGAGGAATTTTAGATGCAAATGGCGGTAGATAACATCTGGCTCATCAGGGTCCCCTGTTGTCTTGTCCCCAGAGACTTTGGAGGAGACTATCGGGCCCTGCCAGCTCCCAGTGATGGATGGCTCTCATTGGTTGGGCTGTCCCAGAGGCACTCTTGGGTTCATAGTCCACCTGCCTCCCAGTCTTCCAATCTGTCACCAACCCAGGATGATTTAATCATTGTAACGAGGCTGTCACTGAGCACCTCTGGTGTGGAAGCCGGTTCCATATCTTCCTTCCATGGCCAACCTCAGCACATGTGGTCTCTCTTTGCCATCCACAGAGATCTGGGTGAATCCAAGGTTACACGGAGCAGAGGGGACATGCTAAGATTTTGGAGCTAGGAATCCTGATGTTTGGATCTGGGGTCCTATTTCACTGCTTCCTGTATTAGTTTGGTGACCTTGGCCGAGTGACTAAACCCCTCTGAGCATTAGTTTCCTCTTCAGTAAAAAAGGGGCCAATAGGGGTGCCCGGGTGGCTCAGTGGGTTAAAGCCTCTGCCTTCGGCTCAGGTCATGATCCCAGGGTCCTGGGATCGAGCCCCGCATCGGGCTCTCTGCTCAGCAGGAAGCCTGCTTCCTCCTCTCTCTGACTGCCTCTCTGCCTACTTGTAATCTCTGTCTGTCAAATAAATAAATAAAATCTTAAAAAAAAAAAAAGGGGCCAATAACCCCTGCCTATTACCTGAAGGGCTCGTCATGAAATTCAAATCAATGATTTATGGGGAGTGAAAATTATGATGCATTCTATAAATATGAAATATTTTGTGTTTGGCACTGTGGATGGCATAGGATCAGAGTGGTTTTTGAGTTATTATTTTTATCATTATTATTATTTTTTACGAGTGTGGCTTCAAAATTTCTCTCCGAGAGGGCTTAAAGGGCCCCCACATGGAAAGTGGGAGTGGGGTCTTGCCCTTTAGAAATAACGGGGAAACAGTCAATATCAAGGTCCCCATCAAGGCTTGGGAGCAGGGCAGGCCCCTAACAGGGAATGGGTAAAGCCTCTCTCAGCCACCCTTTGGTGACCGCACTGTCTCCTCCCAGGACTGGGAACTGGGGTGTCTGCCCTTTGGGGTTTCTGTTTCTCTATGTAGAAGACCCTCTCACATTTGCTCATCAGGACAGACAACACTGAGTCTGCCATACTCTAGAAACCTGCCATTTCCAAAGAGGCAACCGTCCAACCTAATTTAAGATGGAGCTTCTTGGGGCACCTGGGTGGCTCAGTGGTTAGGCCTCTGCCTTTGGCTCAGGTCATGATCCCAGGGTCCTGGGATCGAGCCCCGCATCGGGCTCTCTGCTCAGCGGGGAGCCTGCTTCCTCCTCTCTCTCTGCCTGCCTCTCTGCCCACTTGTGATCTCTGTCTGTCAAATAAATAAAATCTTAAAAAAAAAAAAAAAAAGATGGAGCTTCTTCCAGGTTCCCACCTTAGCACCTTGCATTTCCTGGCGGGAGCTCTTGCCCTGCAAAAAAGAAGCCAATTTGTCAGCACTCTGGGGATCTGAGAGAGCCTTCCGAGAAGTGGCTGAGGAAGTGCTGAGCCCTGGGGCAAGGGAGGGTGCTTCATTCTAACGCGGCAAGGAGTGACATCCTGACCCACCCTTCTCTGCCTGCCTGCTCTGGGTTTGTGTCTCGGACTCCCTTTTTTCCCTCCGAAGGAAAAGGTGGCAAATCACACTGTGTGTGCATGTGTGTGAGTGTGGTGTGTGTGTGTGTGTGTGTGTGTGTGTGTGTGTGTGTGTGTGAGAGAGAGAGAGAGAGAGAGAGATGCAAAAGGCATTACTGATCTGGCTCCTTACCATGAGGACCAGTGACTTTTGTCATAGTGTGAAGTACCAGTGACCTGCAAATTCAGAACGATTTCCAATGTCTCCTCCCTGTGTAAATTATGCCCCCAAAGCACCATGTCACACCTTCGAGGCTGCCCTTATTGAAATGCCTTTCTTTGCCAGTTGTTGGGCCTGACAGCCTCGCACCCAGAGGTGCGAAATCCACAGAAATGAAAGTGGGTTCCTCCAGGCTGCTTAGGGGTGGGGGTGGGGGGCTTTTCCCTGGAGAAAACAGACCTAACAGAGCAGACCAAAGTGCCCCTTATCTCACGTGCAGCACCTGGGGGCAGAAATAGATTCTGAAGTCTAACAAAGCAGAGAGGTGAGAGGTGGTTGGTGCTTGCAGGCTGGAAAAATCTAGTATAATCATTACAGCACTTGTCCAGGGTGCCTCCACTCCCTCCAGCAAGGGAGGTATGCATCTGGCAGAGGGAGCCTCCCAAGTCTGGAGAAGGTGACTGGCTCCTGCCCGGTGGGTGTTGGCCCAAGCAGTGTTTCCTCACCGGAACTCTTACTTCTTGGGAGTTCAGATTAGAAAGCTGATGAGTCGCTTTCAGGATTCTGTTCCAGGTACAGGAAGATGCGCAAGTGGAAGAACAAAGTGAAAACCTTCCCATCCTCCAAACCCATTCTCAGGACTCCCCTGCCCACCTATAGTTCTGAAGTTTGGAAACTTGTGGACTTTTCCATCAAGTGTCAGTTCCCTCCTGCTTTGCTTCAGCTCCCCTTACCTCCTTTCTGTTCCTGGAAGCTGCCTTCCTGCCTCAGGGCCTTTGCACCTGCTGTTCTTCTGCAAGATTCTTGGAGAGACTTCCTCTTCAAATCAAAAGTCTCTTCCTTAAAGAGGCTTCTCCTGACCAGTGCTTCTAACATAGGATCCCTCCTTTTATCCCCCACTCTATCCTCTATGAGCTGGAACATAAGGTCCAGTGGGCAGGGATCTCTGTCAGGTTTTGCTCATTGACATATCTCTAGCACCTAGCAATGCCCATCCCATCCCAGATGCTCCTACATCTTGTTCGAATTGAACACTGAAGGAATTTATCCTTGTTTTATATTTCCCCTAGTCCTTATTTCTACCAAACACCATCCTGTTTACTTATTTATCTGTTTGCTTGTTTGTTGAGACTGACCTAGGACTTGATCTCACAACCTTGAGATCATGACCTCAACATGATCCCACTTTACAGATGACAAAGTTGAGGCTCAAAGAACTTAGGAGAACAGTTGCTACAGCAAAGGAAGCAGCCGGCCTCTGGGTGGGAATGGGGATATAGACCTATGCCTTTTCTTGGCTCAAAAGATTTTTCAAAATATTTCCCATTTATAATTCTTCTGGAATCTCTGAGGACAAAGCATTTTTTCTAGACCTTTAGTCTGTCCAGATTCGAATTGGAAATCAGGATCAGGACTGAGAACCAGCCTTCCCCTTTCACTCACCCAACAGATTACTAGCCTGCCCTTAGTAAGCTTCACTCAAATGGAGAACTTGCCATATGTCCCTGGTTTTCCCAAGTTGGCTGGAGTCAGGCATCTCCTATGTGCTGAGGCCAGGCCATTGGATGTTAACGGTGACAGTTGGGCACACGGGGAAACAATTACCTGCAGCAGGAGCTGTGGGCATGTCTCTGCTTCAGCCCCTCTGTTAGGGCCAGGGTTTCATTTCAGCCCCCTTGGTCCATTCATTATTCGCCTGTCACCTTCAAGGGCTCCCAATTAATTTTCATCTGTCCTGGTGCTTTACAAGAGGGTTACGAATGGCTCCCTTCCTGGTGTCCTGCAAAAATCTTTCCTTTTTAAAATAGTGCTCTGTCATAGAGAGAATGGATCTCTTTGGAGCTGATGATGACATTTTTGTTCTGTTTTGAGGAGAGAGTGGGTCTGATTTGCCAAAATTCCAATGGTTGGCACTGACTCTGTTTTCAGATGGAATGCATTCAAAAGGGGGCATTTGCTTTTGTTTTATTTTCTTGTTACCCTGTAAAAAATAAACCGTGACTTTCTTTTGATAGTATTTTTAAGATGGTTGGAAAGAGGCTTCACAATACAGATTGGTCCCCCTTAACTGATTCAGGTCTCTATTTGTCACTGTTTCTGGGACGAAATGATTGTACAACCACACGAATCACCCACCTCTCATGAGGTCAAATGATTGACTCTTTTCCCCTCACCCGTGTAGGCAGGGAAGGGACCTTGCAGTCACAATTCACAGAAGCCCTATAAAGTTCAATGGCAAGCTCACTGGGTAATTAATGGTCCAGACAATGGTCAGGTGGGACAGATGCTGGGCTGACATCATTCTGAAAAAAAGATCAAGGAATAGAATTAAAGTCACAGAGAGAGTTTAAAAAGATTAAAGATAGGGCGCCTGGGTGGCTCAGTGGGTTAAGCCGCTGCCTTCAGCTCGGGTCATGATCTCAGGGTCCTGGGATCGAGTCCCGCGTCGGGCTCTCTGCTCAGCAGGGAGCCTGCTTCCCTTCCTCTCTCTCTGTCTGCCTCTCTGCCTACTTGTGATCTCAGTCTGTCAAATAAATAAATAAAATCTTAAAAAAAAAAAGATTAAAGATAATGGAATGGGGTAACTGGATGACGGGGGCATTAAGGAGGGCGTGTGATGTGCCCAGCAGCTGGGAAATAATGGAACTCCCCATCTGAAACTAATGATGTACTGTATGTTGGTTAATTGAAATGAAATTTAAAAAATTTAAAGATAACACTCCATTGTAAATATTTAAACTGAATATAAGGATATAGAGAAAATGAATTGTCCTTTCTTTTTTTTTTAAAGATTTTATTCATTTGTCAGAGAGAGAGAGAGAGAGAGAGAGAGATCACAAGTAGGCTGAGAGGCAGGCAGAGGCAGAGGGAGAAGCAGGTTCCCCGCCGAGCAAGGAGCCTGATGTGGGACTCGATCCCAGGACGCTGGGATCATGACCTGAGCCGAAGGCAGCCGCTTAACCAACTGAGCCACCCAGGCGTCCCTGAATTGTCCTTTCTTAGTTCTCTCTTCTGTTTCTTGTGCTTCTTTCCAGATTAGATATGTATAAAAACATGTTTCTAAGTGTGTTTATATCCATCTGTATCATCTATGCTTTAAGAAAGAAGAAAAGGGGCACCTGGGTGGATCAGTGGTTGGGTGTCTGCCTTTGGCTCGGGTCATGATCCCAGGGTTCTGGGATCGAGCCCCGCATCGGGCTCTCTGCTCCGCGGGAAGCCTGCTTCTCCCTCACCCACTCCCCCTGCTGTGTTCCCTCTCTCACTGTGTCTCTCTCTGTCGAATAAATAAATTAAAAAATCTTTAAAAAAAAAGAAAGAAAGAAAGAAGAAAATAACAGTATCAAAGCACTGTGCCCGTTCACGGTCACTCACCCTATGGCTGTCCTGAAATTCATTTAACCATTTCCCCGGTGACGGGTTAGGGTGATCTTTGCTATTATACGCAGGGGAACAATGAACATCTTTGTGCTCCTGGACACGTAGCCTTGCACGTTTCTGTGCACACGTCTGTAGCATACATTCCTCGAAACAGATGGATGTTGGGGCGCCTGGGTGGCTCAGTCGGTTAAGCGTCTGCCTTCTGCTCAGGTCATGATCCTGCCAAATACTGAAACGTAAACTTTTTAGGACAGCTGCTGATTTCTTGAGAAACCTTACTCGGGGCCTCATAACTCTCTAAACCTGAGAGATCCTCCCCCAGTAAGTCAGTTAAGACCGTCCAACTGACAGAGAGGCTGTGTGGTCCAGGCACCTGCATGATTTCAGACAGAAGGACTCCTAGCACTGGGAAGGCGTGTGCTCATTGTCAAGGGTCAATGTGGCCTGATGAAGTCAGTCTCTTGGTGACTTTGGTGAGTATTTTTTTAAAAAAGATTTTATTTATTTATTTGATAGAGAGAGACACAGTGAGAAAGGGAACAGAAGCAGGGGGAGTGGGAGAGGGAGAAGCAGGCTTCCTGCTGAGCAGGGAGCCCCATGCAGGGCTCGATCCTAGGACCCTGAGACCATGACCTGAGCCACAGGCAGTTGCTAAGGACTGAGCCACCTGATCTTTTAAAAGATTTTATTTATTTATTTGAGAGAGAAGAGAGAGAGCAGGAGCGGTGGGGTGGGGTGGAGTGGGGTGGGGTGGGGAGGGACAGAGGAGAGGTAGAGGTAGACTCCTGTCTGAGCAGGGAGCCTGATATGGAGCTCCATCCCAGGACCCCGGGATCATGACCTGAGCTGAAGGTAGACGGTTAACCCACTGAGTTCCCCAGGTGCCCCGCCCTACTTTGGTATTAATAAATTCTCTGGATACTGCTCATTAACTTAGCTGAACCACTAAGCACGGATCCTGCCTCGCTCAGGCACTCTGCTGCATTGCTGGCTCGAATTACCAGGTTCCTGGAGCCATCCTGGGACCTGGGATAAGTCCGGGCGCTCATTTTCTCTGGAGCCCAAGGGGATGCCGAGTTGACTGTGGCTGACTGACCCCAAAGAGGCTGCCCTAAGAAACAAATCATCTTCCCTTGGGACTTGCTCTATTTATTTCCTCGGGATCAGGTCTGGCTGGAATCTAGCCAGGAGCTCGGATTGTCCAAGAGAGATCTGAGTTGGAGATTCACACCCAGCTGAGTCTGCCTACCCAGGGAACAGAAGCATCTGTCGGGTGTTGGGGGAGTCAGTGACAGATGGCTCCCAGGGGGTATAGGAAGAGCTTCTGCAACTTCAGCTGGGGGAGATTCCCCAAGTGACAGCAACGCCTTCATCCCCATTTAAATTTTGATCTAATTTCTGCATGTGATTTCTGAACTGATACTCTTCTGGTGATGAGGGAATAAAACAATGACAGATCTCAATCATCTTCACGCGCTCAGCGGGAGAAATCACGTTTTCTCCCACTGGGATTGCCTGATATAGAAGGGCAGGTTTTCCACTTCCCTTTTACACAACTTGGGCAGTGGATTGTCCTTCTGCCTCCTCGAATTAGCTCCGCATGCCACGGAGAGTGGTAAAAAGGGAATTGGGACTGCACGTCCGATCCATAAATCACTCACTAGCTCCTATAGAAATAATTCTTTTTTTTTTTTTTTTTCTTGAGCATTTTTGTGCTGGAATCCTTGGTTTCTGAAACAGCTTGCTTGGGAAGCAAGGCTTTTCAGTGCTAAATGGTCTAATACTGTCTACAGCCGGCAAGCATTTATTTGAAGGACTTGTGTCTGGCAAGCCTGGGAAGTGGCAAAGGGCACTGCCTCTCTCATGCGGTGGAGAATTAAGGTCTCTGAACTTGTACTCCATGAATTCATGGAGGGGTTAGAAAATGCTCACAGCAGCTCGTAGTTGGATGCAGAGCAAGGCAACCCAAGTTTCAGTGCCTCCTCTGCCCTTAATCAGTCATGTCACAGATGGACAAGTCATTTCATGCCTTTGCCCCACATTTTTCATTCATCCAATGGTCACCAAACATCTGAATATCGGTAACGTGTGAAGTGAAGGGATGAGTTTAATGAGCACCTATTATGTTCATTAAACTCTGGCACTGGGTTATATATCTTTTCACAGTCTTCTCTGTAAAATATAGGTTAATACAGCACCTGCTCTCTATCCCTCTTGGGTTGCCATGGGACCCAAAATAAGATGATGCGTGGGAAGGGACTTCGGGAGCAGCAAAGCATATAACCATGGAGAGGCCTGTTATCTTTGCCTTTAGCTCACATTTTCTACTTGTTGTATTTCCCCTTCCCATCCTTCCAACCCTGCATGAGTTTGTCTGGGTGTGGCTTCATAGGGCTGACTATGCACCAGGCCACCCAAGTCCAGTGCAGACACATAGCTAGGAGTGTAACATTTCCTTCCGAGCCCATGCCCTAAGGTGCGCGTGTCACTTTTAAATATACATCAGTGGGAACATCGGCTTCCCACACACCGTGGGAAACTGAAGCTGAATATGTGTGCGAATCACACGAGGCTGCAGGGCTGGGTTTGGTGCCTTTGTGCTGTTCTTCTCACGTTGTCAGGAACAAGATCTGAGCCATTCCGTGAACTTGATCTACTGGGGCAAAAGGAACTCGGGCTCAGGAGTCACCTCCTCCAAACTGGGCCTCTTTTTTCCCATTACCAGTTGCATAAAGATGACTTGACTCAGCTTAGGCGAAAAGGGGAATTTAGTGGAAGGATCCCAGAGCATCTAGAATCAGAGATAACTGGAGTCAGGGACTTAAATACCTCCAGGACACTCTCTCCCAGTGTATTTATTCCCCCCCCCCCCCTGTTGTGTTTGGCTTTATTCTTTTAGTTTGGCTTTCTCTCCAGAGAGGGGATCATGCCTTCTGGTAGCTCTTGGGTCTCATGGATCATAACTTTACCATTAGAGAAGTCCTGGTCTCTTTCCTCTATTCCAATGCCAAATATCCTAGAAAAGAAGTCTGATTGGCCTGGCATGGGTCTGGTGTGGTTCTAGACCAATCAAATGTGGCAGAGTTAGGGAGGGAGGGAGGGTGTCAGGCAGCAGAGACAAAACTATTCCCAGAGATCGGGGAGATTCACGGTGAGCTTGGCTGATAACCCAATGATACAGTTACTTCACCTCTGAGACTCACTTTGATTGTATGTAAAATGAAACTGATCATACCACTTAGCGCCATGGTGACATTTTGACACTTCCATCCTGCCCCTAGATCTAGCTGGTACTGGGGGCTGGAAAATAATGAGACAAACCAGGAAATGTTTAACGTATGAATACAAAGAAATTTAGTGACATGCAGTATTTACTTTCACATACCAAAAGTATGCAAAGCAGTTACTTAAAAAAAAAAATTTCCCAGGCAAGACCTAAATTCTGGAATTCAGTGTTTAATTGAATAATACCTTTTAAAATGGTGAATGAAATTGTGTATTAAACAATGCAAACTGGGATGCCTGGGTGGCTCAGTCAGTTAAGCCGCTGCCTTCGGCTCAGGTCATGATCCCATGATCCCATGATCCCATGATCCTGGAATCAAGTCCCAAATTGGGCTCCTTGCTCCACGGGGAGCCTGCTTCTCCCTCTGCCTTGTCTGCCATTCTGCCTGCCTGTACTCTCTCTATCTCTCTTACAAATAAATAAATAAAATCTTTGAAAAAAAAAATGCAAACTGATCTGAAGCGTATTATTACAGAATGGGCGAAAAGACAAAAAGCAGGTGTAGTAGACCTCAAAGAACGTAACTGAATGTGAAATCTTTCTGTTTTATGTAAACCAGGTTTAAAATGAATAAAGGGAAAGGCAAAACATAGAAAATGATAAAGAATAGCTTTTTTATGAATCAGCAATTTAAAATTATAATAAGCAAGTATATTGCTAATATGGATTATTATATACAAATTTTATAATTTACAAGAGTATGTGTCATTAATCGATCTGTCTATTACAGTCACAGAAATAGCTAGGTGATACCCAAAGAGGATCTTCCCTTGTGCTCTGGAGGAAGAAATTGCCGGAGTGATAGTAACATGAGCCCTGTCTCCTAAGTGGCCAGGGGAAGAGTTTCTTGATCACAAACTCAGATGGAATTTACACGTAGCTGTGAACGACTAGTCCAGCCCAAGCCAACTGGGGCAAATGGCTTTTAGAAAGAGTTGGAGGATATAGTTCAAGGCTTAAACCGGCCATGTTCAGATCTGCTTCTGAAAAGCAGAGAAAATTGGAAGCGCCATCATCTGAGGCCTGGCCAAATGGTCCTGTTGCCTGTCTCCCCAGTTTCCCATATCTTGCAGTCCCTACTTACCTCCTCGGGCTGTGATGATAACCACTAGAGCATTTAGCCACATGCTTACATAGATACTCAATGGATATTGATTCTCTTTCTATAGCTCAAAAATCTAAAAAAAAAAAAAAAAATCATGGGCACATAAACAAGATGGGCTACAGACATTCAATTGTAAAACTAGGCCATATAGCTCAAATATTGACTATGGTATCTTCTGATTTGCTTAAAAGTGGCCCAGAGGACCCCATGATGATTCTTAAATTCAAAAGTATCTCAGTATTCTAAATACTTCCTGGCCCACAATGAATTAGGCAGGCTTAAGCATGTTGGGGGGAAGAGTCACATCTACTCCATGAAAATACACAAAATGCTTGTATTGTATCTTGTATTACATAGAGACATGGATATAATTACAGTGCACGGTATGCCAAAGGCTCAAAATGGCAGAACACTTATTTAAATTGTAGTTTAGAATTTCTCAAACCACTACCCTTTCTTAAGAAGCCCGTGTCCTCATGACATTGTCAGCCCCATTAAAAAAAAACAGCAACAACAGGAAGTTTTCTGTCATCTGAATGTGCAGTGTCCATCATCTAGCAAAACACTTCTAACTAGACGTGTGGCTTTGGGCAAAGCTGCTTGAGCCCTTTGACTTGAGGAACATTTTTGTGCCTACCACAGGGAAGGCTTCGGGATGGATTTCTGTGGGATGACTCAGACGTGCCCTTAAGATTTGGAGCCTGAGTAACTTGGAGAATGGGGATGCCTTTCAAGCAGCACCAGGGAAAATAGCAGAACGGTTAGTGGGGAGCTTAGACATACAAAGTTAAAGATCTTAGTTGGGTCCCCAGCTGCCGCTCCCAATAGGTAACTAAAATGTGGGCTCAGAGCTTGGGAGAGTTGCAGTGGCTGGAGACAGAGCTGAGAATTTCTGGAAGTGATAGTTGAACTTGACTGACTCTTTATTAATGAGGTTGTAGGTTCAGCTGATTTAATAGTGACACCCACATAATGGTACCTTAAACCAGACAGAAGTGTATTTCATTTTTTGGTTTTTTGCAAGATTTTATTTTTAAGTAATCTCTATGCCCACCATAGGGTTCCAACTCACAACCCTGAAATCAAGAGTTGTATACTCAAGAGTGGCCAGCCAGTCTCCCTGGAAGTATATTTCTTTCTCCGTTACATAACAATTCAGGAGTAAGCAGTCTTGGGCTGGTATGGTGGCTCTGAAAGGTTAAAGACTTAGGGTCCTTCGGTCATTTTGCTTCAACAACCCCAGAGTCATGACGTAGTTCATATGGTCCAAGATATGGTCCATGGCTCACTCAACACCACCACATCTGCACATCCAGTCAGTGGGAAGGGGGGAAAGTGGGAAAAAGACAGGAGCCGAAAGTACTGTAGGACCAGAGCCCCAGTCTTTAGCTAGACGTGGCTGCCACAAGGAAGGTCACATTTCTTGTCTTCCTTGAAGATAATTGGTTAAGGGGAGGTGAGCAAAAGACTTGTGAGCAACTTCTAGGTCCACTCTGTAAACATGTTTTGAATATGAATATGTCCTTCCCTACTGAGTCAGAGGGCAGTGCTGAGAAGGCCACGTTAAGGAGGGTCTCCTTAAGGAAGGTTTTTACAATGCTACCCACAGGTCAAGGAGGATGGGAACTGAGGACATTAGGGCAGTGGCTCTTAACCAGACTGATTTTGCTCCCCAGGGGATATTTGGCAATTTTTGGAGACTTTTTTTTTTTTTTTTTTTAGAGATTTTATTTATTTATTTGACATCGAGAAAGAGAAAGAGAGAGTACAAGCAGGGGGAGAGGGAGAAGCAGGCTTTCCACTGAGCAGGGAGCCCAATGCGGGGTTCAAACTCAGGACCCCAGGATCATGACCTGATCTGAAGGCAGATGCTTAACCGCTGAGCCGCCCTCGTGCTCCTTTGGAGACATTTTTGACATTTGTGACTGCTGGGGGCGGGGGATGCTATTGGTATCTACTAGGCAGAGGCCGGGGGTGCTGCCAACCACCCTAAAATGCAGAGGAAAATCCCTAACAACAGGTGATCTGACCCTACATGACAGTAGTGCTGAGGTTGAGAAATCTTGCATTGGGGGACTAGGGGAGTGGTTCCCAAACTTTGCTACAAAGTAGACTCGTCTGGGAGCTTTTCCAAGTCCTGATGCCCCTGTCACACTCAGGTCAATTAACTCAGTATCTCAGAGTGAGTTTGATTACATTATTTCTTAAATCCCTTCCAACTCGAACATTTCACGAGTAATACAAATAATTGAATACTGCTTTTTTTTTTTTTTTTAATTATTTATTGGGGTGGGTGGCTCAGTCGGTTAAGCATCTGGCTTCAGCTCAGGTCATGAACCCAGGGTCCTGGGATCCGGCCCTATGTTGAGTCTGCTTCTCTCTCTCTCTCTGTTTTCTTACTCCTGCTCTCTCACTTGCCCTCTCTTTCTCAAATAAATAAATAAAATTTTAAAAAATTCTTAAAAAATGATTTTATCTTTTTTGAGAGAGGGAGAGAGAGAGAGCACGAGTGAAGTGAGAGGCAGAAGGAGAAGCAGAGTCTCTGATGAGCAGGGAGACCAATGTGGGGCTCAGTCCCTGGACTCTGGGATCGTGCCTCAAGCTGAACTGAAGGCAGATTAGCTGACTGAGCCACCCAGGTGCCCCTGAATACTGCATTTATGATTTTATTTATTTATTTGACAGAGCCAGAGAGCACAAGTGGAGGGAATGGCAGAGGGAGAGGGAGAAGCTGCCTCTGCATTGAGCAGGGAGCCCGACGCAGGGCTTGATCTCACGATGCTGGGCTCATGACCTAAGCCAAAGGCAGACGCTTAACCGTCTGAGCCACCCAGGCACCCCTGGACTTTTTTTTTTTTTTTCCTTAAGTATGCTCCAGACCCAGCATGAAGCCCAACACAGTGCTTGAACTCACGACCCTGAGACCAACACCTGAGCTGTGATCAAGAGTCAGACACCCAGGGGTGCCTGGGTGGCTCAGTGGTTTAAGCCTCTGCCTTCAGCTCAGGTCATGGTCTCAGGGTCTTGGGATTGAGCCCTGCATCAGGCTCTCTGTCAGTGGGGAGCCTGCTTCCCCCCTCCGCTCTCTGTCTGCTGCTCTGCCTACTTGTGATCTCTTTCTCTGTCAAATTAATAAATAAAATCTTAAAAAAAAAGAAGAGTCAGATGCCCAACTGACTGAGCCACCCAGGTGCTCCACTCACACCAATCTTTGAGTGGGGAAGTAGGGAATCTTTGAGTAGGGAAGATTGGTCTTCCTGGGTCATGTAAAGGCAAATATATAACTAGGGAGAAAAAAAATGTCTTTGCCCCACACATACCCACGTGATAGAGGTTTACCCTTACTTCCCCCCTTCCCTCTCTCAGCCCAGTTTGCAACAAAAAAGTGTAAAATAGCCATCCAGGAACAAATAACTTGGAAAGGTGGACCCCCAGGCTTGTGTTTACAAGAGGACCAGGGGCACTAAAGAGGCACAGAGGGGATACTTGTTAGAACCTGTGATATTATTGGACCAGGCAGGGGCCCCTGAACTTTGCCTCCTTCTGCTGAGCCCTGAAAGCAGGAGCTGGGCTCTCTAATTGCCACATATGCTGGTTTTATTGGGTGGCTCAGCTGGGTGGAGTGAACTCCAGGAAGGGACGCATTCATTTTTAGTTACCTCACCAGATTGCTAATTTTCACTCTGGAAGCATAAATCACCATAATTGTTGTAAACCCAAAATGGAGGGGCAGATCTTCTGGGCATGGGGGGTGGAGGGCGGGCAGGAGCAGCAGCTCCTGTTACCACCAAAGCTCTGTTCCTTGCGGCTCAGGGCCTGGAGAGCCGGAGAAGAGGTCTTGTGTGGCTCTGCGGGGCACTCCAGATTTTGGATGGAGGCCATCCTGGAAACTCATCTTCCTTCTGTTGGGGGAAGAAGCGGAGTTTCCAGAGGACCAGTTCCTTTTGAGTTAGTGGCAAGAAGATGCACCCAGATCTTTGGTCTGCGACTAACTGGACGGCCGTTTACATGCTTGGTTTGCAAATGGAACATCAGTCCCTCTTTTATTTCTGGTCTCTTCCCATCAACACACTTCTTGGTTGGGCTTATTTTTTGCATCTCTCCTGAGGAAAGCCTTAAAAGTTCCCAAAGAATTACCTCGAATAGAAACCAGAGGCTACAAAAATCGCTAGAGAAAAAAAGAAGTTGAATGTATCTTGTCACTTTGTTGCCCATGCTTGCAATATTGACTTCTAAAAAATTTGTTTTTTAAAGAAAACCAACCTAGGGGCGCCTGGCTGGCTCAGTCGGAAGAGCATGTCACTCTTAATCTCCGGGTCATGAGTTCAAACCCCAGGCTGGACGTAGAGATTACTAAAAATAAATAAATACACTTAAAAAAGATAAAACTAACTTAAATCAAGTTTAAGAAGCAGGGTCATTTAAAGGATGATTAACTCATAAATAAATATGTGAAAATTCCTTACCATTCTCACAGAAGATGAGGAAGTGGAAAGTGGAAATGGGAGAATAATTTTTTTTTAAAAGATTTTATTTACTTGTTTGACAGAGAGACAGAGATCACAAGTAGGCAGAAAGGGGGAAGCAGGCTCCCCGGTGAGCAGAGAGCCTGATGTGGGGTTTAATCCCAGGACCCTGAGATCATGACCAGAGCTGAAGGCAGAGGCTCAACCCACTGAGCCACCTAGGCGCCCCTAATTTTTTCTTTACAAAGTTCACCTTGTAAGCATGTCTGGATGTCTGATTTTTTTTTTCTTTTCTCCTGATATTTTTAAGATAGCCCTGAAAGTGAGGAAGGAGGAAACTTGATTGTGCCCCCCCCCCAAAAAAAGCCCTGTTGAGGAGGAATGTGTTTTTTAAATTATTTTTAAAGATTTTATTTTATTTATTTATTTGAAAGAGAATGAGAGAGAAAGAGGGCATGAGAGGGAAGAGGTCAGAGGGAGAAGCAGACTCCCTGCCAAGCAGGGAGCCCGAAGCAGGATTCGATGCCGGGACTCCAGGATCATGACCTGAGCCAAAGGCAGTCACCCAACCAACCGAGCCACCCAGGCGCCACATGGGAGGAATGTTTTTTGCCTAATACTATAAAGCTTTGGAGAATTTGCAGCCCAAACATCCATTATTACTGATGGTAGGTTGATGGCCTAACATGAGAGGGAATTTTAGGTCAGGGACATTTAGGGCAAAATCGAGGCTGTGCCTGGGTTTAAAAAGATAAGGCTGACAAATAATGGATTGCAGCTGGAGAAACTGTCCTGCGAGATGGCCCTGGCCCTGGTCTGTCTCCTCCCCTCCTCCAGCTGCCCCCAGATGACAGGGGGCAGTCCTGCTTTGTTTTTTTGTCTTCCAATCACCTGCCCTCATGTTTAGGCAGCAGAGAGAGCAGAATTAATAAACACAGCTCTGCCACCAGCCACCAGTGCAGTATTTATAGTTTTCTAATTCTTCCTTGATAGCTTCCCACCACCTCTCAGATCCCTAAGTGTCCTTTGCAGAACTTATCAAAGTGCCCGGGTCCAAAGTAGATGTTCCATATGAGTTTGATGAATTGATTCAGATTTGGAGAAGAATTTGGGGGAAAAGTCAAAGAGGCATTTTTACTGCTTCATTTTCTCTGGGGTCCTGCCCCGATCAGGGAGGACCTCAGATGAAAGGGTTTAGGGCATCTTTGTCAACGTCTCTAGGTTGGGTCAGGGCCCCAGTGGAGCAGTGAAGGAGGTCCCATTTTTCCTAAAGTTCCCTGGCATTAATAACAATCATAGCCGAGTGGCAGTTATATACTTAGAAGCAAATCATTCTGATTTTTGCCTTCCAGGGCAGAGGTGTTTCCCCCAAGAGCTGAGTTTCCCCCCAACAGAAAAAGCTAGGGCTGTCTTGGTCGCAGCAATTCCTTCTTGTTTTGGTGACCGGAAGTCTTGTGATTTTTTTCACCAACTTCTCTGAGGATGCCACCTTTTGGCTACATGCTCTTGGGTGATTTCTGCCATCCCCCATCCAATCTAGGGTTGCAAAGAGCTTCAGTACTTTCTTCTCTGCTTCCTACCTTCCCCAACTTCTTACCCAAATGCCAGCAGCTATGACTAGTCTCTGAGACAGAGTAGAAATAATGCGGGGATTGTGGTTAGGGCCGAACACATATATCAGTCTAGGAATAGGCATCAAAGCGAAGTCCTTGTTACTACAAAGAGGATGGTGGGAAATCATTTCTTACCCATAATGGGTGGTGGTGTGGGTGGTGATGAGGCCTAGGGTATTTGTTTTAATGTATTTTTTTGGTGAAGGTAAATTATTTCCTGGGAACTGTCAATGGCTGTGTTGTAAGGGCCACATGGAAGCTGTCCAAGGAAAGCAATATAGTAATAATGGGCAATTAGAAGTATCTGATATATTTAATATAGTATTATAATATTATTGTTTAATATAATATTATATATATTAGCCAAAGGACAATTAGAATACATTCATTTTTGGGCTGCATTTGATTCAGTGTATCTTAGGGGAGAAGAGGATTTCACTGCATCTTTGGGCTGTCAAGTTATCCATTATCTTTGCTTTTCTTTCTTTTCCTTTGGCTTAAAAAAATACCTTGGCATTACAGGAAATATGTGTATTGTGTAACAAACTTGCACTCTTGAAAACATGTATATGTAAATAAAATTTAGTAAGTTTTGCTGTTAATATTTACTACTGAGATGCATGTTCAATAATTTCCAAATAATCCCAAGAGTGCTTAAAGTTAAACTTTATTTTTAAAAATTTTTTGAGAGAGAGAGCACGTGGGGGTACAGGCAGAGGGAGAGAGAGAGAGAGAATCTTTTTAAAAAATTATTTTATTTTATTTATGTATTTGATTGAGAGAGGGAGAGAGCATCAACAGGGGTAGGGGGAGCAATAGGCCTCCCACCAAGCAGGAACCCCCCCCTCCAACTAGAGGCTTGATCCCAGGACACTGGGATCAAGCCCCAAGGTGAAGGCAGGCACTTAACCAACTGAGCCATCCAGGCTCCCCATCTCTAAGAGATCTTACAGTATTTACTGCTACTACGACTACTACTACTACTGACTACTACCCATTGTGGTTCTATATCCCTTTCCCCCGCAGCCCTTTGAAGACAAAACAAACTCCATGTTCCCCCCTCCTTCCAGGTAAATATCAGGGAAAAGCAGAATATAAATTTAAAATTTCTAAAGGCAGAGAAGCACCGAGAAAAGAAGTCAAACAGGTTAAGTCCCTAATATCCTAACTCTAAGTTGGCAAGTTGAGCACATTGACTTGAGAGCAGAATTTTCCTTTCCATTCACCAGGAAAAAGAATCCGAGCAGTATTGATTCCTTAGGAACCTGGAAACATGGAGCTTTTGGAGTCAGTGAGAGCTAATGCTCCTGGTTTTCTCTGTCATTTTTTCAGTCCGTGGTGAGATGTTGGAGGGACAGAGTCCAAAGGTGCAGCACTGTAATGTAGCCTGAAGCTAAAAAGCAAAAGGGTCTGACATCCTCCCTTTTGCTTGATTGGAGGGTCACTTACGCCAGGGTGCCTTCATTTCGTTATGCGTTACACAGAGCGGTGCGGTGTGGGAGAATCCTTACTTCACCTTGGGACTGTTGCAAAGGAAACGGGAGACCAGAAATACAAGTTGGGAGACCCGAGCTTATGACCTTAGGTTCACATCACGGCTGCTATCTAGGGGCACAAGTTCTGAGGGTACTGGCAGGGGAAAATTCGGAGTTGAGAAGTGGTTTTCACAAGACAGCTGGGTGGCTCTCTGGGGTCTCAGACTGAGGGGACCTGTACCTGACAGATGAATTTAACACTGACCATTCTCTCACCCTCAGGCTTATAGTAACTGGCATTCGTAGTGTGTTTACTATGCGTCAGACTCCTTGCACAATTGTCTTAGTTATCACCTGAGCCCATTTACAGCAACATTATCCCATTTTATAGATAAGAAAACGCAATCCCCAAAGATTAATTTGCCCAGTGTCACTTAGATTAGCGGAAGTGTCAGTTTCCTTATCTGTAAAATGAATTAATAACAGAATTAGACTATCGCCTAGTGGTTTGTTACAGAATCGCTCAAGATACTAGTCACGAGCCACGAATAGGTAAAGCTCCGGGGATAGAAGGAACCGCTATAAAGCAAGTTTTGCCTTTTCTAGGCTTGAATTCGGATTCATTTTTCAAAGCGCAGGCGCGCAGAAGGCGCGAGGGTCGTAACTTCCCCGGCGTCCTTTGCGCAGGCTACGGTCGCCCTCTGCCGACGTCAAGTGGGAGAGCGCTGAGAGTGAGCGTTTCCGGGCCTGAGAGCGGCCTGAGAAGCTTGCTGGCCGGTAGAGGGCGTTGCCGGCGTACAGAGTAACCCACTTGGCCGTCCCTTCCTTAAGCACTTCCTGTCTGATCTCTATGATTCGTAGGCTGCATCACGGGAAGTTCCTTTCGTTCTCAATTTACTGTAAACAAAAAGGACGTGCGTCGACCCGGAAGTGGATACTGGAGCAGGCCGGGAGTAGCTCTGAAGGCCGGCAGTAAAGCTGGGTGGCGGCGGCCTTAGCCATGGCGGTGGCTGTGGCCCTGGCGGGAGCAGTAACCACCACAGAACTAGGCCCCGCGGAAGAACTCGCCAAACTCGAGTATCTGTCTTTAGTGTCGAAAGTTTGCACCGAGCTGGACAATCACCTGGGGATTAACGACAAGGATCTGGGTAAGCCGGAGGAGGCCCCCGCGGCCTCTGGGCTTGGGTCGAGGGAAGCGGAAGGAGAAATGGGGTTGATGGGCTGAGTACCTGTGTTCCTGTGAGTCCCTTTCCCTCTCTGTCGCAGATACTTGGGCCCAGGGAAGCAGCGGCCTTGACCCCCGCTTGAGAACCCTCCAGGCTGAGGTGTTAAGAGACCATTGCCCAGAGCTATCAGTGAAACCCGGAGCGGCTATCCCTCCTGCTCCCTCCCCACCCCCAGCCTTAGTTAATTAAACAGCGTTAACAACAGCAGCAGCAGCAGCCGCTTCGTAATGATGATAATGATGGCCGACCTTTATTGACAGGACAGATATTATGCACAAGGCTTTACTTACATTATCTTACTTGGTCTTCACACGACCGTGTTAGATAATATTTGTTTTTCGGTTAAGAAAACAAGGGTCTTGGGCTCCCGGATGGTTCAGTCGGTTAAGCGTCTGCCTTCGGCTCAGGTCATGTTCCCAGGGACCGGGGATCAAGCCCTATGTGGTGCTCCGTGCTCACCTGCGTCTCCCCCTCCCACGGCCTGCCGCTCCCCCTGCTTGTGCGCTCTCTTGATCTCTCTGTCAAGTAAATAAATACAAACGTAAAAGAAACCCCCCCAACCCAAGGATCGAGTAATTAAGTGATCCCCCTCAAAGTTACATATCAAATGTGAGCCTAATCTGGAATCCCAAGTCTTTCGAAGTCTGCCTTTAACTGTTCTCAACCACTTATTAGGCGTTTACGGACAGAATGTACCAAAAGGTGGAACTAAAAAGAGCCAGGGGCCTAGAGCTAAGGCCACAGGCAGGTGGAGTCCTTATGCAAGCAAAGGGAGGAAGGGATCAAAAGCGTCTGTGGAGGTGTTCACCTTTGATAGGTACAGGGATGCTTGATCCATTTTAATAGGAAGGAGGACAGAGAATGTGGTTGTAGATGCAGATAGGTTTAGGGACTGGTGGTAGGAAGATGAGGGAGAGACTTCCATTTAATTGGTCTCTTTTCTAAATGAAGATGAAGCCATCAACTGAAGAGATGGAGGGGAAAGGGCATGTGACAAAAGGGGTCAGGGAGGTTAGATGTGTGATCTAGATTAAGATATGTCTCTGAAGCTGTTTTCCTCATCTGTGAAATGGGGACGATAAGGTGTTTTTTCCGGGGTTATCATGTGACACCTAGGGAGATGCGTGGCCGCCAGTATGTTTTAGTTCACCTTTTTCTTGCTTCCGAGTCAAGATGAGCTTGTCCTGTATCATCTGTCTTCATTCTCCTTCTCTTTTAGATGGTAATGAGTGACACTCTTGTCGTTTGCTGTCTGGGTTGTATGTTCCTCCATTCAGCAAACATTTACTGAGCCAGTGTTAAATCGTTTTGATGTTAATCTCATTATGTACGAAAATAAAATGAGGTATAAACGCCATAATTTTCTAGCCTATATATGACTGAAGACTCCATTTAATCTGCAAGTAGACCACAAATATTTTTTTTTCTGTTTGTAATTCTGACACCGTTTTTTTTATTTATTAAAAATATTTAAGTAATCTCTGTGGCCAGCATGGGGCTTGGACTCACGAACCTGAGATGAGGAGTCGCACCCTCTTCCAGATGAGCCAGCGAGGGTCCCTTGACGCCATTTGTAATGTGTGTTTTTTCCAGTCCTGCTAAGCAGTTCTGTGACACTGGGTGCTAATCCTACATTGAACTGAGTTTTGATGCTGTCTACCTAGAGATAGCATCAGATCCCACAGGTTATGGACTCAGACCTACAAGACTGCCCCACCCCAAACTTCAAATACCATTTGCAAGGTCAGGTTGTCAACTTGTGCTGACCAAGTCACTATATATAGATCAGAGGTTCCAATGACCCCCCTCCTTGGGTTTGATTAATTTGCTAGGGCGACTCCTAGAACTCAGAGAACATTTTACTTACTAGATTACCGGTTTATTATAAAAGGATATAACTCAGGGATAACCAGATGGAAGAGATGTGTAGGGCATGTATATGGGAAAGACTGACCAGTGTCCATGCTCTCTGAGTGCCCACTGTCCTCAAATCTCCATGTGTTCACGTCACCATAAGCTCTCCAAACCCAGTCCTTTTGGGTGTTTGTGGAGGATTTATTATAATAGGCATAATTGAAAAAAAAAGGCATAATTGATTAAATTGTTGGCCATTGGTAAATGAACTCAATCTCCAGCCTCTTACCCCTCTCCAGAGGTCAGGGGTGGGACTGCAAGTTCCAGCCTGTAAACACACGGTTGGTTTCCAGGCAGTCAGCCCCCAGCCTTACACTTTTTGAGGAGCTTTCCTAAAGTCATCTCCTTAATGTAACAAAAGACGATGGAGACCAAACATATATTTCTTTTTATAAATCACAATATCACAGTGTTGTACACAAATTATAAAACCAGTAACATAAAAGTTATTAAAGTTGGAAAAATGAGATAGTATTGTTCATTTGAAACTAAATTGCCAGAGTGGGTTTAATATCTAAAAGGTGTATATTTGTTACTCGTTTTTTTTCTTTTTAAAAATTTTTATTTATGTATTAGCATGAGAGGAGAGAGGTCAGTGGGAGAAGCAGATTCCCTGCTGAGCAGGGAGCCCGATGTGGGACTCGATCCTGGGACTCCAGGATCATGACCTGAGCTGAAGGCAGTTGCTTAACCAACTGAGCCACCCAGGCGCCCCTATATTTGCTACTCTTACATTTAAAAAAATTTTTTTTTAAGATATTTTATTTATTTATTTGACAGGCAGTGATCACAAGTAGTAGGCAGAGAGGCAGGCCGAGAGGGAAGGGGAAGCAGGCTCCCCACTGAGCAGAGACCCTGACGTGGGGCTCGATCCCAGGACCCCGGGATCACGACCTGAGCTAAAGGCAGAGGCTTTAACCTACTGAGCCACCCAGATGCCCCCATTTTTTTTTAATTGTTAAAAAAGATTTTATTTATTTATTTGACAGAGAGAGATCACAAATAGGCAGAGAGGCAGGCAGAGAGAGAGGAAGGGAAGCGGGCTCCCCACTGAGCAGAGAGCCCAGGACCTTGGGATCATGACCTGAGGGGCAAGCAGAGGCTTTAACCCACTGAGCCACCCTATTTGTTACTCTTATGTTTATTTATTGACTTGATTCTTTTGATTTTGGCCTTAATGGTTTTTTTTTTTTTTAAGGGAGATGGTGGGGGAGGGACAGTGGAAGAGGGAGAGAGAGAATTTTTTTTTTTTTTAAGATTTTATTTATTTGACAGACAGAGATCACAAGCAGGCAGAGAGGCAGGCAGAGAGAGAGAGGAAGAAGCAGGCTCCCTGCTGAGCAGAGAGCCCGATGTGGGCTCAATCCCAGGACCCTGGGATCATGACCTGAGCTGAAGGCAGAGGCTTTAACCCACTGAGCCACCCAGGCGCCCCAGGAGAGAGAGAATCTTAAGCAGGCTCCATGCCCACCTGGGTGCCTGATGTAGGGCTCGATCTTACCACCCTGATAGCATGACCTGAGCTGAAAGCTAAGAGTCAGATGGTTAACCAAATGAACCACCCAAGCACCTTGATGTACTATTACTTAAATCTGTTTCATTATTTTTCCTGTTTTCACCACTTAACTTTTTTTTTTTTTTTTTAAGATTTTTATTTCTTTGATAGAGAGACAGCCAGAGAGGGAGCACAGGCAGGAGGAGTGGGAGAGGGAGAAACAGGCTTCCTGCAGAGCAGGGAGCCCCACGCGGAGCTTGATTCCAGGACCCCGGGATCATGACCTGAGCTGAAGGCAGATAGATGCTTAATGACTGAGCCCCCCCCAGGCGCTCCAGCACCAAACTTGTTTTTAATCACTAATTCATCTTTGAGGTGCCTGGCTAAGTCAGTTGGTAGAACATGTGACTTGATCTCCAGGTCGTGAATTTGAGCCCTACACTGGGTGTAGAACTCACTTAAAAAAAAAAAAATTCTGACTCACTAGTTCATCTTTGATTGTTGACTTAATTTAATGATGTCCCCATATAATTTTGAAAATTAAGAAAAAGCCCGTGATTAATGACAGCCGCAGTGTGAATATGCTGCTGATTGCTTTGGAGTAGTCTCTCGAGCCCTGCATGCCCAGCACCACGCGACTGACTTCTCCCTCCACATTTCTCTGCGGAATGTGGACCCAGAAGTCAGGTTGCCTCGGTTCCACTCCTGGCTCCACCAGTTATTGTAGGTAGGTCAGCATCTCAAACCCTCAGCCTCCTCATCTGAAAAAAAAAAAAAAAAAAGCGGGGGGGACACAATAATGGCATCTGCCGATGGGGGCTGTTGTGAGACTCATGGGGATAACTCTGCTGAAGCACTTAGCATAGTGCTTGCTGGGCACGACAGGGCGGTCACAAAGCCTTGACCATTGGCATTGTTAAGTGTAAGCTCTGTCCCTGTACTCTGATGGCATTTGGCTTTTACTTAATGGCATCCAAAAGGTAAAGGCACAGAAATGCCAGCTCGGAAATGGTATGAGAGCACTAGTTGATGTTAGTTGTCCAAATCTCCCATGCTATTATTGTTACGTTTTAGCTTTAAAATCCAGATGAGGGGCGCCTGGGTGGCTCGGTGGGTTGAGCCTCTGCCTTTGGCCTGGGTGGTGATCCCGGGGTCCTGGGATCGAGCCCCGCGTCTGGCTCTCTGTTCAGCGGGGAGGCTGCTTCCCTTCCTCTCTCTCTGCCTGCCTCTCTGCCTGCTTGTGATTTCTGTCTGTCAAATAAATGAATAAAATCTTAAAAAAAAAAAAATCCAGATGAAACCATTACCGCTTTCCTGTGGGGTTCACAGCGTGAATGTTACTATCTCAGCCCCTCAAAAAATGCACTTTGCTCCCGAAAGTCTCTTACTTGATAAATAGCTCTAATATTAGAAATTTCCAACACTGGGCAGGTTTGTAGAGAAAAATCTGGGGGGCAAGTGAGTCTTTGATCAACTTGGAGATTGTATCGCCCAGCAGCCGCCTGGCTGGCGTAGATGGATTGGGTCTGACCTTCCTGAAACTGTAGAAAGCATCCTACTAACGTGCGTCCATGGGGGGAGGAGGGAAGGGGGAAGGAGGGCTCTTGCTTTTGGGTACAGTCACCTCTGGAGTCTCTGTGGCAATGTGGGCAGCTACTAGTCTGATGAGAAGAGTATGATGAGGGACGCCTGGGTGGCTCAGTTGGTTAAGCAGCTGCCTTCGGCTCAGGTCATGATCCCAGCGTCCTGGGATCGAGTCCCACATCGGGTTCCTTGCTCCTCAGGGAACCTGCTTCTCCCTCTGCCTCTGCCTGCCATTCTGTCTGCCTGTGCTCCCTCTCTCTCTCTGACAAATAAATAAATAAAATCTTTAAAAAAAAAAAAAAAGAAGAGTATGATGATCTGGGGGAGGGAGAAATTTCTCCCTTTGGTGCGTGAAGGGCCCAGTGAACTATTCTGTAGTAATAACTTTTTTGCATTTCTTTTTTTTTTTTTTTAAAGATTTTATTTATTTATTTGACAGAGAGAGATCCCAGTAGACAGAGGCAGGCAGGGAGAGAGAGAGAGAGGGAAGCAGGCTCCCCGCTGAGCAGAGAGCCCGATGCGGGACTCGATCCCATGATCCTGAAGGCATGGCTTAACCCACTGAGCCACCCAAGCGTCCCACTTTTTTGCATTTCTAAAAATGAACTGGAACATACCTGGATAATCTTGGTACTCTAAATTCTCTTTACTCTCACTGGATGGTGCTCTTTGGTTTTTATGACTCTTGGGTAGGCTAATTGGTTTGGCTTTTAATGTACTTGAAAGTGATTTTTTTACTAGTCTCCATTCCAGTTTTAATCCCTTTTCTCCTTTGCAGCTGAATTTGTGATCAGTCTTGCTGAGAAGAATACCACCTTTGATACTTTTAAGGCTTCCCTGGTCAAAAATGGCGCTGAATTCACGGTATGTGTACCTAGGGACCCTTGTTTTATTTTAATGTCACTATCAAAATTTTATTTTGATAGGATTTCACATAGGATTTAGGTGGAGAAAGGAGATAACTTGTACATACCAAACAAAGAAACCAGTAAGTGTGTAATGTTTTCGTGCCACGGGGCAGCGGTGATATAAGTGGATTTCCTGTGATACCTTTCTAGGAAAGTGGAGCAGGATTTCCATCATTAAGTCTTTATGAGTGTTTATAGTCTTGTTCTATGAATCCGAAGTCAAAAGCAAAAGAGTCTAGGTTTTGGAAGTAATTCTGAACAGTGGAAAATAAAAATGGTTGAATGGAACTAAAGTACTTTTCCCCCCAAAGAGTCCTAAATATCAGCTTTCTCTGAAGCCACTTTGCTAGGTTCATGCCCATCATATAGATACTCTGTGCTTCTTTCGTTCCACCTAGCTCCATTCAGGTGTACAACCAGCTTTTCTTAGTGTTTTGTTTTTTGTTTTTTTTTTTTTTTTTAAATAAGATGTGTTTTTTTAGAGAGGGTGAGAGAGAGTGCATGTGTGCGGGGGGCGGAGTGGCAGAAGGAGAGAAAATCTTAAGCTCAAGCTGAGCATGGAGCCAGACATGGAGCGCAATCTCATGACCTTAAGACCACGACCTAAGCTGAAACCAGGAGTCAGACGCTCAACTGACAGTTGCCACCTAAGTGCCCCTAAAACTAGTGGTTTTAAGCACTAATTCAGGGGCTGATAATTTTTGTTCTGTTTCTTTTCGCAGGATTCTCTTATTAGTAACTTGCTGCGTCTCATACAAACCATGCGGCCTCCAGCAAAGCCTTCTACTAGCAAAGGTGAGTAGAGTGTCTGGCCGTGCTTAGCTTCCAGAACACTGTAGAGCGTGAGCATCCTGTAAATTGTGTTCTTTTCCCTTGTGGCAGCTCCTGAGCCAAGTTCACAGTCTAGTAACATTTCCCAGATGACTTAAAATTAAACTCATAAGACATAACTAATCAAATGAACTCTTATGTATCTCTTCCCCCACCCTCACACCCTACCACATGCCCAGATAGTTTGTTGAGGGTTTTGTCAAAAGTGTTATTTTTAGGAAATCAGATTATGTTTATATTAATGTACACGACTTACATGTAGAAAGAAAAATGCCATGTTCGGTTTTTAGTTTGATGCAAATCTGATATTGAGGTTCTTTGTTAAAAATATGAAATCTGTCTTTCTCTTTTTCTTTTTCTATATTTTTAACCCCTCGATGCTCTTTGATGAAACAAGATCCAGTTGTTAAACCCAAAACCGGAAAAGAAAAGCTGAAGGAACTCTTCCCAGTCCTTTGCCAACCAGACAACCCTTCTGTCCGGGTACTGATACTATTTTGAGAAAGTCTGCTAAACTGTGGTGTTTCCTCCATCTCTGTCTCTTTGCTTTTTGTCTCATTAGTTCCTAGTTTTAAGTTTGTGTTCATTGTAATATTTTTCAAATTGAAAGTGTTGGTCAACTCCCTGAATGCGCACTATGCCTAGAATAGTGTTACAGTTCAGAGAATGATGTTTGAGGGAAATGGGATTGACAGTTGTGGGGAGCAGTGATTAGGGATATGAAATAGGTATGGAATAGCTTAAGGTTCTAGAACAGATACTGATATGTGAAATTAGATTTTTTTTGCTCTATTACATGTTAGAAGTGTTTTTGTTTTTATTTATTTTTTTGAAGATTTTGTTTATTTCTTTGAGAGAGATTGAGAGAGCACAAGAGTGCACAAGCAGTGCGGGGGCAGAAGGAGAGGGAGAAGCAGACTCTCTACTGAGCAGGGAGCCTGATTCGATTCGGGGCTTGATCCCAGGACCCTGAGATCGTGACCTGAGCTGAGAGGCAGACAGTTAACCAACTGAGCCACCCAGGAGCCCCCTTAACATCTATTTTCTATTTATAGTAATACCTTGGATGCTTTTGCAGGAGGGGTGGTAGCTAATTGCCCTCTGTAGGCTTGTATGAAGGACAAAGGGAATTTGCCAAACGTAGCAGTGATTTCCAAGAGCCTCTGCTCATTCTTTCTGCTGGAAATCTCCACCTGCCTCTGCTTTCTTCGCATAAAGTGGTCAGTGATGTAGGGGCTGGAGTGATGTAGAGGGATCTGGAGTGCGGATGCTCACGATTTTCTCCCCCTCTCCTCCTAACTTCACCGGCTGCGGCTGTTGCAGACCATGCTGGATGAGGATGATGTGAAAGTCGCTGTGGATGTGCTGAAGGAACTAGAGGCCTTAATGCCCAGCGCTGCCGGCCCGGACAAGCAGCGAGATGCTGAGCACCGGTTCGTCTTTAGTGTCTTGGCCTTTGGAGGTTTAGGGTATCGCCGTAGTTGAATTTCGTGGACCCGCTAAGCAGAATTTTGGGCAAGTTTACAGAATCTAGACCGGCCGTGTCCCATATTGTTAGATCGCCTTCATTGCCTCCTGCAAAGAGTATTTACACAGCGAGTGCTAAGTCGTTCATAAGGTAGAAGTCTGGGTTGAAGGAGGCTGAATATGTTTGTGATCTCCTCTTTTATTGGCCTGCAGGGGTGTCACAGAGAAACTCTAATTCTGTTCAGCGCTCAGTAGGCACTTGATGTGTGCAGCACTGTGCTGGGTGCTTTGGGATGCAGAGAGATGAAATTGGGCTGGTTTCTTTTTTCAAACAGGTGTTTGTTGATTTGTTAGGGACAAGACGAAGAAGAAGAAGCGGAGCCGGAGCCGCGACCGGGACCGAGAACGGGACCGAGATCGGGAGCGAGACCGAGACCGTGATAGAGACCACAAGAGGAGACACCGGTCCCGCTCCCGGTCACGTTCCAGGACCCGGGAAAGGAATAAAGGGAAGTCTAGGTATCGGTCCAGGAGCAGAAGTCAGAGTCCCCCCAAAGATAGGAAGGACCGGGACAAGTATGGGGAGAGGAATCTGGACAGATGGCGGGATAAGCATGTGGACCGCCCTCCCCCAGAAGAGCCTGCCATCGGAGACATTTACAATGGCAAAGTTACCAGCATCATGCAGTTTGGATGCTTTGTGCAGCTGGAGGGATTAAGGTAATGGCTGGTACTCTTCTTTCACACCTGTGATGTGCAGAATTTCTCTTATCACTGGGGATTTTCACGTTCTAAAAAGTTATGATTAATGTTGCTTTAATGAAGTCAACCATATCAGGTTGTTAGAATTTGACTTTTTTTTTTTTTTTTTAAGATTTTATTTGTTTATTTGAGAGAGAGAGAGAGTGCATGGGGCTGGCGGGGATAGCAGAGGGAGAGGGACAAACAGACTCCATGCTCAGTGTGGAGCCTGATGTGGGGCTTGATCTCACAGCCCTAAGATCACAACATAAGCCGAATTGAAGAGGTCAGACACTTAAACTGACTGAGCCACCCAGGTGCCCCACTATTTTATTTTTTGACCGCCTTCTTGGTACTTTCAAGTTTTGGAGTTTAAGACCATTTCCTTTTGTTGAGTTTCAACAATAAATCTGTTGGGATAAAGGTATTTTAGGCATTCTCCAGATGTGTGTGACTCTCCCTTAGGAAGCGGTGGGAAGGCCTGGTGCACATCTCTGAGCTCCGGCGAGAAGGCCGTGTGGCCAATGTGGCGGATGTGGTGAGCAAAGGCCAGAGGGTGAAAGTCAAAGTACTGTCCTTCACTGGGACCAAGACCAGTCTGAGCATGAAGGTAGGTGAGATACCCAGTCAGTTTCTACATCTCATGGCCAGGGAAACCTAAGAGGACAGAGAATGAGTGAGTTCCCTTTTTTTGTATGTGTTTTAGGATGTGGATCAAGAGACTGGAGAAGATCTAAACCCCAACCGACGACGGAATCTTGTTGGGGAGACCAATGAGGAGACCTCAATGAGGAATCCAGACAGACCGACTCACCTCTCCCTCGTCAGTGCCCCCGAAGTAGAGGATGATTCACTGGAGCGCAAACGCCTTACCCGCATCTCTGACCCGGAGAAGTGGGAGATCAAACAGGTTGGGGCCGTTTGCCTTTATGGCCACGGAGTTATTGTGCATGTTACGGTAGTTAGGAGGGTGGACCCTGGAGCCCAGTGGCCCAGGGTGACTTCTGGCCACTTACTAGCTGTGCGATTTTGAGCCAAGCTACTCACCTTCTTTGTGCCTCAGTGCCGTCATCTGTGAAACAGGGCAGTGGTGGCGTTGTGGGGGTTAAATGAGTCCGCAGAAGTGGAGCGCTTAGGTTCTTGTTTTCACCATTCGTCAGTGCATGTCAGCGCCATGTGGTGCCAGGCCCTGAGTAGATGCTAGGGCTGCAGAGACGGATGGATCATGGTTCCTTACCCTTGAGTCCAGATGGAAACATCATTGTCACAGCTGGATGTTACGTAACGGGGAATGTGCACAGGGCTGTGCTGGGAAAAGCAGGGAGGGAGCAGGTTACACTTCCTGGGGGTGAGACTCTTGAGCCCTCCTTAGGCCCTATGTGCCCAGGGGTGCGGTAGATGGTGTTTGATGCCCCACAGTCCTGGGTCAGAAGAGACAAAAAAACCCAGGCCTCCTATGGGAACTTCTGTGTTAACTCCTACGAAGGAAGAGTTGCGATCCTAGTGGGTTACGGACGCTGCCTTCTGTCCTTCCATTAGATGATTGCTGCCAACGTGCTTTCCAAAGAAGAGTTTCCGGACTTCGATGAAGAGACCGGCATTCTTCCTAAAGTGGATGATGAAGAAGGTAACTGGCTGCTTGGATTGAGCAGGATCGTGGATCTGGAAAGACAGTGGCAAGTTGAGCCGTCGGATGGGGGGCTTAGATGTCGTTTAACCTTCATCTACATCTAAGGAGTGCCTTAGCTCGTATGTTCCTTAGGTCTTACCACTCCTTATCTCTCAGAACCAGAGTGGTTCTCATCCCTGCATCCCCCCAGGATGGAAGCAGAAAATGCGTTTTTCTGACAGACATTTATATATTGTACTTTTTGGTGATGATACTTTTTTAAAAAAGATTTTATTTAGAGAGGGAGTGAAGAACGGACACGCACCAAGCAGGTTGGGGGAGGGGCAGAGGGAGAGAGAGAGAGGATCTGAGGCAGACCTGCTGAGCACAGAGATTGAGACCAAATCGGGGCTCAATCTCATGACCTGAAATCATGACTTGGACCAAAACCAAGAGTTAGACACAACCAACTGAGCTACCCAGGTGCCCTTATGACACATGTTCAGGCTATAAAAAGTTGTATTGTATTTTCGGTAGTAAATTTCATCTGATAGTCTTAGTAATTGTTCTGAAAATTGTGGGTCCAATTAGACTACCTCTGAGTTGCCATGGAAATAACTTTCAACTCAGCTTATTAACAGTTTTTTAAAAATTGTGAAATTCAACAGTGGGACATAAATTTATGTAACGGTAATAAGTAAACACTATATACTTAATTACCCAGGTTACATAGAATTTTACCTGCACCTTTGAAATCCTTACATGTCCCCCACTGATTAGATGCTCTTTTTTGCTCTGCTGGATAACCACCGTCCTAAATTTTGTGTTAATTATTTCCCTGCCTTTTTTTTTTTTTTTTTTTTTAGCATTTTTCTATCTATATATCTGTCCCTAACCACTGCCTTATTTAGTTGGTTTGAACTTTTTCCTTTTTTTTATTATTATTCTTTTGATATTTATCTATGATGATTTTAAAAAAAATATTTTATTTATTTATTTGACAGAGATCACAAATAGGCAGAGAGGCAGGCAGAGAGAGAGAGGAGGAAGCAGGCTTCCCGCTGAGCAGAGAGCCCAATGCGGGGCTTGATCCCAGGACCCTGAGATCATGACCTGAGCTGAAGGCAGAGGCTTAACCCACTGAGCCACCCAAGGGCCCCTTAACTTCTTTTGAAAGTAGCTTCTCTGATCAGTTCTTTTGTCGGAGTATAAATGCCAGAAGTACCTGGGGGCAGGGGAAACAGCCCTTTCTGTTAGAGTTTCACTTGAATTGCTATCTTTTTGACTTTGTGAGCTGTCTTTGTTAAAGATCACTGGTGCCATGGAAATCATTTGTTTTGGTAAAAATGATTGATTATTTCTCTCTCTCTCCTTTTTTTTTTCTTAATTTTTCTTTTGGGGGGATTTTTAGATGAAGATCTTGAGATCGAACTGGTTGAGGAAGAGCCTCCATTCTTGAGAGGGCACACCAAGCAAAGCATGGACATGAGCCCTATTAAAATCGTTAAGGTGAGAAATGCTGGGCCTCTAACCTGGGTGTGCCGAGCGAATTTCTTTTCTTGATGTAACTGTTCAGTTAGTTTCTCAGAGCAGTCTATTACATATGCAGAAGCAGAAGTTAGGCTGAAGATAGTATTATTGACTGTTGGTCAGGGTCTAGAATGTTTTTGTTTTAAACGGTGATTGATTTGGCTTTGTTACTTTGGCCTTTTTGCTTCTTTTGCTCTCATTCTGCTCTGTTTTGGGAACAAAGGAGGAAATAGGAGTGGTTGATCTACTATTACTGCCTTTGCCCTTGCAGATTCCAAGGCAGTTTTGAAGGGCTCACGTGACCAGTTGGGGCGGGCCCTTAGTAGAAGCTATAGCGCTGAGTGCTGCGGGTGGCAGGGCTGTGAAGAGAAGAACTCATGGAAAGTTATGATATGTTTTTAGGTTTGGAAAAGGATATTTTAAAGATCTTCCAGCCCAGCCCAGTAATTCGTTCACATAGCCTTTGCAACAATTCCTCCTCTGTGGTTTTCTGTCTACTTGACGTTTTGGTGACAGGGAATTTGCCAGCCCTTAAGGAGATCCACTCCCATCTTCAGAGGGATCTGATCATTAGCTCTTCTTTAGAAGCTGAGATGTCTCTTACCAAGACAGCCATGTTAGTCCTAATTTTAGTTCCACATTCTGTAAATACAGAAGAAGTCTTACCCCTCCTGTGTGTCCCATCTCTCTTGGGGTTCTTTTTTTTTAATTTTTATTTATTTTTATTTTTTTAAAGATTTTATTTATTTATTTGACAGACAGAGATCACAAGTAGGCAGAGGCAGGCAGAGAGAGAGGAGGAAGCAGGCTCCCCGCTGAGCAGAGAGCCCGATGCGGGGCTCGATCCCAGGACCCTGGGATCATGACCCGAGCCGAAGGCAGAGGCTTTAACCCACTGAGCCACCCAGGCGCCCCTCTCTTGGGGTTCTTATCTTCAAGCCAACAGCCCCAGTTCTTCCAGTGTAGTCTGGTACATTGAGATGAATGTCCTTCTTAGGTTCGGGGGCTTAACCTCTATGTTTTATTTCCCGGATATTTACTGCATGCTGAGGTCTTACTGTGATGCTGTTTGTTCTCTGGTGCATTAGAACCCGGATGGTTCCCTCTCCCAAGCAGCAATGATGCAAAGTGCCTTAGCCAAAGAAAGACGGGAACTCAAGCAGGCCCAGAGGGAAGCGGAGATGGATTCTATTCCCATGGGGCTCAACAAACACTGGGTTGATCCTCTGCCTGATGGTAAGACCCTGGGAGGGGCATGTGGACTGTTCAGAAATAATCCGATCCTTCAGTGGGTTAAGCATCCAACTCTTGATCTCAGCCCCCATTGGGCGTAGAGCTTATGGAAAAGACAAAACTTTTTTTTTTTTAAGTATTTTATTTTGTGATTTTATGATTTTTTTTTTTTTTAAAGATTTTGTTAATTTTTTTGACAGACACAGCAAGAGAGGGAACACAAGCAGGGGGAGTGGGAAAGGGAGAAGCAGGCTTCCTGCTGAGCAGGGAGCCCAATGCAGGGGCTTGGTCCCAGGACCCTGGGATCATGGCCTGAACTGAAGACAGATGCTTAACAACTGAACCACTCAGGTGCCCCAAGTATTTTATTTCTAAGCAGTCTCCATACCCAATGTGGGGTTTGAACTCACAAACCTAAAATCAAGAGTCGCACACTTTACCAACTGAGCCAGCCAGGTGCCCTAAGAATTTCCTATATTAAAGATAATACAGCTTTGAAGCTTCTTTTTTCACATAATTGTTTGTGTAGTCAATATTAAGTAACTGCCAGATAGAGTCTTATTCGTGTGAGGCAACTGGGGAGCTTGAGGTATGCTGTGAAGTAAGTAGACATAATCCCTTCTCTCACAAGGCTTACAGTTTATTTTTATTTATTTATTTATTTATTTTTTATTAAAAGATTTTATTTATTTATTTGACAGACTGAGATTACAAGTAGGCAGAGAGGCAGGCAGAGAGAGAGGAGGAAGCAGGCTCCCTGCTGAGCAGAGAGCCCATGTGGGGCTCGATCCCAGGACTCTGAGATCATGACCCGAGCCGAAGGCAGAGGCTTTAACCCACTGAGCCACCCAGGCGCCCCAAGGCTTACAGTTTAGTGGGGACAATGAAGATTAATCACAGTTACCAGCTAACTAACCATATCACGACCAGTGCTGTGTGAAGTACAGGTGATGTGGGTCACTTCCCTGAGAAAGTTGAGACCTGAGGATAAATAGGACTGTGTCCGTCAGAGGGGATGAGGTGGGCTTGGGGCGTGTGTCCCAGGCTGAGGAGTAGCCTGGGCTGGGGCTGTGAGGTGGGGCGGCCAGGACTTAGGAATTGGGGCGCAATTCTAGAGTCCACTGGCAGGTGCTGCTGGGTCTAAACGGGGGAAGGGCGTGATCAGAGTTGCATTGCCAAGGGATTGTTGCTGCCCAGCAGAATGGATCAGATGGGCTGAGTGTAGACACTTGAGGTGATCTAGCAGACTTTTCTAACGGGAGAGGATGGTGGCTTGAACGCAGGGGTAGCAGACAGGAGGGATCCACTGGAGAAATGGGATTTGTTGAATGTTGGGAGCGGGGGCACCGGGGTAGCTTGAGGATGATACTAAGTCGTGTGTCTTCCCTTGCAGCGGAAGGCAGGCAGATTGCCGCCAATATGAGGGGTATTGGGATGATGCCCAATGACATTCCCGAGTGGAAGAAGCATGCCTTTGGGGGCAACAAAGCTTCTTATGGGAAGAAAACCCAGATGTCAATCATTGAGCAGAGAGAGAGCTTGCCCATCTACAAACTGAAGGAGCAGCTGGTCCAGGTGAGAAGCCCCTTTATGATGTGTCGGTGCGGGAGTAGCGAGGTTTTCTAAAAGAAGGAGGACGTGTTTGAATAGAAATTAGTTGCATGGATATGTGTACATTTGAGGTGGCTCTTCTAAAGAGGATAGGAAAAAACAACACACCCAAGTACTCTAAAAAACTTTACACACACACACACACACACTTGCATATAAAATATTTATTATATATTTTATATACATACATATATACACATACATATTATATATATTACATATATATACATATGCAATATATATATTCATTAGTCTGTACATTTTTTTAGATTTATTTATGTAATCTCTACACCAGTATGGGGCTTGAACTCATGACCCCGAGATTAAGAGTTGCATGTTCTGGGCGCCTGGGTGGCTCAGTGGGTTAAAGCCTCTGCCTTCGGCTCAGGTCATGATCCCAGGGTCCTGGGATCAAGCCCCACATCGGGCTCTCTGCTCAGCAGGGAACCTGCTTTCTCCTCTCTCTCTGTCTGCCTCTCTGCCTACTTGTGATCTCTGTCTGTCAAATAAATAAATAAATAAAAAATCTTAAAAAAAAAAAAAAAAAAAAAAGAGTTGCATGTTCTGCTGACTGAGCCAGCCAGGCGCCCCTGCATTTTTCTTTTTCCTAATGAGGAAATAAACCTGTTTGAACGAGGGGCCTCTGGAATGGTTCTGAGTGTTGTGTGGCCCAGAGCAGCGTTCCCGGCCAGTAAGAGAGATGGGGATGCATAGCCAGGGATCCCATTTGGGCAAGACTTTGCTAGGGGAACTTCTTTCCATTTTTTTGGAGATTGGATTTGAAGACCAGCAAACTTTTCCCTGGGCAGCCGAGTTTACTGGTTCCTAATGAATCCTTTTGGTGTTATCTCAAACATACACAAGCAAGTACAAATACATAAGTACATGCATGAATACTCTATGTTTTATGTCTGCTCTCTGTTTCTAGGTGGCAGCATACGGTGCATATGTTCTGCATCTTGCTTTTTCCCCTTCATGATAATCATGATAAGCTCAGAAAAATTTTCTTTCTTTCTTTTTTTTTTTTGTGGATGTGCTCTGGCTTATTTAACTTGTCCTGTATTTTTTTTTTTTTTTTTTTTTTTAAAGATTTTATTTATTTATTTGACAGAGAGAAATCACAAGTAGGCAGAGAGGCAGGCAGAGAGAGAGGAGGAAGCAGGCTCCCTGTTGAGCAGAAAGCCCGATGTGGGGCTTGAACCCAGGACCTGGGATTATGACCTGAGCCGAAGGCAGCGGCTTAACCCACTGAGCCACCCAGGCGCCCCGTATTTTTTTTTTTTAAGATTTTATTTATTTATTTGACAGAGAGAGACACAGTGAGAGAGGGAACATAAGCAGGGGGGAATGGGAGAGGGAGAAGCAGGCTTCCCACTGAGCAGGGAGCCCGATGCAGGGCTCGATCCCAGGATGCTGGGATCATGACCTGAGCCGAAGGCAGACACTTAACAACTGAGCCACCCAGACGCCCCAACTCATCCTGTATTAATAGACATACAGGTTGATGGCCATCCTTTACTGTTATAAATGGTGTAGAAATAAGACTTCTGGGCTAAGGTATTGGAGTTTTGGCAGTGGAGTGAGTGGGGAGCCTGTTTTGGGGCTCGATCCCAGAACCCCAGGATCATGACCCGAGTGGAAGGCAGATGCTTAACCCACTAAGCCACCCAGGTGCCCCTGGAACACTTTATATACCTTTTTTATTTACTGTTGAATTCTTCAACTGTGTGTGTATAATACTTAAAAATAAATACGTAAAATCAGGGATATCAGGGAAACTACCTATCAGGTAGTTTATGGTTTTAGCCTCAACCGTTATGTTCTTATGAATTTAAGAAAACCAATAAAATTTTAAAAAGTAGAGTTGAATCAGTTAAAAAAAGAATATCCATAAAGTTCCAAGTTTTTAAGTTATACGTGTAGTTCAAGTAAGAAAGAGCATTACCCTAGAAAATCACCATTGATATTTTTTTCTATGCATAACTTTAGATTCTGGTTATAATCCTGTCATATGTCTATTATCATATCCCCTTTTTCTTCTTTAGTATTAGAATGTAAACATTGATTATTTTCCTCTAGAGTAACGTGTGGGAAATTTTAATGACCGTATTTATATTCTGTTGCTTTCAGGCTGTCCATGACAATCAAATCCTGATAGTTATTGGAGAGACAGGATCTGGGAAGACAACACAGATCACCCAGTACCTGGCGGAGGCAGGCTACACGTCCCGGGGCAAGATTGGATGTACCCAACCCAGAAGAGTAGCAGCCATGTCAGTGGCCAAAAGAGTGTCAGAGGAGTTTGGTTGTTGCTTGGGCCAAGAGGTAAGTGGGTCGTGAAGCTGTTCTGGAAATGCCTGAAGAGAGTGTACAGGCCCAGATCTCTCTCTGTGAAATGGGAATGGTACTGTCTTCCTTCATGTTTCTCCTGTGGGGAAGAGGGTTCTCATGGTCATCATTGATCTGTTCAGGGTCAAATCCAAGGCAGATTTTACTGTGAGGAAGTCACTGCATGTCTTGGTTGAATTCTTACCTATTAAGATTGCAGGGAACATTCTCACTGGGCTGAAGTCTTGCCTGGTGATTGCAGAAAGGGGAGGTTTGTGTCTCAGGTTTTCAGCTTTGTTTCTGCTTTAGGTGGGCTACACCATTCGATTTGAGGACTGCACCAGCCCAGAGACAGTGATCAAGTACATGACAGACGGGATGTTGCTCCGAGAGTGCCTGATTGACCCTGACCTCACACAGTACGCGATCATCATGTTGGACGAGGCGCACGAGAGAACCATTCACACGGACGTGCTCTTCGGGTTGTTGAAGAAGGTAGCTAGGTGCTCTTTGGTGACCCTTCCACCTGTCAGGGACTCAGTTCTGGGAATCAGGTTTGAGTCCCTTTGCCTTTTTGCTTTAGTTCTTCTTAGCCACGTTGCATTTCCCTTTAGACGGTTCAGAAACGGCAGGACATGAAGCTGATTGTCACCTCAGCCACACTGGATGCAGTGAAGTTTTCTCAGTACTTCTACGAAGCGCCCATCTTCACCATCCCTGGTCGAACATACCCGGTGGAGATACTGTACACGAAGGAACCGGAGACAGATTATCTGGACGCCAGCTTGATCACTGTCATGCAGATCCACTTAACAGAACCACCAGGTGGGAGGAAAGAGCATTTTCCCCTCTTAGGCCAGAAGTCCCGACGTGGGTCGATTTTCTCTCATCTTATAAAACAAAGTCTTTTAAATATCAGTCTCTCTCTAAGCCAATGCCTTATACGTTTGAAGGGGCGGTAGAGGTATAAATAATGGCCCTCAGGGTTTATTTATTTGTTTTTTAATTTTTATTTTTCTTAAAGATTTTATTTACTTATTTGACACACAGAGAGAGAAATCACAAGTAGGCAGAGAGGCAGGCAGAGAGAGAGGGGGAAGCGGCTCTCCGCTGAGCAGAGAGCCCGCTGAGGGATTCGATCCCAGGACCCTGAGATCATGATCCGAGCTGAAGGCAGAGGCTTAACCCTCTGAGCCACCCAGGCGCCCGGCCTGCAGGGTTTAAATGCATCTGTTTAAACATAGACATACACACACACACAAATAAATATAGACACAAAATTTTTTAAAAATTAAATATTAAAAATAAGAACACACTAAAAATGAAAACCCAGAATAAACATGGACGGATGAAAACCTCTTGGTTTGTTAGAGGTCAAAAGAGGAGTGTATCTTCTATCATTTGGCGTTCTTTTCATGTCTGTCTTTTCTGTGGAGCACACACACAGGAAGTCAATGGTTTCTTCTTAGGTGATATCCTGGTCTTCCTGACTGGTCAGGAGGAGATCGACACCGCGTGTGAGATCCTCTATGAAAGAATGAAGTCCCTGGGACCGGATGTTCCAGAGCTGATCATCCTGCCAGTGTACTCTGCTCTTCCCAGTGAGATGCAGACCCGAATCTTTGACCCGGCTCCGCCTGGCAGCAGAAAGGTAACAGCAGGCAGAGGTGAAGCTCCTGTGTGCCCGAACCACGTGGCCTATGCACCTGGCCCTAATGGGGATTGCCTAAGGTGCACGCAAGCTTTGATTTTTTTATGTCTTAGAAAACAGTCAGACCAGTTTGTTAAGGAATAAGGATCTTGTATGTGGCCTTAGCTCCTCATCTTCTGTATTCGACAGATATTTTTTGAGCCTCTGCCAGGCTTTAGGGTGTGCACCAGGGCTGCGGTGTGAGGCCAGGCCTCTCTGCTGTGGGGCACCCAGCGGTAGACAGGCCTTGAACGTATGGTGTGAAAGAGCTGCTGGGGCTGTGGATACCCCAAGGGGGAGGCCCTTGCCCAGAATTCTTAGAGGAAATAAGGACCTAGGCTCATCCTGAAGAGCGTGTGGCTGTTCCTCTAGCCGGGAAGGGCAGGAGGACAAGCATTCTGAGAGGACAGTCTGTGATAGCCTTGGGACAAGAAAGTGTGGCCATCTCAGGGGGCTGCGTCCTTCTAGCAGCTGAAACTCACTGTGTGGGTGTGCGTAGGAGACAGTGAGAGAGGAGACAGATGGGCTTTTTAAAATAACAGCCTTCCATGGGCGCCTGGGTGGCTCAGTGGGTTAAGCCGCTGCCTTCGGCTCAGGTCATGATCTCAGGATCCTGGGATCGAGTCCCGCATCGGGCTCTCTGCTCAGCAGGGAGCCTGCTTCCCTCTCTCTCTCTCTCTCTCTCTCTGCCTGACTCTCTGTCTACTTGTGATCTCTGTCAAATAAATAAATAAAATCTTTAAAAAAAAAAATAAATAAATAAATAAAATAAAATAAAATAACAGCCTTCCTGAGATATAATTTACGAACCATACAATTCAAGCTTTTAAAACATACAATTTAGTGGCTTTTCACAGAATCGTTTGATCATTAATTGCCATTACTGATGGTAATTAATCATAACTGTTGATCACTAGAGTTAATTTTAGAATAATTTCATGACTCTAAATGAAACCCGGTACCCCTTAACAATCACCCCCCCTCACCCCTCTGCTTAGCCCCTGGAAACCACTAATCTGCTTTCTGTATTTCTGGATTTGATTATTCTGGACAGTTCATAGAATGGGGTCATATAATAAGAGGTTTCTGGTGGCTGGGTTTCTTTCACTTAGTATGTTTCCAAGTTTCATCCACGTTGTAGCATGTGTCCAGTACTCATTTTTTTTTTTTTTTTTTTAACATTTTATTTATTTATTTGAGAGAAGAGAGAGACAGTGAGAGAGAGCATGAGCGAGGAGAAGGTCAGAGGGAGAAGCAGACTCCCCGTGGAGCTGGGAGCCTGATGCGGGACTCGATCCCGGGACTCCAGGATCATGACCTGAGCTGAAGGCAGTCGCTTAACCAACTGAGCCACCCAGGCGCCCTCAGTACTCATTTTTTTTAATTGCTGCACAATATTCTGTCGTAGAGTGATAGTCTGTATCCAGAATGTGGATGTACCGCATTTTTGTTTTTCCATTCACCAGTTTTTGGATATTCAGGTTGTTTCCACATTTTAGCTATTATGAATAATGCCGCCGTGAGCATTTGTTTACAAGTTTCTGTGCGGACATATGTTTTCATTTCTCTTGAGTACATATCTAGGAATGCAAGACAGATGGATTCGAATCACACTGAATCATTAGAATGGATGCCATAATGGGTGCCTGGAGGTGTGGGGAGGAAGGGCAGGGAGAAGTCAGCAATGACTCCCAGCTTTCTGGCTTGGACAGCTGATGGAAGAGGGTGCCTGGGGAGGGGAAAGATAGTGATTCCTCCTCTGTTCTGTTCCTGATGATTGGACTTACTCTTTTTTTTTTTTTTTTTAAAGATTTTATTTATTTGACAGACAGAGATCACAAGTAGGCAGAGAGGCAGGCAGAGAGAGAGGAAGGGAAGCAGGCTCCCCACCGAGCAGAGAGCCCGATGCGGGACTCGATCCCAGGACCCTGAGATCATGACCTGAGCCGAAGGCAGCGGCTTAACCCACTGAGCCACCCAGGCGCCCTGGACTTACTCTTTTAAAAAAATAAAAAAAAATTTTTTTTTAAGATTTTTATTTATTTATTTATTTGACCACAAGTCAGAGAGAGACACAAGTAGGCAGAGAGGCAGGCAGAGAGAGAGAGAGAGGGAAGCATGCTCCCTGCTGAGCAGAGAGCCTGACTCGGGGCTTGATCCCAGGACCCTGAGATCATGACCTGAGTGGAAGACAGAGGCTTAACCCACTGAGCCACTCAGGTGCCTCTTTTTAAAATATTTTTTAAAGATAACGTTTGAGAGAGAGAGAAGAGTGCACAGAGGGAGAGTGAGAGGGAGAAGCAGACTCCCTGCAGAGCAGAGAGCCTGATGTGGGGCTTGATCCCAGGACCCAGAGATCATAACCTGAGCCGAAGGCAGACACTCAGCCGACTGAGCCACCTGGGCGCCCCATGGACTTCTTTTCAGGAGGGCTCTGCGGCTCAGTGGCAGGTGGAAGCCTTTCAGGGCCAGTGAGATGCTGGCACAATGTGGAATGTTGTGGTGCTTCCTCGCAATGATTTTTCCAAGCAATTGTGTTTTATTAGCTGAACCTCTGGGTGGAAGAACAGTGGCAGTGCCAAGCCGAGACCAATACTCTTCCAGATCACACATACGGCTGCACACACATAAACCATGAAATTCCTCTGCCGCCTCGTTCATTTTATGATCAGAAGAAAAAAAAAAAATCTCTCGTTCCACATACACAAACAGCCCATTTTGTAGTCCAGATGTCCCCATGGGGGAAGAAAAATCTCATTTTGCACTGGCACATGTGATGCCAGGAAATCTCTGCTTTCCCAGGGTGCAAGAAAATTAAAATTGTAGTAATCAACATTGGATCTAGAAAATGAGATATGTAGCCATTTGCATCAAATGAAATTGGCTTTGATTGGCCTTTGCTTTTTCGTGTTCCCCTTCTCCTTTCAGGTACCACCCCGTTCCCAACTTGACCTTTAAGATGAAGGCACCTCCCCTTCCACCCATTTGAGGCCAAACAGATTAAGTGCTGTGTAATCACATAGAGAGGCAGAGAGTGGCATACTCGTTCAGGAAAATGTCTGAGGTCCAATGTCTTGATTCACACCTCAGGGCTGTGCCTGGGCAGCTCAATCCAGCGGTGTCCTTCTTATCTGCAGGTCGTGATTGCCACCAACATTGCAGAGACCTCACTGACTATTGATGGCATCTACTACGTGGTGGACCCTGGATTTGTGAAGCAGAAAGTTTACAATTCCAAGACCGGCATCGACCAGCTCGTGGTCACTCCGATTTCTCAGGTATGGCAGCTTCTACCCACAGCTGTCCTAAAAATCCTCACTAGGGCTTGGTTTTATATTTTGAACTTTATTGTTTTTCTTTTTTTTTTTTTATTTTAAAGAGATACTTTTTTTTTTTTAAAGATTTTATTTATTTTAGAGAGAGTGCACGCACCCGTGTACACACAAGCTGGGGGAAGGGGAAGGGATGGAGGAAGAGGGAAAAGCAGAAGCAGAAGCAGACTCCCTGCTGAGCAGAGAGCCTGACGTGGGTCTGATCCCAAGACTCTGGGATCATGACCTGAGCCAAAGGCGGACGTTTAACCTGCTGAGCCACCCAGGAGCCCATAAGGGCATATTTTTAAAGATACTGTACTTAGCCACAGACATCTGAGATAGTAATAATTCATGAGATGTTATTGTATTTCTTTGGTAATTGTGGAATAATCTCCTGCCCAAATTATATTTAAAAATGAAAAACCCAGGGACGCCTGGGTGGCTCAGTAGGTTAAGCAGCTGCCTTCGGCTCAGGTCATGATGCCAGAGTCCTGGGATCGAGTCCCACATCGGGCTCCTTGTTCTGTGGGGAGCCTGCTTCTGCCTCTGCCTCTGCCTGCCACTCTGTCTGCCTGTGCGCGCGCGCTCTCTCTCTCTCTCTCTCTCTCTCTCTCTGACAAATAAATAAAATCTTTAAAAAAAAAAAAGAAAAAGAAAAACCTGATCAGCTTTTTTGAGGGCATTTTGGCTACAAGGCATCAAACATTTAAAAGGTCATTTTTTGGGGCGCCTGGGTGGCTCAGTGGGTTAAAGCCTCTGCCTTCGGCTCAGGTCATGATCCCAGGGTCCTGGGATCGAGCCCCACATCGGGCTCTCTGCTCAGCAGGGAGCCTGCTTCCCTTCCTCTCTCTCTGCCTGCCTCTCTGCCTACTTGTGATCTCTGTCTGTCAAATAAATAAATAAAATCTTTAAAAAAAAAAAGGTCATCTTTTGAACGTAATGGTTCCACTTGCAGGAATACATCTGAAAGTTTATAGTAAGCACACATCTGAAGGTAAGGGAAAAAGGATGTTCACCGAAGCATTATTTATATGAAAGGAAACCTGGGAAAATTCTAAATGAACTCCAAAAGGGAAGCTGTTTAATAAAATATGGCGTATCCCTGCCGTAGAATGTCTTGTGGTGTTAATGTGGTGGTGCGCATCTATGTTTAATGACATCAGCATATAATTATGATATATTATTTGAAAAAAGTGAGCTGAAACATAGCATGTAGACTCCAACTTTTGTTTAAAAATAAATGGTGTGTGCTTGTGTACAGGGTGTAGTCAGCACAGTAGAGTTGGGCTTGTTGGTGGAGCTGCTGGTTCCTGTGTTGGGTTTGAAGTGCATTTTTCCTCTTTGAGGGATGTGTGACTTTTCGTCATGCATAGAAATCCAAAGGCTGTTGTCATTTTGAACCTTAAGGAATGCTAGCTCCCGTCTGCAGAGTGCTTACTAAGAACCAGGCACGAGGTACTTGCACGTACATGAGCTCACTGCATCGTCGCATCCGTCCTTAGTGATAGATGTTGTTTGTACTCTCATTGCACAGATGAGAAGGAGGCACAGAGGGGTTAAGTGACTTGCCTAAGGTCACACAGTGGGTGGAGCCAGGATTTGAACGGGGGCGGTCTGGCCCCTGCATGTATGCTCTGTGCCCTGTCTCGGGGTGGTGCGGGCAGCCTGCAGTGGTTGAGAAGTTAGCTATGTGTGTCCTCTCTGTAGAATGCCGTACAGTACGCGATTTCTTCCTGCCTTTCAGTGCTTCGTGACTTTTCATACTCTATCCTTTGGTTTGGGGCTGGAATAGGAATTTGTAAAATCCTGGTGCCATTTGTAAGACAGATGGTTTTGTCACCAAATGGCCCTCTTCAGATTGCGAGTCACTGTTTCCTAGGAACCTATGGCTAAATAATAATAAATAAACCTACGTATATTTTTTTAACTTAAAAATTAGCGCCCCTCAGGGCACCTGGCTGGCCCAGTTGGATGTGACTTGTGCTCTCAGGGCCATGAGTTCGAGCCCCACACTGAGTGTAGTGATTACTTAGAAAAACACATAAATGCTTTATTATTTATTATTTAGTTATTTTTTTTTAAATTTTTATTTAATTTTTTAAAGATTTTATTTATGACAGAGAGAGAGTGAGAGAGGGAACATAAGCACAGGAGAGCTGGAGAGAGAGGAACAGGCTCCCCACTGAGCAGGGAGCCTGATATAGGGCTCAATCCCAGGACGCTGGGATCATGACCCAAGCCAAAGGCAGACGTTAACAACTGAGCTACCCAGGCACCCCCCAAAACCACTTTTTTTTAAAAAGATCTTATTTGTTTATTTGACAGATCACAAGTAGGCAGAGAGGCAGTAGGGGGAGAGAGGGGGAAGCAGGCTCCTTGCTGAGCAGAGAGCCCGAGGCGGGGCTCGATCCCAGGACCCTGAGATCATGACCTGAGCTGAAGGCAGAGGCTTAACCCACTGAGCCACCCAGGCACCCCCCCAAAAAATACTTTAAAAATTAATGCCCCTCTCCCCTAAGTAGTGCAGAGAAGCATTACATTATTTTGGAGAAAGAGGAGAAAAAATTTTGAATTGCTCATAATCCTCGTACCAGAGCTGTCATCATTTTGATGCTTTTCCTGCCCATCATTTTGTTTGTTTCTTGTTTGCAAGTCTAGTGGTCTACTAAGCGTATGGTTTTGTGTATTTTTTGTTTAAATATTTAACTTTATTGATTATTAAGGTATAATAATGTCCAACATCAGATCTTTGATAAAAATCAGTAGAACCGGTCTGCAAGCCTACCGTCAGAGTTATCCACAGTTTTAGGGCATTTTTTCCTAGTTTTTCCTTCTGGTAGTATTTTTGTTTTGTTTACAAAATTAGTATTGTTCTATAACTTGCTTTTTCACCTGTGTGCATGAACATTTCCTTCTGTTATTGAGAGTCTCAAACCTGATTTGGGAGGGGCTCCTGGCTGGCTCAGTGGGTTAAGCATCCAACTCTTGGTCTCCGATCAGGTCTTGGTCTCAGGGTCATGAGTTCAATCCCTGCGTTAGGCTCCATGCTGAGCCATGAAGTGGAGCTCAGAATTCTTTTGCAAGCAGAGCCTACACATCCGTGCGCGTGTGTGCGCACGCGCGCGCACACACACACACACACACACACACACACAAGCTGCAGAGTCATCACTGGTATGATTAACATAACGTTTCTTTAGTTCACTTACATTTTTGGTCACGACTGTGGGGATGGTATTTTTCAGATTGTGTTATACCTTTTCTTTTCTTTTGTGGCACGCTATTTGGAACGTGCATTTCTACAAACATAATCTACAATTACGGTATTTCTTCCATTCATGTTGCTAATATTTGCCTCACTTGAACAAACTTTCCTGGCATGCCGAGTTTTAGAGAGGGGATGATAAGAGCATTGATAGTCTTGGAAATGGTCCTAAAGGAAGTGAAATAAATCCCGTTTCGGGTTTTGCCAGCTGCTCAGTGCCCCCCTTTTAGCAGATTTCCTGGGTAGAACTGTTGAGCAATGTTTAACAGATATGTTACTTTTATATGCCCGCCCCTCTAGGCTCAGGCAAAGCAGCGAGCTGGCAGAGCTGGGAGAACAGGCCCAGGGAAGTGTTACAGGCTGTACACCGAACGTGCCTACAGAGATGAAATGCTGACCACCAACGTGCCGGAAATTCAGAGGACCAACCTAGCAAGCACAGTGCTCTCACTCAAGGTAGAAATCACTGTCCTGTTAGAATGGGCTGGTGGAGCAGTCCAGTCCTGTGTCCATCGTAAATGAATGTCGGTTTGACCAACCTTGTTAAATACTTCAGTAATTTCGCGGAACCAGTCCCTTTGAATGGAATGCAAATAGCTGTGATAACAGCCACTCCACTGCCTTCTGAGGCTAAGTTGGCATGACTGCTGTGAGCATGCGTTTTTTTCTTACCATAATAACCAGCAGGATATTTGGTTATAAGAGATTTTGGGTTTAGGAGCATTTTCTAAAAGGATATTAGAAAAATCTAATTGGTGCCAAACCATGGACAGGCACACTTCCTTCAACCCCCATCTTATTCTCTTCTTTTAGAATGGAAGTGAAACTCCCAGTCTAAAAACTTTGTAAGGGAACTATCAGTACAGGTTTCACACTGACCCTCTGGGGGCTGGGTTTTCATTCTGAATCACTGCTCTTCCTTTGTCAGTCCCCAGTGAGGACCCTCATTCTCTTTTGGCAGGGGGAGCTGCATGAATAATTTCCCAGCTGATGGCATCCCCACCCCTGACACGGATGCTGCCCTGGGGCGCTGGCATTCTGCTGGTGTGGAGTGCTCTGTTGTAATTTATTATTCATCTGCTGTAAGAGGGGCTAAAACAGAGCTGCAGACAAAAAAAACCCTGCTCCAGTCTCTGGAGTGAGAACAGAGAGGCATCTGTGGCTCAAACTTCAGCTCTGAGCTCTCTGCCCTTGGCAAATTTATCTGCTCAGCCTTCTGTTCTATATTCTCCTTTCCAGAAGTGGGCTATTAATAGTATCTGTTGTGAAAATAAATGAGATAATACAGGTAAAGGCCCTTGCCACAGTGCTTGCTGATTGCTAACATAATTTCTTGTAGTTATTCATACAATAAGCACTTATTGGACTCCTGCTGTGTTTATGGTCACAATCACTTTAGGGGAAAGAAATAGAAGGCTTCGGTCCCACCACATCTCCCTTATACATACTTGAATAGTGCATCACTCTTCTGTTTCTTCTATTAATCAGATGAGCTAACAGACACATCGAAGGCCTGTTCTGCCCAGCACGCAGATTGCGCTGTGTTACTGTGGTTTCATATCCATGAGTCTCACCGTCGTGAACTCTGTGAGGGCCAGGACCATATCTTAGTCATCTGCACAGCCCTGCTACCTGCCACAAGGCACTTCCTTGATGCATAGCAGAAATTATGTATGCAAGAGACAGGACAAGCTGGTGTGTTATCCTTTTTTAAAAATTTTGGTAAAATATGCAATATACTACCCTTACAACCTTTTTAAGATGTACAGTTCAGTGGCATTAAGTGGCATTAACTTTCCCGGGTATGCAGCCATCACCACTGTCCATTTCTGGAACTTTGTCATCATTCCAAACAGAAACTCTGTCCCCGTTACATCGAACCATCTCTTTTCCTCTCGTCCAGCCCCTGGTGACCATTAGAAGCATTTTCTAAAAGGACCATTAGTCCACTTTCTGGTCTCTGTGAACTTAATTTCCATGTAAATGGAATCATGCAGCATTTGTCCTTTTGTGTCTGACCTCTTTTGCTCTGCATCATGTTTTCATGGTTCATTGTGTTATAGCCTGTGTTGGAATTTCCTTTTTAAGGGTGAGTAATACTCCTGGTGTACATACACTGTGTTTTCTTTGTCCCTTCATCTGTTGGTGGATAATCGGGTGGTTTCTGCCTTCTGGCTGGTGTGAATAATGCTGCTATGAAAATGAGTGCAAAGATATCTGCTTGTGTTCCTCCTCTTGGTTCTTTTGGACATATCTAGAAGTGGAATTGCTGGATCATAGGGTGATTGTATGTTTAACTCACCGAGAAATCACCTGTTTACATTGCCACTGGCAACACAAGTGTCCCTGTTTCTCCACATCTTTGCCAGCCCTCCTTAGTGTGGCTGTCCTAGCGGGTGTGAAGTGGCATCTTCGTGTGCTTTTTTATTTTAAAGATTTTATATATTATTTGACAGAGACATAGTAAGAGAGGGAACACAAGCAGGGGGAGTGGGAGAAGGAGAAGCAGGTTTCCCGCTGAGCAGGGAGCCTGACGCGGGGCTGGATCCCAGTACCCTGGGATCCCGACCTGAGCCGAAGGCAGACGCTCAACGACTGAGCCACCCAGTTGCCCCTTCTTGTGCTTTTGATGTGCATTTCCCTAATTACCAGATCTGCTGAGCATATTTTCATGTGCTTTTTGGCCATCTTTATTATAACATACTCTTTGGAGAAATGTCTCTTCGTGTCCTCTGCCCATTTTTATCTGTATTTACTTATTTTTAAAATATATTTATTTGTTTATTTAAGTAATCTCCACACCCAGCGTGGGGCTTGAACTCACCACCCTGAGATCAAGAGTTGCAAGCTCTTCTGACTGAGCCTGCCAGGCACCTCCCTTTGCCCATAGTTAAATTGTCGTCTTTTCGGTGTTGAGTTGTATTTGCGTTTACCTGGAAGGAGCAGTTGTTCAAGTTTCCAGAGAAAGTAGATGTTTTCTACTAGTCTGAGTGTTTCGTGTGGCCCAGCCTTGGAGATGACTGCTAAGCTTACTGGTGACTTCCTACCTGCAGCAGAAGAAACAGGAAAGAAGTGGACAAGGACTGTCCCTCTCCATTAACGCTGGTGGGGCTGACCCTCTCGTCACACATTTTCTTCCTTTCTCTTTTAGGCCATGGGCATCAATGACCTGCTGTCCTTTGACTTCATGGATGCGCCTCCAATGGAAACCTTGATCACAGCCATGGAGCAGCTGTATACGCTGGGGGCCTTGGACGACGAGGGCCTGCTCACTCGCCTGGGCCGCAGGGTAGGAGCCAGACTGAACTTACAGTGCTTTTGCCGTGAGAGCAGCCAGCCTTCTGAACGCTATGTTCTGTGCAAAATCAAACTCTGAGGCCCTGGGTCAACTTTGAGTAGAATTCTAGATGCCTGTTTTTAAACTGGATTGTCCCCTATCACTTAAAATTATTTCTTTTCTTTTTCTTTTTTTTTTAAGATTTTATTTATTTGACAGAGAGATCACAAGTAGGCAGAGAGGCAGGCAGAGAGAGAGAGGGAAGCAGGCTTCCTGCTGAGCAGAGAGCTGGATGTGGGGCTCGATCTGGTATTATGACCTGAGCCGAAGGCAGAGGCTTAACCTGCTGAGCCACCCAGGTGCCCCTAAAATTATTTCTTTACATCAAAAGGAATTCCATCCACAGTCAGTTTTACTTCGGGATACACGATTAAGTCTAGGCTTAATTTTGAAAGATGTATGCAAAGTTCCCATCTACCCCCAACAAGAGTTATGTTCTCAGTCACATGCATTTCATTGAGGTTTATTTGGGAAATTTGAAAACAACATTCTTCCTGATAGAGACCGGCAGCTCACATCATCATGCCCAGGTAAAGGTCCTGTGGTCTGTTGCCCACTGGGCTCTCAGGGTCTGCCACTGGCCAGTACAGGTGGGTCTTCTGCTTCGCAGCAGCTGTAGTCTCCACTTCTCCCTCTAGATGGCAGAATTCCCCCTGGAGCCAATGCTGTGCAAAATGCTGATCATGTCCGTTCATCTGGGCTGCAGTGAGGAGATGCTGACCATCGTGTCCATGCTGTCGGTGCAGAACGTCTTCTACAGGCCCAAGGTAGGGAGTTCAGACTCACGTTCAGGTACAGGGTGTGGTGATGTTGGGTTACATCGGCCTGTTGCCACCGTAGTGCTTGATATGGACACTTGTTGGGGCCGGGTAGGGCTCTGCAATTGCCAAGTGCTCACTTAGTCGCTGTTGGACGGAAACTGATCCTCTGTCCCACTTCTTGGCAGGATAAACAAGCCCTCGCCGACCAGAAGAAAGCCAAGTTCCACCAGACCGAAGGGGACCACCTTACCCTGCTGGCTGTGTACAACTCCTGGAAGAACAACAAGTTCTCCAACCCGTGGTGCTATGAGAACTTCATCCAGGCTCGCTCTCTGCGCCGGGCCCAGGATATTCGCAAGCAGATGTTAGGCATAATGGACAGGTGACGTCTGGGGACTTGCCCCGTGTCTGTGTGGACTATCCTATCTGTTTGTCTCTCCGTGCACCTGAGAGGTTACAGGCTTCTCCCACATGCCTTTTCCTCCAACTTTTCCATCTTTGTTGTACCCCTCCCCAGGCAAGGGTGCAGCTGAGAATCATTTCAGAAAGTTCCTAAGAAGCTTATTTCTCAGTAATTGTAAAATGCTTTGTTTATAAGCATGCGGAACATTGTAGATTGAATCAGGTAGAATCTCTGGCTCTTCCTGCATCCATCTTGCCCACTGTAGAGCTGCCCCTTTGGTGCACTTAGGGCTGAAAGAGGGGAGCCGCAGACTCTGAGGACCCACAGTGGGTTGGGGGGGGTGTTTGACCCCTTCACCAGAAGATAGAACCTCTGACCGCAGAGTAGTCTCGCATCTTTATCCTCTCTTGATCTCTTCTCCTGCTAGACACAAGCTGGATGTGGTCTCCTGTGGCAAGTCCACGGTGCGAGTGCAAAAGGCCATCTGCAGTGGATTCTTCCGGAACGCTGCCAAGAAAGACCCACAGGAGGGCTACCGGACACTGATCGACCAGCAGGTGGTCTACATCCACCCTTCCAGCGCTCTCTTCAACAGACAGCCCGAGTGGTAGGTGGGCGGGAGCCGGGTCTGGGGGGCATTCGTGGGCAGAAAGGACCTGCAGCTCTCCTGGCACTGTGCATTTGGCTCTTCACCCAGCCCGGCACTACCTTCTCTAGCATCACTTCTGTTTCTAAAGCAGCGGAAGCCAGAGGTGGGCACAGTGTCCGGCACATTTTGAGAAATAAAGTCATAGGAGTGAGAACCAAAGAGGACCTTAGAGATTGTCTAGTGGGACGGTTTAAGCAAGTTTTTTAAAAGTAGCACTTAAAAGTTGGACTCTTACCCACCCTAATATCAAACTACGATAAAACCATGGATTGTCGTGCTAGGAGGAGTTAGAGACGCAGAGCCTTGCTGCTCGGCCTTCCCTGCCCCTGCAGCAGTCCCCGGGACGCTGCCTCAGGGCCCCAGAATTCTGTGGAGACAGCCAGAAAAACCACGCTGCCACCCCACAGAGCAGGAAACCCAGGTCCAGAGAAGGGGTGTGCTTGGCTTCAGGTCACTTACCTAGTTAGAGCCGGGACTAGAACACCTCCCAACAGCTTTCTTACAGTGAGACACGTGCAGCTCCTCGGTATTGGAGCGTGGCTGTCATCCTCCCAAGGGGCCCCTCAGGGGAGGTAAGGGGGTAAAAGGTAAGTTCAGCTGAGGCCCGCCAGGGCCCACGGGGACTGTGGAGCGGGGCCTGCGTGGGAGTCTGCAGCCTTCTCTCTATGCCCACTCAGGGTGGTGTACCACGAGCTGGTGCTGACCACAAAGGAGTACATGCGTGAGGTCACCACTATCGACCCCAGGTGGCTTGTGGAGTTTGCTCCAGCCTTCTTCAAGGTCTCCGACCCAACCAAGCTGAGCAAGCAGAAGAAGCAGCAGCGTCTTGAGCCCTTGTACAACCGCTATGAGGAGCCCAACGCATGGAGAATATCCCGGGCCTTCCGCCGGCGCTGAGAGGCGAGACTGGTTCATCTGCCTGGCCTGCAGCAGTGGCCCAGGGCTTGGACTCATGTTACAGAGGAAAGGCTAGTCCTGAGGATACAGCCGTCCGGTGATCGAATGTCTTCCCTGGGCCTTTTCTCCCATCCAAGTACTAACCAGGCCCCCTGGGCCTTTTCTAAACTTGACTCTTACTTCTTCCCTGGTGGTAAAAAAGGAACAGGGATTTCCGCCTGGTTTGACCTGAGCCTCCAGCCCCTGCCACCTTGAGGCACTGTGGCCAGTGGGGGCTCACAGCTGGCATGGGAGCACAGGGCATCATCTCCACGAAGTGGGCAACTCCTGTCACTCCGGGATGGGAAAGGGAGTCGCGAGCACCTGACCTCCAGACTCAGTGAGGGCCTGATGCCCTAGCTGGGACTCCGGAGGAGGGAGCCACGAAGCTCACTGTCCGTATTACCTCCATTTCCTGCCCCTGTCCAGCCCTTGTACTTTGGCTTAACCTCCTAGAAATATTTATTTTCTTAAGAAAACAAACGGTTTTCTGTGGGTGTTTCTTCTGGCTGGAAGCTTAGGATATTGGCCCGGGCTCAGGGTGGGGAGATGGGTGACTTTGGTGTCCATGGTGGAGAGTCCCCTGTAACCAGAGCTCTGGGCCTCTTTGGGCTAGGAGGTGACGCATCGCCCAGGCCTGCAGTCGACACCCGAGCGAGCCTGGCCCCGCTGCCGGGCCCCAGGATGAACCACATCCCCTGCCCCGGTCTGGGGGCCTGGGTGGCCACAGCCGCAGCGCGCTGGGTACGGAACATGTCCCTTCTCCTTCTGAAACATGCAGGCCACGTCACAGATTTTATTTGATTTTGTTTTAATTTTTTTCCCCTGGGGTCCTCGATGGGCTTTAACAAAGGGTTTTTCTGATCAAAGCCTCTCGTCCCCCACCACAAACAAAACCCACAGAACTCTCAGAGCCAGTTTGTGCCGCTGTCGCTGAGTGGGTTTCTCATAGTATTTAGTTGGGGAATGGCCACCTCCCAGTGTCCCCCTCATAGTGCCTGAGGAAGCTCTCAACTGGGAAGAACATCAGACAGATGCTGCCAGGCCGGGTGGTGGAGCTTCTGGAAAGCGGGTCTAGGTGTGGAGCTGGTTGAGAAGCCCCTGGGGGCCTGCGCTGCCTCTTCCATCCCTATTCTAGTAAGTTCTTTAGTGATGTGACTACTAGAACTGCTGAGTTGTATACCAGGTGCTGAGACATTCTAGGATGTGAAAGAATGTAGGCTTTGGGCAGCAAACTGACCACCCTGAAGACAGTTCAGAGAGGATGCAGCAGAGAGGAATACAGGCCAGGGCGTCTGCTGGCGGAGGCCCCTGCCCCGTCCTTGAGCGCTTCTGAATGCTCCTCAGGAAGCCCGGGGCCAGTCATTATATGCAGGGCAGGGGTGGGGTGGGGGGTGGAATATGTTTGTGTGTTTCCCTTTAAGGGGAGGGACAGGGAGGGGCCTGCAGAGGAAGCCACACGTGAAGCAGGGGCTGGGCATCCAGCTCCCTAGTCCCCACTGAGTGACCAGCCCTGGAGGCATTGGCACCTAGGAGATCTTTAAGGCCCTGGGGGGCGTGTGGGGAGGTTTGGGATTTAAGCTGAGGTTGAGAAGGACATGTTTAAAAGGCCAAGGTGAGAGACAGCAGGGCTAGTCATCTTCTGTGGGTTAGGTGAGCAAAAAGGACCCTAGCTCTGTGGGTGTTCCTTGAACATCTACTCCGAGAGCTATGGTTATTTCTCTGCTCTGTCGGTATGGCTAGGGGTCTGACCTTCAGACTGTCCGTCAGAAAACAACATGGAAGCAGCATTGTTGGGCCTGCTCGGAGGGAGAAAGGGGCCAGATTGGGAAGGAGGACTTGACGGCTGCTCCCACACAATGGGGCCCTTGTTTCTCTTCTTTGAAACAATATTTCCCCAAGATTGAGTGACAGGCCGGGAGAGGTTGTGGGTCTCCTACAGGGAGCTGGAATCTTCTAGGCCATTCACTCCACCCCTGCAGGAGCCTGACTTAGGGATTCCCTGTCCCTGTGCATGTGCCGAGTATGTGCTTGTGTATGTGGGGGACGATCCCAGTGCTGCTCATGTAAACTCAACTCCTCGGTCCAGGGTTCACCTTCATCCAGTCCAGAGCTTGCCTGCCTCCTCTGAGTAGTGGCCCTCCAAGTTGAGGGATTTGAACAAAGAGCTGTGAGGAGTGGCATGTTAATAAACAGTCCCAGAGGGTAGAGGTCACAGGTCTGGGGGGGTGGGTGGATATCACTCCTCACCCAAATCTTGGTCACTCCTTTACGCATTCAGGACCTCAGGGTTTCCACCGACGTCTACAGCTTCCCACCCAGATGGTCTGGCTTTAATGTGGAGTTAAATTATGTATTTTTAAGAAAACATGTATATTTAAAAAAAATTATATTTTAAAATGTCCTGTTCCTTGCTCTCAATTATAAAAGTTAAGTTGATGTTTTCAGTTTCTAGGAAAACAATAACGTTGCTTTTCATTTGTGGGTAGTGGTTGACAGGCATCTGTTCCTTTGAGGGCTCAGGGGCTGGGGACCCAAGCTGCTCCAGCCTTAATAAGGGCTGAGCCTTTGCAGGCTCCGAAGGCAGCAATTCTGGTTTAACTGGAGAGTGCATTTTCACCAGAGCCTGAATCTAGAACCTTCCATTCTGCCCCTCACACCTGCACTGCTACTCCTTGTCAGGTCTCCTCCCTCCCTAGGTGTTACCACTTTCTCAGCTTTGCCTTTCCCATTTACGCATGGAGAACAGCCCCAGCATTCTGGTCTCCCCTAAATCTGGGGAAGGAGCCGGTGTTTTCTATTCCCCTCTCCCTGAAGACCCAGAAGACCCAGTGTCCTTCACCTTCTCTGACGAGAACACAGAGCTCTTCCTGCACCCTCTTGCCCCGGGGGCCTTTTTTCTCTCCCCATTCTCCAGATCCTCTCCATATAAACTCTTGTCCCCCCTTTAGCAAAAACAAACCTGGAGCCACAGCAGGAGGGTGGACACACAGCTGGGGTATAGACACAGACAGTGTGGTCATGGGAAGAGCATCATGGAAACCACAGGCCAAACTCTGCCTGAGGAAGCCCCAGGAGGGCCTCCAAGCTAGCCCTGTCTGGCTCCTGCCTGGCTGGAACAGCCAGTGGCCTGGGGGCACCAGGCCAGATTATAAAGTACCCATCAAACATTATTTCCGGATTCTGACACAATAATCCTGGAGTGGGGATAGAACAGGGGAAAGAACAGGTATCACTGAGTCCATTTTTCAGAGGAAAAGTCAGAGATCAACTGTCTTTTTCCAAATCCATCTGGGAAGCTAAGCATCAAGGCCAGGCCCCAGACTCTGGTCATCTGCCCCAAGGCCAAGGCTCTTTCCAACCCCAGGTCCTCCCACGGCAGCAAAGAAGACATGGGACAACTAACAGGAGAAGCAGGGGCCTTTATTGGGGTCTGGCAGATGTGATGGAGGTTGGAGGTGGAGGTGGAATCCCAGGCCTGGGCCTAGGAAAAGGCAGAGAAGAGGCAAAGGGCCCTAGGAGCCGGAACCCAGCCCTCCCTGCCTCCACTCTGCAGCCCCTCCCCCACCCCAGGTTCCTTACTCCACCCTCCCCCTGCCTCTGGGAACACAGAGCACCAAGAATGGACAAGCAGGATCCTCCAGGGCCACAGCTTGGAGTGGGATGCAGGATCTAGGATTCTGTCTGCCTCTTCTGCCCACAGGGGGAGATCTGGGGAGCTCAATGCACCCCTCTCTACCAGGACAAAGTGGGAACGCTCCTTCTCTGTCCCCAGAACAGACCAAACTTTTGTTCCCTGTGTGGGGGGAGAGGGGTGTGGCTTGGGCCTCTAAGCAGGACCTGGAAAGAGGCTGAAGGTGACACCCCCGGAGGAGCTTCTAGAGCCCACCTTGACACTTGCAGTGTTCTCCATTTTTCCTTCCCATCAACTCTGGTGGGCAGCTCAGAGTCTGGGCAGGGGCAACCAAAGGACCAGTGGGGATCTGCTCCAAAGATATCTGTGGGTTTCAGAGTGAGGGTTTCCCCAACACCATATTCATCTATATGTACACAGGGCAGCACCCACCGGCGGCAGGGCTAGTAAGAGTAGCCACCCTTGGGGCCAAAGGGCTGGGTAGGGCCAGCTAGCTCTGGGAGGTAGGCAGGGCTCTCGTCCAAGTGGGACAAAGGGACTGTGTCCTCCTCACTGACCGGCCGGTCAAACTCGGCCTTGAGGGCTGGACGCTGATTGTCCGGGAAGGCCAGAGAGAAGAGGGCCTCAGGCTCGCACACAAACTTGTACACGTAGCGCTCGCCAGCCACCTGGGGGAAGAGAGGGGCTGGGTGGACCTAGAGCTCCCTCCAGGAGGGTTAGGGACACAGCCCAACGTGTTTCTCTCCCGTGCTGGTCCCTTCCGGAGGCCAGCTCCCCACACACTTCCTGTTCTCCAAACTTCAGGCTTTTCAGTTTCTATGTGGCACTTTTCTGGGAGAGGGAAAACTTGTCTGCAATTTCTCCTTCCCTCTGGTTCATTATCTGCTCCCATACGCCTGTTGAGAAGTGCTCCCCTGTCCCCACCATCTTCCTGCAGCTGCTGCCCCGCCCCCTCCCATTCCTGGGCCCTTGGCCCCCCACCTTCTGCATGATGCCTTTCTCGTAGTAGTAGCGGAGCGAGCGGCTCAATTTGTCGTAATTCATGGCCGGCCGGTTCTTCTGGATGCCCCAGAGCCTGGCAACCTGAACAAAGGACAGAGTTCTGGAATGGGGGTGCTAGCTCAGCACACAAAAAATGGTGGGAGGGCAGGTCAGAAAGAGCACCTGAGATTCTCCGTACAAAATGGTAAGCTGGTCCTACAGGCTATGCAGCAGCCCGCAGACCCAGGTCTGATAAGAATTTAGCTCAGGTAAACTAACTGATGGGGGAGGCATCTGCTATGTTCCCACGTCCCAGTATCTCCAGGCCCCAAAGACACAGGGAGGAGAGGCACGGACTCTGACAGGCCCACCTCCTCAGGCTCTATGAGTTTGAATTCCATCCCCCGGCCGGTCCAGGCAATGAAGTGGGCATTGGTCGGGTCGTCCAGCAGGGCCACCAGGAACTGCCACAGCTGCAAGGCCCCCCGGCGCTGGTAGGGCGGTCCCTCTCGGAACACACCCACCCCTTCCTGCTTGATGTCTCCTGGGGACACCAGAAGCAGGACCCGTCAGGTTTGTGCCTTCTGGTCCCCCAAGCAACCCCTTCTCCTCGCCCCAGGGGTAATGGGATTCCTGGGTTGGGGGGGTAGAGAGAGGTGGGGACACAGAGGGCACAGCGAAGACCCTGACCCTCTCACAAACAGTCACTTCTCTGACCTTCAAATTTCTCAGGGACAACGCAGACATCATCTGGGAATGGTCGCAGAGGTTTCTCATAGCCATAACCTTGGGGAGGAATTGGGGGTCATTCAGATCTAGAGGGGATTCACCGCTAAGCCCCCAGCTCCTGGAGGGACTCCTGGCCAGAGGACCCTCCCGGACAGCAGGACTCCCCCCTCCAATGTGGGGAGCTTGGCAGAGAGGAGGGGTCTGCCTTACCCATGGTCCCATCACCTGGAGAGTGCCCAGAAAAACCTTCAGTGTGAAGGTACATGGACGCACACCCCGGGACATCTGGGAGGGGAGGAAAGGAAGGGTGATGTTACAGGTGGCTGCAGGGGGAGGGGGGTGGCAATCCTGACCACATTCAAGAACTTCTTCCTGCCAGCCTGCATTCCGGTTCTTTCCCCGGCTGCCTGCCAACCACCAAATCCCAAGGCAAGTTCACCCAGAGGGAGCGCAAGGCTTGAACCTCTCAGCTTGAAGTCTGGGCCAGAGGGCCTGGGCGGCAGCAGCTGGGCCCGGCAAAGCTGTTGCACAAGGCCCAGGATTCCAGGCAACAGCTGTTTCCTGTGAGTTCAGGGGGAGGAGGGAGGGGAGGGATGAACCTCCGGGGAAAGGGTTCAGTGTCCATGCCTAAGACTCCTTTGGAATGGGCTAACCTCCGGTCAGCAGGTCAGGTTCCTAGCCCCGAGAAGGAGAGGGGGAGAGAGAAAAAAGTGTAACAGTGAGTGAGTGTGTGTGTGTAAAGGGAGGAAACGGAGGAGGATGGGGGCTGGGGGAAGACCCGTAGGGAGAGAGGTGGGAGGGAGAGCGAGAGCACACCAGAACGTATCTGTGTCTGGGGAAGAGGCGGTGGGCACTGGGCCGTGTTTTTTCAGGTCTGACAGCAAAGCCCATTTGCTCCGTTTCCCTTCCATTCCTTAGGATTGAAATAGCCCTACTCCACCTGGAGGAGGCGGGCTGTGTGAAGCCACGCGTTCAAGTTCCAGCCCCTTCTCGCCCTATCCCTTCCACTCCCACCTATGAATGAGATGGTGAAACCTGACACCTCTGGGAGGAGGCGGGAGGGTGGGCTCATTCGTGCCTCCATTTTGTGAATGGAATTCCTGACTCCATTGAGAGGAAGCCGAAGGGGGGGGGGCAGGAGTTCAAGGGCATGAAACAAGATCTCCTCCGGTCTACATCCTTTGAAGGTCAGCAGCAAGAGCGTTTCCCTCCTCCTTCCTCCACCTCACTGCCAGGCATGGCTCAGCGTCTGCCCCAAGTTGGAGGGCAGGCACACCCTTGTGGTTCTCACTTGGGCAGCCTGGGGGTTTGTGGTTCATCCCCCCTGCCCCTAAAAGATGGCACATTAGGAAATGGGAAATCCGAAAGCTCTAGCCTGCCCTGAGCCTACTCTAATCCCAGTATTTCTTTTCTCACACAAGCTTGCAGATAAACTCAAATTTGGGGATGGTGACAATGTAACAGAAGCCAAGGTTTTCCAGGTCTCTCCTAAATGCGAATGGCCCTCCCTCGGCAACAGAGGCTTTACATTCTTGCTGGCCAAGAATCTGGCTGAGTGCCCCTCACTCTTGTCAACGGTCAGGTGGAACTAGATTTTGAAGCAGCCCTACTTCGTACCCAGCTCCACCAGCCTGGAGGCTGGGACAGAGCGTGGAAACCACTCAGTAATTCGGCGTTCCCACTGGGAACTAGGAGCCTGGCTCCTTTCAAGTTCTTGTTTCTCTTCATTCAAATCCATTTACACATATATTAAGATTTTATTTGTTTGTCAGAGAGAGAGAGAGAACACAAGCAGGGGAGCCAGATGCGGGGCTCGATGCCAGGACTCTGGGATCATGACCTGAGCTGAAGGCAGATGCTTAACCAACTGAGTCACTCAGGCGCCCCCAAATTCATTAATATGTGTGAGCTTCTGTGGGGACTGGGCCCAGTGACCCATCCTATTTATCTTTGTGTCCTACAGCTCCACACAACTCATGGTCCTGCCCAGCACTTGGGTCTTAGCAGGTAACCCCCGTAACCACTTGCCAAGAGAAAAGAGACGCGATGCCTCAACTTTCCTATTAAACCACAAGCCACCCGAAAGCAAGGAGCTGCACACCCTTATCTTTCCTCTGAGTAGAAGTTTGCTGACTGAAAAATGACAATTCTTCGGAATCTATGACAAAAAGGGAGCGTCTGGGTGGGCTGGATGAAGGAAGAGGTATCTGGGTGGGAAGGTAAAAAACTTGTAGGGAGACCTCCTGGGTTTAATGGAACCAATGCCATCCTCCCCAGCAATCCCAGCAAAACTCCTCCAGCCCCCTTCCCCAGGAGCATCTCTTACCTGAGTCATAGGCGAAGTCCGTCTGCTCCTGTTTGATCACCACCCCCGCCCCTGGGTACCTGTGCCCATTGACTCCACCCTGGCCCACCGAGGGCTGGCCCGCCTGTTCGTACAGGGGGTCGAGGTATTCCTGCTTGAAGCTCTGGGGGGGATAGGGTGGGCAGGGCTCCGACAGCTGGTGTGGGTAGGGGGCTGGGAGGGGTTCCCGGCCCCCTCCCTGGGAGGAGGTGAAGGAGTGGCAAATATCCAAGGGCTGCTGGAAGACAGAGCTGGATGTGGTTGGAAGGAGAAGGAAGAGAAGATTAATTTAAGCTGTGTCCCCCCACTCCCCCCGCCCCACGCCAGGTCTCTTAGGAGCCGCTGGAGAACACTCAGGGACCGAGGAAGAACCAGCCCACAGATCTGTGGGTCTCCTCGTCTCCTTACCTCTGCTCCCCGAGGTACCCGTGGCCAGGGTGGGGCTGGGAGGCGCCGGAGGATCTCAGGAAATTCCGTGGTTCTCCCCGGGGGAAGGGCTGCAGGGGCGACTGTCCGGGCGCACCGGGGGCAGGGGACTTGATGGCGATTTGTCTAGGGGGGTCATAGGCACTGGAGTTGAGGGGGAGACAGGGGTGAGGGGGCAGAGAAGCTGGGCGAGCATCTTTGAACACTTTATCCCCAGAGGAGGAGGAGCAGAGGGTGCTGGGAAAGAAATGGCCTGAGTGAACTCTTTTTTTCCCTTCTCCTAAATCCTGAAAATGGGTGTAATCTTGAGAATGCCTCTCCGTAGCCAGAGCAAGTGGGCTGGGTGAGCCGATGGCTTCCTCCAGTGGAAAGGCTTTGCCCTCCCAACCACTCAGAGGAAATCCTGAGCCTGTGCGGCTCCCTTACAGGGGCTCAGAAAACCTTTTGTTGTCTTGTGTAACTTGCATCCCACTGTTGCCCAACTGCTCCCTCCTCTCCCCTCCCCTCTTCCCAGGGCCGGTCTGGGGCTCACCTGGAATAAAGGCACTGCTCGCCATGGTGGTAGGGGAGTGGCAGCTTCCTGCCGCAGGACAGGGCCGGCTCTGTGCGGGGACTCTGGGGCTCCTTCTTGATCCTGGTGGTGGGGCTGTGGAAAGCTACTGCGGGAGGGGGAGCAGGCAGAGCGAGGCCAGAGTGGGTCACAGAGGAGGCAAGGGGAGCTCCTGACCCCTTTTGCTTTTTGACACCTTCTGCTCTTTGCGGACCAGCCGGGTGATTCCCTGGGGCTCCATTTTCAGAGACTCTCGGTCAGACACTTTTAAGGGCAGTTTGGCTATTTACACTATGTCTGGTTTTATACATCGGGCTAATGTCCAATCCTAACCGAAGAGACCGTCTAAAATTCAACACTTAATGCAACCCCAAACCCCCAAAAACACCTTTGGAGGCGTGAGCACCTCCAACCTAGGGCCTGTGGTTTTCCTGCATGCCCTGGAAAATTCCAAGGGAGAGACATGTTTTCTTCTTTGGTGCTATAAAGGATCTTTCTTTCTCTGGCGCAGGTTGGATATGCGCCTGCTGGCATGTCAGCTGACTACCATTAAGCACATGCTCCTAATTATCAGTGAAGAACATTGGTCTTTCCTGTGGCCCCTTGCTGGGTCCGAAAACTCCAGCCACTGGACTGAGCGGCGGAGCTGGTTTCGAGCGAGCGTGAGGTCCTGTCCTACTGCGCTGAGTCCAACGCCAGTGATGGGCTGTTCGGTTATGGTCTGTTTCCCATTATTTGTGCCCTAGTTCATTTCAACGACGAAGACGCTTGAGAACGGGGTATGTGACATTAAAGCGGGGTTTCTCAACAGTGCACTGAGAACCTTTGGGACAGATAATTTTTCTTGTGGGGGGGCTGTCCTGAGCATTATAGGGTGTTTGCAGCATCTCTCGTCTCTACCCCCTAAAAGCCGGTAGCACCCCACCCTCAGTCGCAACCACCAAAAATGTCTACAGATGTTGCCACACGTCTCCTGCGGGGCAAGATTGCTCCCGCACCCCCAAGTTGCACAAAAGTAACTTAAAAGGGTAGAACTGGGCCCTGCTCAACTGGTCCAAACCCCTCATTTCAGGAAATGGGGGGGCAAGGGGAGGAAATGTCCACGCGCAGGGCACACAGCAAGGATGGTGCAAACCCTGATTTGAACCAAGGTCTCCAGTTCCCAGTTACTGCCTTGGTCTTGGCATCCAAATCCAAGAATGGGGAGCCCTGTTCTTCCCCCTTTTCTTTAGGAGAGAACAAGTTGATCTTTTGTGATTCTCTATCCCTGTGACTCATTTCCTGCCCTCCCCAACTCCCTAGTCCCTCAATCCAGGGCCCTCCACTCACAGTTTTCTGAATGGAAATCAGGAACAAACTGCTCATCACTGTCGGGTACCTGGGCTGCAGAGAGAAGTCAGAGATGAGTCTGGGTGGGCCCCCCCCCCGCGGCCCCCCCCCCCCCCCCCCCACCATTAAGGCAGCCCTGCAGATTAGCACTGGCCCGAAGGGGAAAACAGCCTTCCTAGGACTGAAAGCAGCCCCACCCCAGGTCCTAGAGGCCTCCATGTCTGGACTCCACTAAGACCCTGGAGGCAACGCTGTAAGTTCCCAGAACCTGTCTGAGCAGATTCCAGAGTCTTTTCCTAGATGCTTTGTCTTTATTCCCTCCATTTTTTGGAAGTGAAGGCAGCCCTGCCCTGCGGAGTTCACAAAGCTCCCGCTCTCAGCTCTCAGCAGTCACATCTGGGATGCGTAGGCATTACACTGACATCCTATGAAACCTAGGATAACCTGCTGGAGATTCTGAATCGGGCTGGGCCCAGGAATCGGTGTTTTATACAACCTCCTGGGTGAACTCTGGAAGTGGAGAACTTGGGAAAGAAGATGGGATGGAGAAAAGGGGGCGGATCAGGAGAGGTGAATAGGAGGACAGTGGGAGAGGAAAGTGGCTGGGGACATGGGCAGGTCACCATGCCTCATGTCTTCAGCGTTTAGCTAGGAGAAAGGGCAAGGTCTGAGAAACATTCCCAGGGTGCCAGCGTGGGCAGAGCTGGGTTTGGGGGTGAGGCAGCCATAGGACCTTTGGACTTTGATTTCTAGTTCTTACCCTGCTTCTCCAACTCCTTCAGGTGGGCATACAACTAAGTACCACTCCTGACCTCAGAATCTTTGGCCCCTCTCTCCAGAATAGATCAAAGTAGGAAGGGGAAGGGTAGACACCAAGAAGGACTTCCTGAGAGTCCAGGAAGAGAGTGGCTTGAAGGTGAGGGGTGGAAGACAAAGAGAACACTCTTAGAGCAGACAATGATGGAGAAACTGATGGCTAAAACAACCAGAGTTGAGAAAGGCCGGTAAGGATGAAGGACACAGGACACAGGCTGGGGAATAGCTCCATGCCTAGCTCTACCCAAACACACCCCAGCCTCTACGGCTTCCCCATCAGCAGAGGCTCCAGTTTCTTCCTGGGATTTCAGCCAGAGCCTCTGTTGGAACTCCTTCCTTCCCTGCTCACCTCCTACAGCAGGTGGTTCTCCACACAGCTTTCTGCAAGGAGTCCACTCCCTTCTCTCCTTGCTTAAACCTCGAACCCCAACCTCTTCCTCTTGGTCAGCCCCTGAGGCCCCCCCATTGTCTGACCAGGTCACATCTCCTACTTGCCTCTCCAGAGCTCTTGATTCCTCCTCCCCAGACCTTTGTCTGCCTGAGTTTTTTTTGTTTGTTTGTTTGTTTTTTTTGTTTTTTCTGGCCACTGAAGTCTTAGCTCACTTTGTCACTTCCTCAGACAACTCTGACCACCCACACCAAAGCGGTCCCTCTCGGCTGCTATCTTTGCCCTAGCATGTACCACACCGCTACCTGGATGCCTCTTGCTAACTCATTTATGCATCTTCTTCTTTTTTTTAAAAATGATTTTACTTATTTATTTGACAGAGAGACAGCAAGAGAAGGAATACAAGCAGGGGGAGTAGGAGAGGGAGAAGCAGGTGTCCCAGGACCCTGGTATCATGATCTGAGCCGAAGGCAGAGGTTTAATGACTGAGCCATCCAGGTGCCCTTATTTACACATCTTGTTTATTTTTGCCCGAGCATATACTGCTACCTATGCATCTTCTTCATTTACTTACATTTATGTGTTTCTTGTCTACCTTCTCTGCATGAAAATCAAGCTCCCTGAGGGCAGGGGCTTTATCTTCCCAGCACAGGGAAAACAGGGTCTGGCTAAGAATAGCTGCTTTATTTGTTGGCTACGTGAATAAACATACAATGACCACAATGACCCCTACAATGACCACAATGACCCCGTCCTCAGGCTGGTGGGTGTCCTCTCTGCAGACCTGGGAGCAGGAGTGGAAGGGATCCTAACCAACCAGCTCTTCCCTCTCCCTGGGGGCTTCCCTGTCCCCGCACCCCCCCCCCCACCATGGTAATTGTGGGGGCAGGTCCTCCCTCCAGAGAAATTACATCTCACAAGAGATACATCAGGCTGTCGCTTAGCAGGAACTCTTCCTCAACTTGCTTTGACTATCAGAAGGGCCAAGAGCTTTAAAATACTCATTTAGAGAGAGTAGACTTCTTGACAGAGGGATGGGACTGAGGGGTTTAAGAATCAGAAGCCACCAGCAGCTAAAGAAGAACTCACGAAAAACCATCAGAAAACTATTCTAAAGCGATGGAATGAATGAGCAGGACACGAAGTTCCCGGGCAAAAACAGGAGCGTGTTTTCTGTTCAGGAGCAAAGCTGAGGCACAAAGGCAACCATCCCTAAACGGACCCAAATCCAGAATCCCCAAGATACTGTTAAAAATACACATTCCTGGGGTGCCTGGCTGGCTCAGACCCTAGGTACAGCATATGTGACTCTTGATCTCGGGGTGATGAGTTCGATCATCAAAGTTACTTAAAAAGAACGCAGGCTTTCACAGTCTCCACCCCTGCAGAGCCTCAGTCCATAAGCATGGGTTGGGCTCCAGGCCGAGGTATTCTTAACAAGTATCCCCAGTGGCCCTTCAGAATAGGCAGGTTTGGGAAACACTAGATAAGGGGTGGGGGACACTCTCAGGGGCACAAGGGCCAAGCTCATCCCTGATGTGTCCTCTGGTCCAGCCACAGGCAATACCCCTAAAGCTGGCAGGATGAACATTTCTATCCCTGCTACCTAGACAAGGAGGGTCCCAAGGGCAGGGGAGGTGGAGAACATGGGGGAGGCTGACGCATTCCGGGCCCCCTTTGGGGCTTCATTAACTGCCGGTTTCCACTGAGGTAATGGGCTGGGGGCATCTCCTGCTGGCGTCACAGGCCAGTCATAGGCTACAGAGCCCTAGGGGTCATCTTGCCTTTCCTCCCACCTCAGGCCTGAAGGTCTGACCAGAACCCCCACACCTCCAGTGGTCCCAGGGGAGGCTACCCCCGGCACACAGACCGTACCCCATAAGAGGCGCCATCTTCTTCCCAGGGCCAGGAGAAGGCAGTCAAGACAAAAACGGGCTGTGGTATGAATCCCAGTCTCTGCTTGGCCCCTCCCCAGAATACTGGCTTCTCAAACCAAAGGGGCAGGATAGGGCCTGGCTCAGAGACTGCCAACAAGAACAGAAACAGGAACAGTGACACTGAGCCCCGAGTTCCTGGAGAGCAGGAGAATTTCTAATTACCATGTTCCATCTTAAGAACATGCCACTCTACTTATTTGTGGACTTGGCTGAATTTTGGCTGCCAAGCTTGTGTGCCAGGGGCTGCCCCCCAACTCCATCCGGGCGTGAAGATGGAGTTTATCTGCCTGGGGACATGGTATGTGATGAAGGAGGAGATGAGAAAAGTGCCACGCCAGCATCGTGCCAGAGAGGAATTTTAGGGAAAGTCCCTCCAACAGGGGGTGGTCAGTAGAAGAGAAGGGGCTTGGGAGCCTCCCAAGCTGGGCTCCGAGAGAACTGGGAGGTTAAAGCAGCGAAGCAGTTAAGCCCCCGCCCCCCAGGTTGGCCATCTACCTACACCATCTGTACCCCATCACCTTCTCCCCTTCCTGGGGTCCGATCCCAGGGTGAGGGGGCCTCTTTAGGAGTTCCAGTGGAGGCGGGGGAGACATTCTCTGGAGTTTCTGCTCCATTGTGTCACCACTAGCCTTGTCTCTCTCACCCTAACCCTGCCCCACCCCAGCAGCCTCTTGTACTGGAAGGAACCAGTTCTCTATCTATGGAGGGACATTTGTCCACAGGAGCCTTCTGGAAGGGGAGGAGACAGAAAGATGTAGAAGGAGGCATTGTAGCTAGGAGAAACTGGGGGAGGGGATTAACCCCATCTCGTCCCACAGACACACCGAGGCACTGGCATGCATACACACAGATTCCCACACACTCTACTTCCTTTTTACTACATGGCAGCACACGGGTAAAACATATTCTCCATGCACAACCTTCACACACTGGCTTTCTTTCTGGACTTGCAAATGTGATGGTTAGGAGGGGAACCAAAGGGCAAAGGGACTGAAGACCATAGAGGAATATTTGAGAGCAGTAAACCTTTTGAAAAGGGGAGCACAGACCCACCCCTTTAAGAATCCCGTAAAAACCTATGGACCTTCTCTTCCTAGAAAAATCCACATTCCTTTGTGTATGGTGCACCCCTAACAATTTTGCACACGATATCGGAGGGCGTAAGGACCCCTGCAACGTACCGAGAGGTTCTGTGAATCCAGACTCTCCATTATAGACCCCAGCCTCATACAAAGGACATACGTGGCCCAGACTCAATGTTCCTTTCTACCAATTACACCCAAATCATTGTCCCTGAGAGCTCCCAAGAGCTCCCAACAAGCCCAGAAAGAAACCTTCGATCAGAAGCAGCACATTTTTGACCCTAACCAGACACATCCCGAGCCCAGCCTGCCTGAGCCCGGGTCTCCCTACAGCAGACCGATTCTTTCTGTAGCAACTCAACAGATCCCCAGGCACCCGAAACAGACAACGCCCCCCAACCGTGACACAAACACTATCTAGAAAAACCTAAAATCCAAAGATGTCTAAGCTGTCTCTACAGCCCCACTTATACCCATAAATAAGCCCAGACATCAGACTGACCCACAACCCCATCCTTGCAGACCTAACCTGGCATCCCCCCAATTCTTCACAGCCCCACCCACACTACAAGGAGCCACTGCTTCTCTCCAAATTGGGCCTTTAAAAAAAAAAATCAAACTTGCGGTGGGGAGGTTGGGTTCCAGCCCCCATTCCTCCTGATGTACCTACCCCACCACTGGCAAGTTTCCAAAGAAGCTAGTCCCCTCCCTACCACCCCAAAGCTCCCTCTGGGCTGTTGGGGTCACTGACCTGGTGGGAAGAGGCAGGAGAGGAGGCTGGGGTGCTGCTGGGATGGTGCAGGGGGACAGGGCCCCGGCAGCTGCATCTGTCTCCGCAGAGAGAATGAGAAGGAGCGAGTGGGCTCAGCATCCCCCTCTCAGGCCTGGCCATCCATCGCCAGCTGGGAACCTGAGCTGCTCCCTCAGAAGGAAGGAGAGGGAACCAAGGAGATCCCCACCCCCACCTCCCCACCCACTGGATTTAAATGTACAGGGACTCCCAGCACACACTCGTCCTCACGCTGACACTTGCGGATAGACACCGGTACTGTCTCTAGACCCCCACCGCCTAGGGGTGGGGCTTCCAAGGTTGAGAGAGAATTTTTTCCTCCCCTTCCCATTCCAGACCCAGGCACAAATGGACCAGCTATTGCCAAAATGCCAACCTCTGAGCCTACCCCCTATAACACAGCCCTGGGAGCTGCCCGTTGAGGGGAGCAGAGGGACCCTCTGCTGACAGACAAAAAGGCTGGCGAGCCAGACAGAAATCGGGCACTGGGAAAGGAAGTCTTGGAGAGACCGTGGAAACTGACACCCCTGCGTTCTTCAGCTCCAGTCCAGCTCCGGAACCTTGAGAGGAGGATGGGCAGACTGGGCATATGTTCTGCCCATAACTCAGAGCTGGGCACACAGGGCTTACAGAGTCGGGGAAGATGTGATCGTTCCCTCCCCAGGAACCCCAGATCCCTCCAGCACCCATACAGCCCTTCGGTCACGGATTCCAGGATTCCACAAAGTGTCTCGAGTGTTTGCTATATGCTAAAAAGCCATTTTGCTAATACACATATTTTTGGGGATACCACGGTAGTCAAGACAGACAGTTTCACTCCAAGGATCCAGTCAGGGGTCTTTCCCTTCTACCTCAAGCGTTTAAAGATGGTTCCAGAGGAGCTGGGCATGAGCTTAAAAAAAAAAAATCACCTAAGATACCCGGGTGAAGGGATGGGGAAATTCTAAAGAAAAGCCTTTAGTAAGGGGTTCCTAGTGTGTGGTTTCTTGGTGTTCTGAGTGTTAAAATAAAGGGACCTTAAGATGGGGGTATTAACCCTTCCCTCTCAGACTGTCTAAACACCATAAGCCTTCTACCTACCACTACCAGCGACACCCTGAGGCCCCACCAAAACGCACTGAGAGATCCAACCAGAAGACCCTGAGAACACAGCTCCCAACCCAGAGGAGGCCCAGCTCCTGACCCCACACCAGCCGGCTGGAAGTTAACCCACCAGCAAACACCCTAGCCAAAGTAGGGGGAATTTGCCTGGGGCAGAAGTATTCCGGGAGAGAAGGGGGAGGGAGGATCGATTGCCATCAGAATTACAATCAGGGCTATTGGGGGGAGAAGCCCTGGGCCCTCTCTGCCAAAGTGCTGCAAAAGATAATTATTTAAACTTCTGTTGTGTTTTTGGCTCAGAAGGAAATTGTTTAGCACTGGGGGTTGGGAAGAAGAGAAACCAAAGGGGTGAAAAATCAATGTTTTGGCAACTCCTGAAGACAGGTTACAAATTAATTGCTCTTTCTCCGCGTCCTCCAGTCCCTTACACCGCACCCCCCCCCCCAACACACAAACACAACACACACCTCGGCCGGGATGCTGCTGCCAAACAAACTTTGCAAATGAAAATTTCAACCAGGAAAACGGGCCTGGGGCCAAGTTCCATTCAAATAAGCAAATACCCCACACAATGGTCTGATTCATCCCCAGGCCTAGTTACACAAGCCTGGCTCAGGGCAGAGAAAATAAGTATCAATATAAGTGTCCACACTGGGCGCTGCGGAGAGCTAGGAGTAAGGGGACTGGGGGGGGGGGGTCTTTGGAGAGTTCCTTGAGGCTGGGAGAGAGGAGAAGTGGGGTTGGAATACCAGGAGTAGAGAGGATCCCCCACCCCGATAATAGAAAAGGTCACAAAACTACTCACCTTCAGCGAGCCACGTCTCTTGGAAGTGACTGAGATCCTGGAAGAGATCTGCGGAGTGAATAATGGAATTGGAGGTGAGGTGGGGGCGACGGTAAGACCGAGGGAGCCCTAACGATCCGGGTGGTGACCCCCCCCCACCGCCTTGGTGTTAGGGGCTCAAGAATGATCAGAGTCTCTTGGAGGGGAGTCTTTTGGAGAACAGGGAGGCGGCTCCAGGATCGGCCCTCGGGGTGTGGGAGGTGAGGAGGGTCACGGTTTGACTCTCTGGCTCTTTACCTTCGGAGTCGGGGGGCGGCAGGGAGCCCGGGTCCATGAGCTTCCCCTGCGGGACCATCAGCGCTTCGCGCAAGCTCCCATTTCCGGGCGATTTCTGAGGGGAAGGGGAAGAATGCCCCCGAGTCACCCTGAGGCCGCCGGGTCTGGGGTCCCGGGGTGACACAGGGCCTGGGCTGTGCTGGACCCCGTGGGGGCAGCGGGGAAGGGGCCGTGGGGCGGGGTGCAGGGCGGGGGCGAGCGTGGAGGCCGGCGCGCCGCTCACGCTGCAGAAGGTGTAGGGCACTTGCTGGTCCAAGTATCCGCCTTTCATCCTCCGCTCCATCCGGCCGCTCCCTCCGGCCGCACTGCCTGGGCCCCGCGCGGGGGCAGAGACCTGGTGGGGGGTGGGCTGCGTTCGCACACGGTCCAGGGAAGGCAGCGTGGTGGGGGTGGGTAAGAAGGGCAGCAGGGAGGGGCAGTCCCGAGGCTCCGGGTCCGACAGCAAAACTTCTCCGACTCACTCAGGCGATGGGAAGGTTTCCGCCTGCTGAGCTGAGCGCCGCCACCACTCCCCTCCCGCCAAAGGAGGTCCCACCTGCTCCTGGGAGCCGGGCTCGCCGTTTCGGCTGCTTTCTGCAGCCCTGCTCTGCCCAAGCTCGGTTACATAAGACGTGTGTGTGTGTGTGTGTGTGTGTGTGTGCGCGCGCGCTCGTGCGCGGAGGAGCGGGCGAGGCGCGCACCGTTCGCACGCCCACAACTCCCGCGCCCCCTCCAACCCGGACTCCCAGCGCCTCCCACCCCGCCCTCCGCCCTAGGATCTGCGGAGGCGGCGGTTAGAGAGTGTAGAGTGTGTTGGAGGCGAGGCGAGGAGTCACAGAGGCTCTCCCTCCCTCTCCCTCCCGCGCCTCACCTGAGGCCGGGGCGTCGGAGCTGGAGCCGCCGGGGTTCGCGAGCTTGCCCCGGGGCCGCACCGAGGGCCGCGGGGCTAGGCCGGAGCGAGGCGGCCCCGGCCCCGGGTCCCCGCGCACCCGCTTGTTTTCCGGGCGCCGCCGACAGTTGTGAGCCCGGGGGAGCCGTTGATTGGTGCATTTCCTCCGCCTCAGCCTCTGCTCTCTTACCCCCCCCGCCCCAACCCCTTTCCCTTTGTTTCATTGACTTTTGTGAATGAAACCCCAGGGCCGGGCACGCCCGCCAATCCGGAGACTCGCCCGGCCGAGCCGTGGGGGGCGGAGTTTCCCAGACGCGGGGGCCAATCAGAACGTAGGGGCTGGCTCCCGGCTTCATTCACGGCTCGGGCTCCCATTCATAAAAAAATAAACTCCTCAGCGGCCGGAGTTCATTCATAAAGAGCTGGGAGAAAAGGAGCGAAGCCGAGAACCCGACGGCTTCGTGGCGGGGCTCCGCGGTGTCCCTGGGTGTGAGGCTCGGCGAGCTCCTCGGGCTGACCCGACTGGCGCCTGCACACGTCTCTGCATCTGCGTGTACGTGGGAGTGTAAACATGTCTGTGTGTGCGCCCTGCGGGGAGGCGAGCGGACTTGTGCCCAGAGGAACAATAATAACTAGCGTTTATGAAGCGTTCCGCTTCCACGTGCTCATTTCACTCCCATAACCTGGCGAAGTGATTCTATTGTTTCCATTTTACAGAGATTGAGAAGGAAAGCTTAGTAAGGGGTGGTGACTTGGCTGCCGTTACTCAGGCAGCTGGGGTTTACAGCCCCCAATCTCCCACCTTCTCCTGTGCCGCCCCTTGAGGCCACAGTTAAATGAATTAAGCCTTTGTGACAATAACTGGTACACAGTAGGCCCTCAATAAATGTAAGTTAGCACGGAATCCAGGCTTTTCTTCCAGGGTCTGCTCAGCAGAGCTGTTCTGTGACCCACTTTCTGTTGATTGCAGCAGAAACCAGAGCACCCCCCCCACCTCGTCCCGCATGGACCTCTGAAAGTGCAGTTCCCTCTCAGCCATCTTTCCTCTTAATCCTGAGCGCAAACACAGGGTTTTAGGGAGAAAAGCCCTAAGACATCTGATGACCTGGGGGGTAGGACTGGTTTCAGTGTAGCCAAAAAGCTGGTCATAGTCTCTAGTCCCTCAATCATTCACCAATTCGTTGGATAAACATTTTTTTTTTGTGCCAGACACAGTGCTGGGTGCCAGGCAGAAAGCTGTGACCAAGAGAGACCCCTTCAATAAGAGCTGGGCTGTTTAGGCCGTAGCCTTAGGGGCACACAGGACATGAAGTCCCCCAGGCCCTCTTTCTGAGACAATCTCGGGGTCTACAGTCCATACACTCCCTTGAGGAGAACCCGATTTTGCCCCCTGCCTACTTGCGATACACACTAGAGAATAGCTGAACTGCAGGCCAGTTGGGGCTGCTTTCAAAATTCATCTAACCTGGGGTGCCAGGCTGGCTCGGTCTTTAGAGCATGGGACTCTTGATCTCGGGGTTGTGAGTTTGGACCCCATGTTGTCTGGAGAGTTTATGTAATAAACCACAAAATTTGTCTAATCTAACACCTCCACTTTACAATGAGGCAGTGGCATTTCAGAGAAGGAAATGATACCGGTAAGCTCTTTAGGCTGCTCAGTGTTAGAACTGGAACTTGAACACCAAACCTCTAGCATCTAGGGCTATTTATTTTATTTAGTGTTCATTCCAGGAGATCATCGTGGACACATGAAAATAAACTTCTCTCTCTTCTCTGAGGAACTATTCTTTGAGGTTCATGTCTATTGGCTCTCTCCTCCAGGAAGCTTTCCAGGTAACCCGAGTCAGTTCCTTAAGGACCCCACACAACATTCTCGCCTGTATCTCCGTTGTCAATGTCTTTCATTCTGCCTCATAATCATCCCGAAGTATGGCAAGCTCTCCAGGTCCTGAGGAGGTCTCTTTTGTCTCTTAAAATCTTCCCCTAGCTGTTTCATGCTTAGGAGAGTCCCTTGAAATACTAGTTCAGTGAATATGTGCAATAAAGACCAAACTAATCGAGCTTAGCAGGAAGCTTGCCCAAAGCAGGAGAGACAAGCCCCAGCAAATCCCAGCTTTGGGCTGGATGGAACCAGTTTAGGGAGGAGCTTGTGTCTCGGGGCCAAAAGAAGTGGGGGAGGAGGACAGAGGATTCTTCCAGGAAAGCAGCTCCAAAGTAGTCTCCATGACAATGATGAAGATTCCTGTGGGTCCCAGAGGGGGCGCTCCAGGTGAGGGCCCTCTGTGGTTCTGAGCTTTTGCATTTCTCCGGAAGTCCCCAGCTCTCCGGAGAGTAAGCATTCCCTTTCTACTCCCCATCCGGGGTCCCAGCTGAGAGCCACCCCCTCCTCCGGCTCTTCCTCCGGCTCTGGCTCAGCAGGCTGGCTGAGTGAGGCAAAAATGCCATTCACTGCTGTTGCCCCTACTGTCACCTGGCCTCAGATTCAACACCCAGACTCCGAACAGCGACATCTCCAGGGGGAACATTCGAGCCTCTTCCTGGGCTTGGGGAAAGGAAGGAATAGAGGTTTCGGCTGGTAATCACTTCATGACAAGCAACATTTCCTGCTCATCATGTCCAGTGCTCGATTTCCATTAACTCGTGCAGCTTTGACAGTGATCCTGTAAGGGGTCTTGTCCACTTTACAAATGGGGAAACTGAGGCCTTGCCAACACACATCCATTCCAAGGGTCCACTCAACAGGCTGAGAGCACCCCAAGCTGACTTTTTGTCACAGGGACTATACATTGAGGGAACACACAACAGGTTGGCTGGGGGACTCTCCCAAGCCAGGACGTGGACTTGTGAACTTCCCCAGATTAAGGATGTTCGAAGTCCCCTCTTGGACACACGGCTTCGGGATGAAACCCAACATTACCCAGGTACCCCCCCCCCAAAACGCCTTGGAAAGAGGTCGCCTGGGTAAAAGCTTCTTTCTAGTATATTGGGGCTGGACTCTGACCTGTTTCCCAGGAGCCTAAGTTATAAAGTGTCAATGTGGGTTTTAGATATGCAAATATTCATATAAAAGCAGCCTGGAGCTTGCTCAGAGGGCTGGGCAGAATGCAGTAGCAACGACACAATGAGAAGGGAGAGGCACCTGGGTCAGACAAGAAGACCAAGAGCCAAGGAGGTCAGAAGCCAGCTCTCCCAGGCCCGGTTCAGAGAGTGTAGTGGCAGGGTGTGGGTGATCTGTTCAGTCTACCTGTTAGGGGGGACAGAAATGTCTTCAAAGGCTTGGCTTCCCCAGTGTCTGGAAGAGCTCGGAGTCCCAGTGGCATAAAGGGTGGAATTCAGGAGGTAACCCAAGGAGACAACTCTGTAAGGCCAGATGAATGAGATAAACAGGCTCAAGTGGTGTCCTATGCCCCTTCAGTGGCTCCCAGACTAGATCTGTCACCAGGGGGAATGAACCAGAGAACAGGGTCAGGCAGTAGGGATGGGGAACGATGGGATCTTCCCCGTGGACTGGTGGGTCAGGACCACCGAAAACAAAGTGCCACTCCTGGGCTTTCTTTTGTCCTTGGCTCCCAGTCCCACTTTCACATCGCTCCCTCCAAAGCGTAGAGTGTCTGCAGCCTGGATTCATGGATGTGCCACCTGCTGAGGCCAGTTTGCTGCTCTGGCTTCCGGCCATACAGCCATACTGGTGCACTCTGCAGATGGGAGGGGCTGTGACTTTCATCAGGGTCATCACCCGGGCAGGTCTGAGATCAACCCCCACCACCTCCTCCACCTCCTGGTTAAGAACCACTGTGCTAATGGCATTGTAAATGTCTTTTTTTTTTTTAATTATTTATTTATTTGACAGAGAAAGAGAGAGACAGGTGGAGAGGGAAAACAAGAAAGGGGAGTGGGAGAGGGAGAAGCAGGCTTCCTGCAGAGAAGGGAGCCCAATGTGGGGCTCAATCCGAGGACGCCAGGACCATGACCTGAGCCCAAGGCAGATGCCTAAGGACTGAACCACCCGATGCACCGCTCATCGCAGATGTCTTTACAAATATCTTGCCAATATATATGATCTTAAAAATGGTTGGAAAGGCACCATTTCTGGAGGATGTGCTTGGGTGGGGGTGGTATGTAACAGCTTCCCTTGCTCATGTTCACCTTCCACTTAGCCTGAGTGGAAGCCTTGACACCCCACAGAAAAGAGAGCCCTTCTAGCCAGCTTGGCTGGGAGCGTGTCAGGCTTAAGAGGAAAGGTACAGATAAAACTGATGTCTTGTTCAATTCCAGAGGGCACCCTGTAGAGGAGAGCTGTCTCAGGAGAAAAGTCCTAAAGATGAGGTCTTAGAAGGGGCCTCTGGGTGAGTCGGTTGAGTGTCTGGCTCTTGGTTTCAGCTTAGGTCATGATCTCTGGGTGGTAAGATCGAGCCCCACATCCAGGCATCCAGCTATGCAGCTCCGTGCTCAGCGTGGAGCCTGCTTGGGATTCTTGCTCCCTCTGCCCCTCTCCCTGCTCTTAATCTCTCTCTGAAATAAATAAATAGGGGCTCCTCACTGGTTCAGTCCTTCAGCGTCTGCCTTCGGCTCCGGTCATGGTCCCAGGGTCCTGGGATGGAGCCCAGCATCGGGCTTCTTGCTCAGCAGGAAGCCTGCTTTTCCCTCTCCCACTCCCCCTGCTTGTGTTCCCTCTCTCACTCTGTCTCTCTCTCAAATAAATAAACAAAATCTTAAAAAAAATGATGAATCCTTGGAGACCAGGCTTCTCTTTCTCTTGGGTATTGTGGTGGGTTATACTCAAGAACCTTGGGAGAAATCGAAGGTGATCATGTCACCCTGACTCTCAGGGCATGGGGACAGGGTGGCTCTCCCATAGTAGATGGAGTTGGAAGTCAGGAATCTGAGGGAGAAACTCTAGTTCCTGAGAGAGACCCTCGTCTCAGTGTGGCAGCTGTGATAGTCTCAGGAGGAGAGGGACGGACACAGTGACCTCTATGGGGCCAAGCCAATCCCTGGGAGAAGCTGATTTTAGGATTCCTCCTGGGGAGACATCTTTTGGGGGAGCTGTATAAGAACTTGTCAGAAACCCCGTCAAGAGCCTTTAAATATTTTTTTAGGGACGCCTGGGTGGCTCAGTTGGTTAAGCAGCTGCCTTCGGCTCAGGTCATGATCCCAGCGTCCTGGGATCGAGTCCCGCATCGGGCTCCTTGCTCAGCAGGGAGCCTGCTTCTCCCTCTGCCTCTGCCTGCCATTCTGTCTGCCTGCACTCGCTCTCTCTCCCTCTCTCTCTGACAAAAAAAAAAAAAAAAAAAAAAAAAAAATTTTTTTTAAAGTTTTTTTTTTTTTAAACGTAATCTCTACACCCAGTGTGGGGCTCGAACTCAGAACCCTGAGATCAAGAGCTGTGTGCTCTACTGAATGAACCAGCTGGCTCCCCAATATATATATTTTGTTCTGTTTTGTTTTTTATATATGTTTAAGTAAACTCTGCACTCTACACCCAATGTGGGGCTCAAACTCATGACCCTGAGAACAAGAGTCACACGACCTGCTGACTGAGCCAGCTGGGAGCCCCTACCTAGCCTTTCAGTGTTTTTAAACCAGGCGGAATACATGAGTCCTCCTTTCATCTGGAATATTGTCCCAGGGAGAATGGTTGAGCCTAATGCTGGCAAGAGTCTGGAAGGCCAAAGAGAGACCAACCGCCCCCCGAGGAGAGTCATTTTTATTTTTAGAAGGTGTTGGTGACTTCAGCTTTTCATACGTGCTGCCCGCAGCCATTCGGGACTCCCCCTAAAATGCAAAACCTTCCTTGTCCTGTTCTGTCTCTTACCCTATTAATTCGGCTTTCAACCCTATACTTAGAGACCAAGTGCCCCAGCTCAGCAAGATCTGTCTGAAAGCTGCAGGATGGAAGATCCTTTTTCTCTTTTGATTCGCCCCTCCCCCACTTTTTGTCAAAGAGAGACAAACAGACAAACGTCAGCGGCCTGAAGGATTAGAATGGAATTGGGGCCAGTTGGGCAGAGTCCAGAACGTTCCCCTTTTTAACTGAGTGCAGACTTGAATGATGAGGGACTGTAGCTCCTGCTGGGGTGGGGGGGGTGGGGGGGAGTGTCTACTCAGCAAAGGCCATTTCTCTGTTTTTAAAGACTAAACACCGTTCGTGTCACTTAGTCTCTCCTCTGTTTTCTAAGCATCTATATTTGCTCTTCTCATCATGAGAAGTGGGCAACTGAGGGGATGCCCCGTGTCGCTAAGGCTGTGGCACACAGCAGGCAGAAGCCTTGCACTTGACTCATTCTGGACTGTTTTGGGGGGAAGAGTGGTTGGCGTGGGGATTCTCAGTTTTGTTTCCAAGTGTTTTTGTTTTTCACAACAGAAAGTCCTCTGTTACCACTCCCAGTCCCTGACTGACCCTGAGCCATCTTGGGGCTCCCCTGTGACTCAGGGAGCCCCACGCAGATGTAGATTTATCTCTCCTGTTGATTCTGGTCCATCCCACTGGTGACCCCAGCCCAGAGTCATCTGGTAATTTACAACCACATTTGTTAATTTACGGGCTGGGGACAGTAGAGCCCAGAGCCCAGGAAATGACACACCCTTCGGGGTGAATCTGCTTTCTTCTGTCTCTGTGGGGACCAAGTGTCTGAGTGGAGAAATTGTGTGGCTGGGAGGAAGGACTAGCAGGGGGGAAGGACTAGCATGCTGAGAGGACATAGTACCTAATCAGAGGGGACCAGGCATTCTGGATCCCAATTCGAGTTTCCAAAATACAGCGTTTGCACACACACTTTACACTTGATCGCTTTCTTAAACGTTCTCAGATACGTTCTCTTACACTGGCCTAGCTCTCCTTGAAGCTGGTGTTTTTAGTACCATTTTATAGTTGATTGTCTAAAGTTCAGGGAGCAATTTGCTTTATGTCATGGGGGTGGGGACCCAGCTCCTAGCTCCTGGGTCCCATCCCAGCTTCACCCAGTTTCAGGGCTACCTAGGCTTCTAGAGGGGAGAGAGGAGACGAAAGCAAGTTGTTCTCAGTACCCTGACCCCACCTGACCCTCCCCTCCCTGACATTTCCTTTTTATGTCCTTCCCCCTCTCCCCAACAATTCCCACTTTCCTGATAAGAAATACCTGGTAGGGTCTTGTTAATTGTGGGTCCTCTTAGGAGGTGGTTCGGCATTTTCTGAAATTGCGCATCAGGCATGAATGTCTCCCACGAAGGGAAAACTGATGGGGGGGGGTAGCATTTGGCTCCCTAGAAATTGAGAGTGTAAAGTATATTTAATTAAAATGATAAATCTGATTTTCAGTTTCGTTTTTACTACTGCTTAAAACTAATCTATTTTATGCACGTTTGCCGAAGGCTGCAGCTGTCAAACCAGAGAATATTAGAGCTGTGAGGCACCTGGAGATCTTTCTGGGCCAAATCCTTCATTTTATAGACAAGGAAACCGAGTCTCAGATGGGTGACGGGTCCCCGAAGTTCCAGTGGTGTGTGAGGGGCTGGTTCTCCATGGCTTCCCCTATTTTGACTTCCCAGGTATCTCAAGGGCTCGAATCACCAGCTGGGCTCCTCTCTCTTTAAAGGTCTCCTCCTGGGCGCCTGGGTGGCTCAGTGGGTTAAGCCTCTGCCTTCAGCTCAGGTCATGATCTCGGGGTCCGGGGATCGAGTCCTGCATCGGTCTCTCTGCTTGGCAGGGAGCCTGCTTCCTCCTCTCTCTCTGCCTGCCTCTCTGCCTACTTGTGATCTCTCTCTGTCAAATAAATAAATAATATCTTAAAAAAAATAATGATAAAATAAAGGTCTCCTCCTTGCCCTCACCCCACCGTCAATGCAAACTCACGCTGGGAAAGCCTTGGCCTCTTTTCCCCACCTCCTAGTTGGTACCAGATCCCTTCTCTGCCCAGTTTCCTCCCTCTTACTTTCCTGACTTCCCAGGCTGCTTCCTTATTCCTCATGAATCCCATTTGGTGAGATTTTAGATCTCATTTCGTTCTCTGTAGTTGTCTCTCTGCTTTGCTCCGAGGCAGTAACCAGACCTTTGTTTTTTGGCTGCGTTGAAAACAAGTCACAGAATGCACATTTCTTTTCTTTTTCTTCTTTTCCTTTTTTTTTTTCTTTAGATTTTATTTACTTATTTGGCAGAGAAACAGAGAGAGAGAGAGCACAAGCAAGGAGAGTGGAAGAGGGAGTATTGGATCCCAGGACCCAGAGATCACGACCTGAGCCGAAGGCAGTCGCCCAACCAGCGGAGCCACCCAGGCGCCCCCAGAATGCACATTTTATGTTGTTTTTGCTTAAACTGAGGTTGTAACCGTTGTAGAGCACTTACTGATTTATTTGAATAGGTAAGGCACTCACATGGTCCAAAATTCCGAAGTCCTATAATGTTCTCTGGTGGGAGATTGTTGTAATCTCTCCCCTGGCAACCCATTTGGCTTACCCAGACCTTCAGTTTCTTGTATGCTCTTGGTGACACGGACCCTGCGTATCTCCATACGACAAACAGAGACCTCACACACCAACAGGAATCTCCTCTCCTTTGTTTACTTACACACACACTGTGCAACGGTGAGCACCGAGGCCTGACTGTATCCTGAGCCAAAGACATTTCATCCCAGCAGAGGCTGGCACAACCAGAGAACAGGTAGTTCAAGAAGCAATTCCTCCAGCTGGACTAGAACTTCTGGAGGCTGTTCTCTGTATTGTTGCGACAGCTGTGCCCATTGTCCCACCTGCTGTGCAATTAAAATACAAACAATAGAAACCATAGAATAACTTAGAGGAGGTGCAGAAAGGTTTGATTTTTACCTTACCAATGCCACAGTATGTAGGTATGTATGTATTGATTTATTTATAAAGATGTTATTTTTTTATTTACTTGAGAAGGAGAGACAGAGCACGAGAGGGGAGAGGGTCAGAAGGTCAGAGGCAGAGGGAGAAGCAGACTCCCCCGCTGAGCAGGGAGCCCAGTGTGGGGCTTGATCCTGGGACCCTGAGATCATGACCTGAACCGAAGGCAGATGCTTAACCAACTGAGTCACCCAGATGCCCCCTATTTATTTATTTTTTAAAGTTTTATTTATGAGAGAGAGAGGGAGCATGCATGTGTGTGCTTGCCAGTGGGGGAGGGACAGAAAGAGAGAGAGAGAGAACCTCAAGCCAACTCCTAGCTGAGTGCCCAGGCTCGATCCTGGGAGCCTGGGATCCTGACCCCAGCTGAAACCAAGAATTGGCCGCCCAACCGATTGAGCCACCAGGTGCGTGGATACCTAAGTATTTAAAAGAAAAACAATGTGGTGCTTCTGCTTTGCTGGAGCCCTAGGCACAGTCTTAGACTGACTCTGGTGTTCCTGGCATGAGTTTTGAGATAGGCCCGGATCCAAATCCTGGTTGTGCCTCCGACTGGCTTCGTGATTTGGGTGAGTCATGCAATCTCTCTGGAGATCAGATTCTTCCTCTGTACCATGGGGATAATAAGATCCCCCTTGGCTCTGGATTTCAATGACCTCATAGGAGTGAGAGGGCTAGAGATAATGTGTAGTCAATGCCAAGTTCAGAAGAACAAGCCATTTTCTGGTCTCTCTCTGTATGTCTGGGCACATACAGGCAGGTGCAAGGTCCCTGTGGCTGTTCCCTTTTCCTGGTGCAACTTCACTTCACTGACTCCTCCACCTCAGGCTCCCTGTGTGCGGGCTGATGTGTGGATAGGCAGCAGGGCCTGTGGGCAGTAGTGGGGTAGCTTCAGGGTCAAGGGCACCCATGGTGGGAAAGGCTGAGTCTCAGTCACCAGAGAACACTTCTCAGAGAGGTCAGTCAGCCCTGATGGCCAGGGTGAGAAGGAGAAAGCAAGAGGCGTAGGGGTTGGGGGAGAGGGCTCTTTTCAGCCCATCCAGATTATTCCTCCCGCTTCTCCTCATGCTGCTTGGGCACACATCCGTAGCTGTTCAGCCGAGGTTCTGGTTTGCCAGCATCGAGGGAGGGACCTATCTCATTCCCTGGGTATTGGTGGTCAGGTTCATTTGGATTCTAGGGGAGTTGGCTTTGAGGCCCCCAGAGCCCAGTCTGCTGTGGCCATTGAGATGTCTAAGGGATACCGCCTTTTTTGGCAGAGAAGTGGGGGGTCTAGTTAAGAGGCAGGAAGTGACTGTCAGAGATGGGAGGATTGTGGGTTCATTTTTAGGAAGACAGAAGGCTGCAGTAATTCTTCCAGAATAAGGAGTCTCCTCTGAGACTCTTAGGTTGTGCCCAGGACAGCTGGTGTGTTCCCTCGAAGTGCCTTCCTGGGGCCTGGGGAGCTGGAGGAAATAGAGGGAACAATACAACCTAGTTGGTTCAATTTCCATCAAATCTTTGTCATCCTTGGGGCTCCTGGGTGGCTCCATTGGTTGTGTCTGACTCTTGATTTTGGCTCATGATCTTGGGGGGGTCCCTGTTCAGCAGGGAGTCTGCTTGAGGATTCTCTCCCTCACCTTCTCCCTCTGACTGTCTGCCCCCCGCAACTTGTGAGGATGAGCTCTCTCTCTCTCTCTGTCAAATAAATAAATCTTAGAAAAAAAAAATCTGGGGCATCTGGGTGGCAGAGTTGGTTAAGTATCCGACTTTTGGTTTTAGGTTGTGAGATCGAGCCCTGGGTCCAGTTCCTCTGAAGTTTGCTTGGGATTCTCTCTCCCTCTCCCTCTGCCCCTCTCCAACACACACTCTCTCTTTCTCTCAAATAAATAAAATCTTTTTTAAAAAAAGAGAGAGAGAGAGAGAGAGAGAGAGAGAGAGAGCATGAGAGGGGAGAGTTCAGAAGGAGAAGCAGACTCTCTGCTGAGCAGGGAGCCCAATGTGGGACTTGATCCCGGGACTCCAGGATCAAAACCTGAGCAGAAGGCTATTGTTTAACCAACTGAGCCACCTAGGCACCTCCTCAAATAAATAAAATCTTAAAAAAAAAACAACTTTGTCATCTTCTCTCCCAACCCCAACCTCAGTTCAATCTCAACAAACATTTACCAAAATATACTTTGTGTCAAAAACATGTTCTTGGGGGCCGGAGGCCTAGAAATGAGTTAGGTCCCTACCCCTGCCCCAAGGAGCCCACCATCTGGTGATAGCATTATGAGTATGAAGCCAGGGGAATAGCTAATAGGTCACAATATTTTTGTGCAAAAGCCAGAGGGCACCCTTTGTGTGGAAGAAGGAAGATTGGGGTGAACAATTCTTTCCTAGAGTTCCTGTTCCCGTAAGTTCATCTCCAATGTCATTTCCTCCATGAAGTTTTTCTTTGTACATTTCTTCCCCCAGCAAGCTGGTTACTCTCCTCGAACTTTGCCGAGCACATTGTCAGACCTTATTCACTGGACAAGGTAAGGTCTCTCTCATGGCACTGACCTTCCTCCACCTTGTATTAGACTTCCCCGTGGACTTGTCTTGGACACCCCTGTTGGGTTCAAAGCTCCTCGAGGGCAGTCTGGGGGCCCCACTCCTTTTCTGTACCCCCTTATGGTGCCCAGTCCAGCCCCTGGAAGAGTCGGGGCTTTGCAAATGGCCTGCTGAAGCTGAATTGAAGATGAGTTTGTGGAAAAGAGTTTGTGGCCAGGGAATGATCGTGGGGCAGATGCGGAAGGACTGGAGTCTTTGAAGCAAGGCTTGGGAAACTGTGGCCTGTGACCCAAGTCAGGCCCAGTGCCCGTTTTTTTGTATGGCCTGTAAGCTATGAAGGGTTCTAACCTTTTTCAGTGATTGGAGAATATCAAAAGAAAAACAACGTTAAGGACATAGGAGAAATATAAGAAATTCAACTTCTAGTGTCTATAAATAGCTTTATTAGGACGCAGTCATGTTTACTGGTTTCCATATTGTCCGGTTGCTTTTGTGCTACAACAGAGGAGTGGAGCAGCTGGAGGAAAGATAGTATGTGTGACTCTGAAACGCCACATTACTTACACTCTGTCCCTTGACAGGGAAAGTTCACCGAGCCTTCCTCTAAGGTGTAGATGGAGGACCTAAACTGGAGAGTAGGAGCTGGGCAGTCCAAGGGAGAGGGCCAAGTATCTCTGGGCAAGTCGGGGCAAAGGCAGCCCATGATCCATCTTCCCAGCAGGAACCCTGCCCAGGGGGCCAAGAAGGACCTTTGCAGGTGTATCTTCCCCAGGTCAGGAGGGCTGAGCTGAGCAGGTGGGTGGGGTGACAAAGGGGCAGGGGCTTTGGCTCCAGTTCCAAGCTTCTTCCCAGAGCCCCCTGGAGTGTGGAGGAATGGGGAACCCAAAGGAGGGGAAGAAAGGGCTTCAAGGTACACCATGCTCTTACCTTCCTGAAGCCTGACTTACGGATGAGATGGAGAAGCAAATTTTTGAATCCTCAGGGAAGAGCCCTACCTGTCACCACAAACCGGATCCTGAGGCCACAGGATGAGAAGTGACAGCTTCCCCCAGAGCAGGGTTCAGCCACCGTGTCACCGGAGTCCGTCCTGGCCTGCCCTCCGCCACCTACAAAGAAGGGGTTCGGGCTGGGTGCTTGGTGCTCCCCTCCTCCTGCCTGCACCCCCATGAAGGAGGCCAGGCAGCCGGAGACACTTGAGAAACTTGCCTAAAAGAACAGCCAAGAGTCAGAGAGATAAGCAGAAGACCCTGTGCCCGAGTGGTTCTTCCTCCGGACCAAGCCAGGAACTGGTCACTGTGGGAGTCAACCCCAGGAGACCCTTCTTGAGCAGCACGGGCAATGACTCTTATGGAATTCACGCCTTGTAGAGCCAGACTCATCCTCCCTCATTTGCTCACCCAACACGGACTCACCGAGTTCCTTCTGTGGCTTGAGTTTACCCTCTGGCCGGGAAGATTGACATTCCCCGCTCTTGGGGGGACTGTTAGAAGTAAAATAGAAATAGCTCACATGTCCTGAGAGCTTACTAGGTGCCAGACATTATTCTAAGCCTGCAGAGAATAATATAATCCTCTCGAAAATTCATGTGTGGGTGGGGAGTTGGGGGTGGAGGGTCTGTCGTTATCCCTTTATTATGGAGGGGAACACACAGGCTCAGGGAGGAGAGGGAATTGGCCTGAGGTCGCCCAGCTGGGAAGGGGCAGAGCCAACCTATTAACCCAGCCTTGTCTGATTTCAGAGGCCAATAAATATTTGTGAACGAAGGAAGAAGTGAGTGGGGGCAGGGGGAAGGGGCTTGTCCACAGAGATGTAAAACAGGCCTCTACCTGCCAGAGGCTTCCTGTCTAGCCGGGGAGGTGGGCGGGGAGTAACAACGTAATGTTATAATAATAACATTTTTCATAACTCAAGTTCGAGGCACCAAGGGCAACCCAACCAAGTGGATGTCAACATGAAGGGGGCGGGGAGCCACGCTCAGAGGGGGCTTCCCCAAAGCTAACCCCCTACTCTGCTCAACAGAGGTCATTCTACGCTGGGCCCCTCACACCTGTACGTTGGGGTGTCAGGCCCTCATTTGGTCTCTGCTGCTCTAGCTGAGATTGGAGTAACTTTAGAGCCACACCCATCTGTGTGTCTGTCCTCCCCAGGGAGGAAGGAGGAGACCTTAAGACTTTGGGTCTCCCCTGTTCCTTCTCTGGGAGTTGCAGAGTGTGCTTTCTCTGCTCAGACGGTGCTGGGGAAGCAAGTTGTGCGTTTGTGCAAACCCAGTTCCTGAAAACACACTTCTAGTGCCTGGTCACTTAGGTGCCCTTGGTAGGAGGGTGTCTGTCCTTGCCTTCCAAGTCCCCCACCATCCCACGGCCAGGGTAATGGTGGTGGCTCTCTATCCCACCCCTCTTCCCTGGTCCCCTCTGGATCTCAAACTCTGGAAACCCCAAGGCATTTAGTTCTGACCCCACCCTAGCCAGTCACCCAGGGCAGGCAGTTGTCACAGGGAAGGGGGGCCATCAGAATAAGCTCTGTGTGGCTTTATGTTGCTGAATGCCACACATCCCTCTACCGTAACACTGCAACCTGGGGATTCAGAGAGGGTAAGTGACTTGCCCAAGGTCACACAGCCAGGAATGATAGTTGGAGCCTGAAGCTCTCTGATTCTGTCTAGTGCTCTTTCCCTTGTGTGAATGGACTCAACAGACTGAGAACAGGAGATACACAGCCTGTCCCTGAGGAGCAGGGCGAGGGGGCAGAGTCCCTATTGAGGACTCCGTTGGTTTCAGATAATAGAAATCATAACCAGAGCCAGAGAAAGGAAAGTGAACAGGAGAGGGATGGCTGGTGGAAAAGCCCTAGAGTCTCCAAATCTCAAGGCAGGACATCGAGGACAGTGGTTCCCACCTGTGACTCCTGGTTCAGGATGCCCTCTGCTGCCTGCTTTACGGAGTGGAGGGGGAGTGGGGGATATGGTATTCATTTGTGTGGAACCCTGGAGGTCCTGCCCTCCAGAGGAAGGCTAATGGAAACAGAGAAGAGATGTTACATTTGGGGTCCCAAACTGGGACACACAGCAACATTTCTGGGGCTGGAGGGGTAATGAATTAATTAGATATTTTACCCATTTTATTTATCTATGAAGCAGCTCTTTCATGTCAGCTAGTGTGCCAGGAGATGGGAATGCATGGATCCCGACAGCCAAAAACACAGCAAAGCTTTCTTTCGGGGCTCACCCTGTGCCCGTGCTCACCCGCATCCAGACATGTGGGACTCAGAGAAATGAGTTCCCTGAAGTCACAGAGCTGGTAAGTAGCTGGGGAGGGAACTAAGTAAGCTCATGCCAACAGTGCAGCCGACCAGGTTTTCTTCCGAGAGGTATGCTCCTGGTGTCCTGGCAGGTTTCGGGAAGCGGGGAGGCAACATTTGAGCTGGACCTTGTGAAATTTCATCCCTAGGGGAGGAGAAATGGTTCCGGGTCAAAGAAACATCATTTACAAAGTTTCAACAGTCCCCAAGGAAATATGGGTCCCAGGGTAGTAGAGCTGAGGGCATTAACGATGGGGCTGGGGGTTTCCAATGTTCTGGAGACCTTGTTAAGGACCTCATAGCCTACAGACAATGTGGAGTCACGGGGTGGGGGTGTGTGTGGTGGTGTGGGGGTTGTTAAAGTGATTCTGAGAATCAGACCTTGGGCAAGAGGGAGGGAGGGAGAGCAGGGCCTCGGCCCCGGCCTCGGAAACTTCAAGAGTAGCTCATCCCTGATGCTGTCTTCTGAGTCCTCTTCCTCCCCCATCTTGCTCCCTAAATGGTGATGTCATCACTCAGGTCAGAGGGTGGAGGCATGACCACTTGTCCGGCGAAAGCATAGACTTTGGAGGTTGACTCTTGCTCTGTCACCAAGGAGCTATGAGGACGTGAGCAAACAAATGTCTCTTTGCCTCAGTTTCCTCATCTGTCAAAGAGTGGTTAATAATAGTACTGACCTCAGAGCGTTGGGCGTGAAGACAAAATGTGATGACCTAGGGGAACCGAGTTGTCAGGCTGTCAGGAAGGGTTTGATAAACGCTAGTTCTTTTTAGCAGATGTCCCCTCCTCACCCTGCCCTGGTCCAGTCAGCACCTCTCCTTGGGGTCCTGACTGTCAGGAATGTGACGGTTCTGATGGAAATCCCTCCTGCTGGAGATGGATCCCAGCTTCCCTGACAGCCCTTCAGAACCCAGAAAGTTCTGTGTGCAGTGCTCCCTTACCTCATCCCGCCCCTCTAATCTCAGCTCTTCCCCTCTTCCCTCCCCTGTGATTATCACAAACCCCCTGGAGCTAGCTAGCAGGCAGGCTTGGCTGGGCCCCATGCCCCTTTGAAGTCCCAAGCCAGGTTCCCAGTCCCACACACTGACTTCTGAGAAAGCTGCTTCCCATCAAATCCTGCCGCCAAAAAGACTCCCCTCTTAGGTATTCCTGCCAACTCCGTTTTATAATCTCAGTGCTTGGGAGGGAGGACAGCAGAGGCACTTTGCGTGCAGGAAGGAAGCAATTAAATTATTAGCACTTTGAGAAATTAAACGACATAACTTATGGCGGAATAAGTTTAGCAAAAAAAAAAAAAAAAGGAGAAGAAGAAGAAGAAACCCTTGTAATGTGAGAAAACAATTAAAAAGAATTATATAAGGTTGGGCTCGCTCCTTTATTGCAATAGAGTTAGCAGGTTCATTGATTATCGTCTTGTTCTAATGCAGGAGGATGGCGCGGGCTGGAGGCAGCAGGAAGCGGGGCATTTAACTGGGTCCTGCAAGAGGACACAGAGGAGGAGCTGAAAGGTTTTCTAGAAAGGAAGGGGGAGGGGACGAGGGGGTCAGGGGAAGACCAGCCGAGCAGCTCTTCCCTCTCCCAGCTCCTGCTTTGGTAGAACCCACCTGATTCTGCCTGCCCAGACCCCGTGCCTCAGCAATTCGGCTCTGAGCATTTCTTCCCAGTGAAATGTACATGCAGCCTGGTCCGGGGAGATGGGTGAGCACGGTCGTTGAGGCATCCCCCGTGTCCCTTGATGGCAGAGTGGGAAGGTAAAATGGGTCGGATGTGTCATGGAGCAGCGGTGGGAAGTAACAGACTGGACGCGGCTAGATCTGAAAACCTTAGTGTCACACGGCTGTTAAAAACAGCGATCTAGAAGCTCTTGGGTGGCTCAATGGGTTAAAGCCTCTGCCTTCGGCTCAGGTCATGATCTCAGGGTCCTGGGAAGGAGCCCCGCATTGGGCTCTCTGCTCAGAGGGGAGCCTGCTTCCCCCCCACCCCCTGCCTGCCTCTCTGCCTACTTGTGATCTCTGTCTGTCAAATAAATAAATAAATAAATAAAATCTTTAAAAAAAAAAACAAAAAACCAACAGCGATCTCTGGCTACCCACATCGCACAGGGGAATCTCCCAGACAAGGTGAGGACATGAAAGAGGACCCATGGCAGGATTCGGATTCGTGTAGGTGAATTTCAAGATGGGGCGCCTGGGTGGCTCAGTCTGTACAGCTCCTGCCTTCGGCTCAGGTCATGGTCTGAGGGTCCTGGGATCAAGCCCAGCAGTGGGCTCCTTGCTCAGTGGGGAGTCTGCTTCTCTCTCTGCCTCTGCTGTTCCCCCTGCTTGTGCAGTCTCTCTCTCTCTCTCTCTCTCTGATAAATAAATAAATAAAATCATTTATAAAAAAAGATGAAGTTCAAAAACAAGCTAAACTAATGGGTGGGGACAGAAGTTGGGAGGAGCGGTTATCTCTGGCAGCAGATGGGGGAAGGGAATAGTTTATGGACTGGGAGGGGGTCCCAGGGAACCGTTTAGGGTGCTGGAAATATGTCTTATTTTGATGTAGACGGTGATGAGACAGGTATATTCACAGATTAAAAAAAAAATCGAGTTTTATACTTAAGACCGGTGCTCATGACACATTTTACTGTATATTTGTTGCACCTCGGTAGGAGAGTAGAGAGCAAAAATGTTGCCAAGGGAAAAAGAGGACACAAGAAGAAATAACACAATACCATTTAAATAAGTAAAAAAACACATGCATATAAAATAACACTACCCATTCTGTAAGAACTCAGCAAACAGAACGATAGACCCTATCATATGGACTTGGGCTACGCGGATGAAAGAGAATGAATGAAAGAATGAATGGGGCCAAGAGCATGGCCCTGCAAAGACTAGTTATGATAATGGGCCATGAACAGAGTATGGTTAACATAAATCAGAAGGTCTTTGGGCTAGATGTGGTGTGTGTGGGGTGTTGGGACATTTCCTTCTGAGAGCTGTGTTTAGAATCAGTCACTGATGACTGCCACGAGGTCAGGGCGGCATCTATCCCGTGTTTCTATACTTCTCTGCTGTTTGCCAAGCACTGCCGTCACGCCCACTGCCTTAGAGGACCTCACATATGGCGGGCAGCTCCCTGGAGTGGGTGGATTGGAGCCAGGTGTCCCCACTTAGCTCAGACCTCCCACTACCAGCTGCCCACCGCACCCCCCCGCCCGGTTGTCTTAACCTCTTGGGTCTCAGCTTTTTAATCTGTTACGTAGGGATGATTAAAAGAGTGCCCAAGGTGAGGGGGTTTGGAGTAGGGGTCAGCAAACGTGGAGTGTAGAGAGTCAGATAGTAAATATTTTCATCTGTGGGCCATAAGGTCTTTGTTGCTGCTGCTTTGGAAACAGTCACAGATGTAAATACATGTGCAAGGCTGTGTTTCAATAAAACTTTATTTATGGACACTGAAATTTGAATATCATAGTTTTCACGTGTCACGAAATATCATCCTTCTGATTTTTTTCAAAGCACTTAAAAGTGTGAGGATGGTTCTTATCGTGTGATAGGTGGGGGACCAGATTTGGCCTACGGGCCACAGTTTGTGATCCCTGATCTAGAAAATTAAGTAGGTTGGAGCCGTGCTTGGCACACGGCAAGTGCTCATGGATGGAAGTGTAATTATGATTATTCTCACCCCCTACTGCACAGGTGAGAAAGCAGAGGTGCAGAGAGACGAAGTGACCCAGGTCAGCAGAGAGTCAGGGACAGAGCTGGGACTCTGACCCAGATCTTCCGGGTCCGAATTCAGTGTGGTGGTTTCAACCCACTTTGAAAAATGTTGAAGGAGGGATAGGTCTGGTTGTAGCTCACGTCCTTTGTTCTAGGGCCTGTGCCTTACAGCAAGTCTGACTTTACTCTGAGCAGCTAGTTTTCGCCTGATGGATCAGAGAACACCTTGCATCAGTGGATGGCATTTTTACTCTTCAAAGCCTTTCCTTATTCTTTGTCTAAGTGGCTTGACAAATGCTACTCTGTACATCTGTTTCCTGGTCTTCTTTTGTCCTATGGTGTCGGTGTTATGAATTTCTTTCTGTTTTTTTTTTAAAGATTTTATTTATTTATTTATTCATTCATTTGACAGACAGAGATCACAAGTAGGCAGAGAGGCAGGCAGAGAGAGGGGATGTGGGGCTCGATCCCAGGACCCTGAGATCATGACCTGAGTCGAAGGCAGAGGCTTAACCCGCTGAGCCACCCAGGCGCCCCAAGAATTTCTTTTTTTTTTAATTTTTAAATTTTCTTTCTTTTTTTTTTTTAAGATTTTATTGTTTTATTTGACAGAGAGAGATACAGCGAGAGAGGGGACACAAGCAGGGGAGCAGCAGAGGGAGAGGGAGAAGCAGGCTTCCCGCTGAGCTGGGGCCCCCTGAGTCTCTTGATGTGGATGTCATCATGGGGTATCAAAGTGAACTGATTGCATTTATATGAAGTTCAAAACAGGAAGAAAAGTTCAAAAGCCGACAAAGTTCATCTAAGCTGTTAGGAGCTGAAAGAGGGGTGGGCCAGGAAGGAGGCATATGGGGGCCTCTAGGATCAAGGAATGTTCTGTCTCTTTCTTTTAAAGTATTTTATTTATTTATTTGAGAGAGCGAGAGAGGGCGCATACAAAGTGGGGAGGGGCAGAGGTAGAGGGAGAAGCAGACTCCCACGGAGCAGGGAGCTCAACACAGGGCCTGACGCAGGGCTCAATCCCAGAACCCCGGGATCATGACCTGAGCTGAAGGCAGACACTTAACAGACTGAGCCACCAGGCGCCCCTGTTCTGCCTCTTAATCCAAGAATGGTCTTTGGGGAAAGGCACTGAACCTACACTTACAGTCTGGGCACATTTCTGTATAGCTGTTCTACTCCAATGTACTGTAGGTAAAATAGCTCCAAAGGCATCTTGGGTCAAACAGTGAGCTTTTGGTGAGTCTAGCTGTGGGAACGGGGAAGCAATGCTGATGTCACCCAAGCCCTGTTGCTCTGCAGGACAGCAAAGGACATGACTCGGGAGACTGCAAGTTCACCAGCCCACACACACACCTTTCCCCCTGACGTGTGACACGCTAGTCTTGCTTCCCTGGAGCACAGACAATGTGCGAGTGCATATGTGTGAGTGTGTGTAGCTGTGTGTACCTGTGAGTGGGGGTGATGGTGCTCGTGAGCATGTGTACGAGGGTCTGAGTGGTGTGAGATGTGTGTGTATGTGTAAGGCATTGTGTTTGTGAGTGCACAAGTGGGAGGTGTGCGTGTGTGAGATATTTGTGTCTGTGAGCGCACATATGGTGTGAGATGTGTGTATGTACAAATGTGATTGTGTATGAGCAAGTGTGTATGTGTGAGTATGTGTCATACGTGTGAGGGGTGTGTGTGAGTGTGTGTACCCATGCACGGGTGTGATTGTGGGTATGCGTGGATGATCGATGTGCAAGAAGTGTGTACGTGTGCAAGTGAGTATGATTTCAAGTGTCCGTGTGTGAGATGTCTGTATGGGAGTGTGCGAGCACCACCGGGAAACAGGGTCTGGAAGTTTTCTTCTCTGGAGTGCAGGTGTGGGACATAGCAGAGGCCCGTGGGGACATACGCATGTCCCCGGCATCGTTCGCGGAGGTGCCGGAACGCATCTCTCTGGCGGGAGTCCCGGAGACACCCACAGCTGTTGCTCTGGTGAACGGCCCTCACATGGGTTTGGGTTGCACGTCCCTCAATTGTTGCAGATCTATGCGGACAAAAACAGGTTCTGGTAACCAGTCGACTGTTTCAGCCGCTGCTCATTTGGGTGGATCTCAGGCTATTTGTTTCTGGAGGGTTTGCTGGAATTCTTTCTCAGATGTGCCAAACTTCCTGCCCAGGAGCTGAAATTCATTTAATTTATGAAATTCAGTTGACTTAATCCTTTCATTCACAGAGAGCAAAACACAGATTCTGCATCACAGGGGACTGAAGGAGAGAGAGAGGGAGAGAGCGTGACGAAGAAGGTGGAACACGGTAATTCTAAGTAAAGCTGGAGGAAAACTTCTCTCCATTGGAAGGAGTTTCACACATGGACGAAAGGATAAGGGCTGGTCTTCGGGGACTTTCTGTGAAAAAGAGCTCATCTTGTTGGCCAGATTTGAGGAAGAACATTCCTGTCCTTCTGTCCAATGTCCTGCCCTTGGTCCCCCTGCTAACCGGCTTCCCTGGCCCCAGCCTTAGTTGCAGTCCCCGACCGCCGCCATCCACCCCTGCCTACTTCTCTCCCTCCCTTGAACTTGACTGTTCTAGTTCCAAGAGCACACCATGCCCCTGCATGTTTCTCTCTACCACCTGGAACCTGCTCCTTCCCCCTGCCCACTCTGCGAATGCTGATCTGTCCTGAGATCTGCTCTGACATCGTTGTGTTTGACCAGATGCTTTCCTGTCTCCTCTCCCTTGCAAATATCTTGACTGTTGGGCTCCCCATGTGCAGCTGTAATTCTTTGTACATGTGTTTTTCTCTCACATTCTGCCATGGGTTTCTCCTGGGTAGAGACCATGCTTGTTCATCTCTGAATCACAGATCCCAGTGCAACGCTCGCCACAGAGAAGATGCTGGGCGAATAGAAGCTTCCTGAATGATTGAAGGAGGACACAAGTAGGGGAATGCACAGGAGTAACTCCAGAAGCCTCAGACGCAGACACACAGACACATTCACGGTCCCTCACCCTTGTGCCCCTCAAGGGCTCAGGCCGCCTCCCCCCACCTAACTCGCAGCTGTGGAATTGGGTCCCATCGATTCTTGCTCTGCACATCTTGGCCTTTTGTTTTCAGAAAGGTTCTGGGTAGCAGCGGCTGTCTTTCCAGGCAAGGTCTATCTGATTCTAGAACAGGACAAGCTAAGAGTGAAAGATGGCACTGGAGGGGCATTTTAATGGGAACCAAGACCAAGTCAGGGGACTCAGTGCTTTGGGGTGCTGGCCGGAGATGGGCTGCTCTGAAAGTGGTCACGGGCTGGGATGGAAAAACCTATGGAGGGGAAGAGGTTAGGCCAGTGACCCAGAAAGGAGAAGGATCAAAGGCAGCCTGGACAGATGCCATCTCGACAGGAACGAGCGTGCCCACAGGCGAGTGGCTCTTCTCCGCACTCAAGTACTTCCTCACCATAGAAGCTCTCTCGAGAACACATCTCAGCACCTGGCACAGAAAATGAATGAATGAATGAAAGAACAAATGAATGGAAGTCTTCATTATATGAATTGGGCATGATCTTCTATCCCAGGGACTTATTTTTCTTCACCTGTAAGTTGAAGGGGCTGAACAGGATGCCTTCTGGAGCCTTTCCAGTCCACCTCCTTTCTGCTTCAGCCCCTACTTTGTCTATTAATGATGCACGCCTGCACACACATAAATAAACATTAAATATTAACTTTGCCTCGTACCCCTTGATACCCCCTGGGGCTCTTAGCACAGAAGGATGGAGACTCTGGAGTCAGACAACAAAGGCTTAGTTCTGACTTGGCCACGAGCAAATTGAGTGATTTAGGGCAGGTTTCTTTGGCCTGAAGTAGGGATAGTAATCATCCTACTTATGGCTCAGATCTGTGAATAGGAGGTAAGATAATAAATCCAAAAAAGTTTTGCGACCTGTAAATGTCACGAAGACATGATTTATGATGATCCCGTATAGCAAATGCTTAGTGAATGAATGGGCGACTTTCTGGATTGGCTTCTATCTTTATTCAAGCCCTTGCTAACCCTAATTCCTGTGTGTGTGTGTGTGTGTGTGTGTGTGTGTGTGTGTGTGTGCGCGCGCGCGCAAATGGCCTTTACCCTCATGCCATAGAGAGCTTGAGACAGTGCTGTCAGAACTTCTCTGCCCTTTCCTAAAGCCCAGCACCCAGGTGCTCCAACTTTGTCCCTCCCCGTAAGTCAACAGAAAAAGTGGGGGCTGGGAGGGGGAAACAAAGGAGCTGTTAGTAGGTAGGAGCAAGCGGGCTCATCTCTGTGCAAGTCACCACCAATAAAACCTAATCAATGCAACCCCTTTTAAGTTGGTTGGATCAGTGACCCAGAAGATAGCTCCCCTGCAGAAAAGGAAGTGATAGTCAATAAAGTGAGCCGTCAATGGGAAAAATCTATTAAAGTGAGTGAGATATCAGAAGACCTCTGGTGTTAACGGAGACCCTTTGGAACAGAGCCATGGAGGAGAGTGGGTTTTTAACCCTCTGGAGGCTGGAGTGGCCTCTGCCCCAGCTCGGGCAGCCGCAGAACCTGGGGCTTGGGCGGCTCAGCCCGGCCCTGGGTCTCCCCAAATGGTGTCAAGGAGCCCATACTGCACTGAGTTCCTTGTGCTGCTAGCCCTTTGGGGGACTGTGTTCCCTGCTAGGTGGTCAGCGGGAGGGGCGGTCCAAGGCTCTGCCTGGCAGGCTGCTCTTAGAGGTGACACCTTGCTAGCCTACAGGGGAAGGAGCTGGGGGTCTCTGCGCCCTGAATTATGACAGCTGCTCCGACCAGGGCATGGGGAGCCAGAGGGCAGCCCTTCATCCCGACACCATCACCCCCTTGCCTGTTAATCAGAGCTTCAGGCCGGCTGAGGCTTTGCTCCTTTGAGTTTACAAGGCAAAGAAAGCTGTCCCCAAGAAAGCAATCGGTGATAAGGTCAAGCCTTCCCCTGGCTGGCGCACAGCTCTCAGTGGCTCTTCAAGCCGCCGGTGATCAAGGAGGGCAGGGGAGGAGGGACACGGCCGGCCATGGGCTGGCCGGGTTTCGGGGTTAAACTGTGTTGAACCCAGAAAGAGGTGGGAGCACACAGGCAGGAGGAGAAGCTCTCAGAACGGCGTGTGCTGGTTCCAGGGAGGCTGTACAGCCTACCCATGTCCCCGATGTGTCTACACCGCTAGTGCTAAGCTGCATAGACCGTGTCGTGTGCAGCCGCTGGGCATGTCTCGTGGAGTGATAGCTGCTCTCAAGGAGTATCACTGTTGTATCATGCTCAACAGACAGAGACAACATCTCAGATAAAGGACATTTGGATATGCTGATGTATTGTGGACACACGTGAAAGTGATAGACTAAGTTTAAAGGAGGGGGGAATGTTTATGTGGAACTGGGGTGAACTAGACCGGGATGGGCTTGGGGCCAGAGGGTCGCGGGGAGGAGACCTTGGCTGTACTCCTCCTTTCCCCGTCTGTCTTCAGACAGAGCCTTTTCCTGGTTAGCTCTGCATCCAGTGACGACCTGCATCCTTTCTGCTCTCATTATTCTTACTGCTATTGTTTAATCTTTGAGTCTTAGAGCCTTCTTCGGAAGGGGTAGAGTCCTACAGTCATAGCATTTATGGCATCCTGGTGTTGGTGGGCCCTAGTAGGGAGACTGGCGGCGTCTCGGTCCATTTGGGACATTTCCAGGACCCGTGGGTGGGTGCTAAAGCCCAGAAGAATGAGAGGAGATTAGGGGATGAGATAGTACAGACAAACATCTCCAGCCCTGGGGTAAAGGTCATGGCTGCTGCTCTCACTGCATTCACATTGTTTGGGGGGTGTCGCCTGTTAGGTGCGTGGGGGTGGGGGGGATGTTGGTGGCGATTGTGCAAGCCGTTCTGAGGTGTTTGAGGAGGTAACCGATCAGCAACTGTGAAAATACGAATGTTGGAGTTGGGCTGGTCTCGTTTGCAGGAAATGTGTCAGGAAGAGAATTGCTTTTCCTGAGACTATGAGGACCCCATGACTCTGTCTTCATTCTCCACCTCCGGTTGGTCGAGGCCTCTGGGATATGGTGGGGGAGGTTTCCACCAGTGGTGACAGAATAAATTCACAAACATGCCACAGACACAGAAGCTGAGTTTCTGGTTCCTCTGAGTCATGGGTTCATGTCTTCTTTAGGATGCGGAGGTTTCTTTCTGGCATTGCAGGGAAATGTTCTGAAAGCTTCTGATGTGCCCCAAGTCAGCCTGGTGAGCCGAGAGCCTTGGGTTTCCATCAATTTCCATCCCAAGAGCAGGGCAGGGGTGTTCCTTGGAGACCTGGCTCCTTTGTCCCCCTCAACTCTCCAGCTTAAAAGGCCTGTGGAGATGGATTCTGAGGGACCTGAGGAAAAAACAGCAAGCATTCCTGGGGAGGTGGCCTGAGCTTTGGAATCTGGTGATCTTTCTCTCTGAGTTTCAGGGTCATCTTTTTCTAGCTGTGTGACTTTGGATAAGTCACTTTACCTCTCTGAGCCCTAGTCTCATCTGTATGACAAAGGCCAATCGTATCTCCCTCCCAGCTTTGTTTTCAGGATCGAACAGGAGAATATGTGTATAACGTATTCACCATTGTAACTGGCACATAGTAGGAACTTTTCCTCTTCTAAGACAGGAACAAATTTACGACAATGAGTATCCTATGTTACAAACTCCAAGAGACAGATTTTTGAAAACACCTACTGTTTTGTTTCATTTTTTTAGGGAACTCTGTGCCCATTGTGGGGTTTGAACCCACAACCCTGTGATCAAGTCTCATGATCTACTGATTGAGCCAGCCGGGTGCCCCCAAACAGAGCCACTTGATAAGAATGAGTATCTGCGGGGCACCTGGGTGGCTCAGTCTTTAAGCCTCTGCCTTAGGCTCAGGTCACGATCCCAGGGCTGCTCTGCAGAAAGCCTGCTTCTCCCTCTCCCACTCCCCCTGCCTGTGTTCTCTCCCGCTGTCTCTCTCTCTGTCAAATAAAATAAAATAAATCTTAAAAAAAAAAAAAAGGATGAGTATCTGCTCTGGGATGGAGGCGTGCTGGGGTGCGGGGACCCCACCCACCTTGGTAGCATTGACCTGGGTGAGGAGTGGAGGCTTCAAGAGGGAGTTGTGTGTTTCTGCCACAAGGTGGCAGTGTTGGCAAACACACCACATCCCATGCGCGCTGGTGAGGCCCAAATCCAAATTTTACCTCCAATTTAAATTATTTTTAGAAAGAAAAAAAAAAAAAAGGTATTAGAATGAGAATGCTCTTAGAGCGTACCTAATCCCATGAGTCTACGTCTTGGGAAGTGGAGGCTCAGAGAGGTGAAGACCTTTCCCCAAGACCACAGAGCAAGTCAGTGGCGGAGTTGGGTTCCCCACTGATCTAGGGTTTCTGACTTGATTCATTCAGTGAACAGCCGTTTGCCCGCTGCACTTTCCCATCACAGGACTGGGGGGCGGGGGGATTTATGTGGCTTGAGAGCCCTTGGTTTCAGTCTTAGCTTCCTGTGCTCAGAGGTACCCAGCATCCTCGAGATCTTAATTCCGTATTCTGCAGCTCACTTACTGATAATAAGTATCCTAGTGAGAAGCAGTGAGAAAACCGTTTTTCCCCCTTCTCCCTGTGCAATAGTCTGCTATTTTCCGAAATCCAGAGTGAATGGGTGACCCGGCTCTAGTTTACCTGTTCTTTTATGGGATGAGAAGGACGCCGGTCTAGCGGTCTGTGTTAAGGCTTGGCCTACAGATCATTGGGCTTCTGCTCTGTTAGGAGCTAGGTCAGTGCTAATGCCTGGCCTTCCTCCAGTGATCCTGAGAGATGACAACGACAAGGCAACTCACAGCTGAGGAAGCTGAGGCCCAGGGGCTCAGAAAGGGATAGTGACTCACCCAGGTAACACAGGATTTCCAGATTCTGAGCCTTGGCTCTTTCTGGGCTGCCTCAGGAGGGCAAGGGAGGACTGAGATGGCCCACCTTCATGATTTGTGTCCCTGGGGCTGGGTGCTTGGTCCTGCCCTGGCAAGTCCTTGAGCAGAATGTTCTTGGCGCAGACTCCTTCCCTCCTCCCACTTTGCCCCCCCCCCCCCCCACTGCAGCTTCCCCACGAGCTCCTTTCCAGAGCAGTCACTTGCTGAATCGGTTGCTAGTGGAAATGTGGTTTTCAAATTTGGGAAATCTCCATTAAGTCCTTTTATTTAAGGAGGATGTCATTATCGCGCCTCCCCGAGGACTATTACGGTTCTATTAGGCAAGGCCGCAGACTTCCTAGGTACTGTCTGGGGTCTGATTCCTGGGCAGGAAAATGTGAGACAGGAAGAAGGGGAGGAGGGAGGAGAGAGAGCACCGGGGATCGGGGAGAAGGAAGAAAGGTGGAGAAAGAATGGAAGAACAGGAGGGAAAGAGAAAGGAGTGTGGAGAGGCAGAGGGCACAAACCCTTTGCTCCCAGATCGGGGAGAGAGGGCAGAGGCCCTGGATCCATGGCCCCCTGCTAGTCCAGACCCTTGATTAAACTGGAGGGAGAAACCTGCCCTTCCTTCCTTCACCCTTCTGAGCAGATCTCGGCCACAGCGGAGTCTAGCTGACCCGGCCTTCATGCCCTCCAGCTGTTAGGCCGGCCTCAGGCCTCCAGATTCAGATTTGGGTGCGTGGGGGGCTTTCTGAGGGACAGAGGAAGAGGGCGCCTGGAGGAGATGCCATTCTGAAAACTGGGTGTGGGCTCAGGACTCTGGCTTTCCTGACCATTCCGGTGAACAGCCTGTTTTCCCATTCTTGGCCACTCTCTCTCGAAGATGCGTTGCAGGAAAACAGAGGCTTGTCCGCTCTCTCTCTGCTGTCTCCCCCGGCTCCAGAGTGTTAGATGCTCGCTAAGGGTTTGTGGAATGAACCATGAACAGAAACTGTGCTGTTGCTTCCCCATCCTCTCCTGGCTTGAGTTCCAAACAGTCTTCTGGTTCGAATGGATCTTCTCTCCGTCCTCAGCAAAGGCTGGTGACTCTTAATGGTTTCAGATGACACACACGCGCGCGCACACACACACACACACACACACACGCACGCACACACGCACCCTGGACAGGGTTTAGGGAGGGTCAGGAACTGCATGGCAGGCAGCTGACACGGGCTCGGCCAAATGAGAAAGAAAAAATATATATATGCTTCTCCTGGGACCTGCCTGTTTCGGGGGGTTACCGGCCGCAGCCTGGAAGCGGTTTCTAACCTCCGGGCAGGAAGGCTGCTGCTGTTGGGACAAACATCCTGGCTGGGAAATCCCCTGGCCTGGGGCGTCCTTGAGACCTGGCAGCTTCCGTATGTGCCATCCTGGCCTCTTCAGGCCTTCCCTGGGCTCTGGGCAGGAGGCCAGCCGTGCCCCCCACCCCCAACGCCCAGGGTGAGAGCTAGCCCCTGCCCCCTGGGGTGCCCCTCCCTCGGGCTCCTGCGCCAGTGATTAATGAGGCAGAGGGAGCCTCTCTTCCCCAGCTGTGTCAACAGGCCCCCACCAGCTGCAGGTATGGGAAACAGCAGGGGCCTAGGGCTGTGGTCTCCTCTGCGCCTGTTGTCCCCCCACCAGGGGCTCCCTTTGTGGCCCTGGGCCTCCCACTGGGCCAGCAGATTCTGATGGTGACAACAATGATGAGTTTATGGTGCCCACAGCACTTGGTGTTTGCAGAGAGTGGGGCCCTCCTGTTTTTCAGCTCCTTCCTGCGGGCTTGAGCCAGAGGATGGGCTGTGGCTATCTTTGGGATACAGGGACTGGGCTGCATAGTTGCTAGAGCTTATACTGCCTCCTCTGTGAAGCCTTCCCTGATTGCCCCAGCAGGCACATCCCCACACTCCGGTCCCTGCCGGGTATTATCACTGTGTGGGGAGACCATCTGCTTCCCTCACTGCTTCCTCAAGGGAGGAGACTGTATTTCTCTGGGTCTTACTCATCTTTGTCCCCGTGGGCCCCTTCCCCACCACGTTCTCCTCACAGCAGCCTAGTACGGCCCTTGGCACGTGCTGGGATAAATACTTACTAAGTGAACAAATGACCTGTAGATCTGGAACGATCTGGAATTCCAGGGCTTGGGTCTGTCTGTGATTCTGCAGATTGATTCCCCTGTGCTCAAGCTGGCTCAGACCTGCCCATGACCACACATCCTGCCTCTGGTCCCAGCTTATCCTTGTGGGGCTCCTTGCGGTTGTTACCCAAGGCTCTTGGAGCCAATAGTGAACTTCTGCTGCTGGGGGTTGGGCGACCGGGGGTGAGGTGAGCCAGAAGCAGCTTTTTTTTTCTTAAACTGAACTTTCTTGGGGCGCCTGGGTGGCTCAGTCATTAAGCGTCTGCCTTTGGCTCAGGTCATGATCCCGGGTTCCTGGGATCGAGTCCCTCATCGGGCTTCTTGCTCAGCAGGAAGCCTGCTTCTCCCTCTCCCACCCCCCCCCCCCCTTGTGTTCCCCTCCCCCTATTTTTCTTCCTGTTAAAAAAAAAAAAAAAAAAACTAAAAAAATAAATGAAACTTTCTGTTTTGGAATAATTTTAGATTTATAGAAAAGTTGCAATGCTAGGACAGTGTTCCCATGTTAACACCCTACAGGACCTTGATGCTTTCGTCAAACCTGGGCAGTTAACCGTGGTGCCTTACCAGCAGTGAAACCCCAGTGTTTATTTGTATTTCTCTAGTGTTTCCACTCCTGTCCCTTTTCTGGATCGAGTTGTGGATCCCACATTTAGCCCACATGAATTCGAGGACGGTGTTTTACTGAAACTTTCATGCAAATCTTGCTTGCTTCCTTATCCTCTGTCTGGGTTGATAGGATGTGAGAACAAAGCTTCTCCCTGCCAAATATTCCCGTAAATGACTGTCGCCACATTTGTGTCTTGTGGCTTCCCAGGCTATTCCACACCCTGCCGCATGCCTGTGGGGAGCAGAGCGCCATGCAGAGAGGACAGTCTCCGTCATCTTCTGGGATCACACGGTTCAAATCTGCTGACTGCGAGTCTGCTTTGAGCAAGAAACAGGGACCCTCGGGCCCCTGGCCGAGTGGGGAGAACTGTGGGGTAGCGGAGAAAGGATGTATGTGTGTTTGGGGAAGGCCTGGGGGGAGATGGGCTCTCCGGGTCTCAGCGCGGGGGCTCCTGGGAGGCAGAGACGAGGTGCTCGGGCTTTGAGTAGGAGAACTATCCAGGGTTCCCCTGGTTCCTCTATCCGCGGCCTTTGCCTCTCTCTCTCTCTCCTGTCTTTTCACATGTGGATCTGGTTGCTGCCTTGCAGTTGGCCTTGGCTTTGCTTGCATTCCTGGTCAGCAGGTGGAATAATTAGAGTTAAGTTTTCAATTAAAATGTTACCGGATGTTCCGTTAATAGCAGAGGCAAACATTCCACCTGCTTGAACGAAGACAGGATCTTCCTGTGCAGCTAAGGCTCTGGAGGCCCAAAGGGCTGAGGAGAAAGAAGCCGGAATGAACGCAGGGCCCTGGGTCAGTTAAGGTCCCTGCTCTTTGGCCCCCTCCACAGACCAGCTCCCCTTCTGGTGTGCAGGTCTCTAACCAACATCCGCTGATGTCATTTTCAGTGCTTGCTGGTTTCTGTCTTTGCTCCAAGCAGGGACAGGCTGGTGGGGCTGTGGGAGGATGGGGAGGTAAAGCCTTTGCAGTTGGCTTTGGGGATTGATCCTCCTTTGGAAGGGCTAGCCAGTGACTCCGTGGAGAGACCCCTGCTGGCTGTGTGTTTGGTCAGGGGCTGGATGGGGTGGGAGATGGGGAGGGAGGAGGAGGCTGAGGATGGAGAGAAACTTCAGTGACCTTGCCACCCTGCCGGGGACAGGGTGCCCTGAGGGGTGGGTTGAAGGCCAGCGGCCCCGGACACACCCTCAGGCCTCCACCCCAGCTCTCCCAGGGCCTGACCCTTATCGGAAGGAAGCGGCCTCCAGAAGGGCAGTGCCAAGGCAGTAGGCAGGAGAGGCCTGGGCACAGGGATCCCCAGAGCCCACAGACACGAGTGCATTAAAGGGGCAACTCCTCTCCTCTCTGGGTGGAGGGAGCCACGATGTGTGGCGGGGGAACAAGGGGCCCTTTTTGGACAAGGACCTTGTCTTAGTCTATTTAGGCTACTAGAACAAAAATACCATGGGCTGGGTGCCTTATGAATAACAAAAATTAATTTCACTGTTCTGGACGGTGGGAAGTTCAAGATCAAGGAGCCAATAGTTTTGGTGTCTGGTGAGAGGCAACTTCCTGGTTCATAAACGTCCGTCTTTTTACCAGGTCCTTACATGGCAGAGCGGGGAGGGAGCTCTCTGGGTCTCATTTTATGAGGACACTGATCTCATTCATGAGAGCTCTGCCCTCATGACCTAATCCTCTCCCAAAAGCCCCACCCCTACATTTAAATATTTTATTTATTTATTTGACAGAGAGAGACAAAGAGAGAGACAGCATGAGCCAGGGGAAGGGGCAGAGGGAGAGGGAGAAGCAGACTCCTCACTAAGCAGGAAGCCCAGCCTGATGCAAGGCTTGATTCCGGAACCCTGGGATCTCTTAACTGACTAAGCCACCCAGGTGCCCCTATTTTTTTTTTTTTCTAAGATTTGATTTTTAAGTCATCTCTACACCCAATCTGGGGCTTGAACTTACAACCCTGAAATCAAGAGTCACATGCTCCACCAACTGAGCTAGCTAAGCAGCCCTGGAAATTAGGATTTTAACCTGAATTCTGGGGGGACAGAAAGATAGCAGATCTGCAGGTACTATGGCAGAGTGGGAAAGAAGCAGTGTGAATCGAGATTCGAGACTGGGGGAAACACACAATCATCAAAGCCGGCAGGAGGAATGGTGGTGGTGGGGGAGGGGGTGGGTGGTAAGGCCAGCTCAGCAGAGATCATGAAAGACCCTGTGTGCTAAAATAAAAATCTGGATTTTATTCTATTGACATTGGGAAGCCATGGGAAGCTTGTGGGCAGAAAATGGCACCTTTTGATCTGTTTTTTAGAAGGAGAATGCTGGTGGCCATGGAGAGGAGGGATGGAAGCTGGAAATGTCTGGAAGTAGAAAAGTCAGTTGGGATATTTTGCTATAATCCGAGGGAAAAATGTTAAAGGCCTGAACCAAGACAGGGGTCGAGGGATGGAGATCGGGGCTTGGGGTTAAAGAGATTTCTGACAAGAGGCTACACGACCGGGCAACTCAGTAGTAGATACGGAAGATGAGAAAGAAGGAGGAGTTGGAATTGATTTCCAGGTTTTTGAGCTGGGCAATTGTGCGTCGTGGTCACAGCCAAGCAAAACAGGGAGATATGGGAGGAGGAGCAGATTAGGGAACAGAGGATAGTCTCATTTGGGACTTGTTGAATCAGAGCATATGGAAGATATTCAGATGAAATGATCAGATGAGACGGGATAGGCTCAAGGCTTAGAGGAGAGTTTGGGCTGGAGATGTTGCTGTGCGAGCCAGGGGCAAACGTTTGGGCTCAGAGGATGTGGACCAAGAGAGGGTATAGAGGGAGGAAGAGAGCTGAAAATGAGAGGCCGGTAGAGAAAAGAACGAGGGAGACCAGGGGTTGGCTGGAAAGAGTGATATCTGGGGGACCAGGAGGGTAGAGTCACTAAAGGAGAAAGGGTTCCACACAGCTGAGTGCTAAGGGCGTGAAGACAGGAGCCATAGTTTAAAGACAAAGCGGTCACTGGTGACTGTAGCTAGAGAAATTTCAAAATCAGCCAAATACCGCATCTCCATTAAGCCCATGGACTAGCACATCTGTTTCCATGGAATGTTGGGAAAAGGGTTGAGAATTCCATGGGAGGTAAGGAAGAGGAGGAGGTGAGTGTGGCTGGCTCCTTCGAGAAGTTCTGGGGAAGCAGAACTGCATGCAGGAGTGGTAGGGTCCCCCCAGAGACCGTGAGAAATGTGTCTTACGATGAGAGAGACTAGAGTAAGGCTTTCAGATCCAGAGGAGAGAGGCAATGGAGGGCGGAGTGAGATCTCAACTGGGCTGCCCAGGACACCAAGCTCAGGCCCCAACTCCTCATTAAACGGGTTGTTTTGGTCAACACTCATTGCCCCATGTAACGCTTAGGTTCCCCGACCAGACCCCCAGAGCTGTTTCACCTGTAATCCCCCAGAAGCACAGGACCGATTATGCATAGGAAGGACGTTCCCGCTCCAGCTCAGAGCTCTGGCATATCTGGACTATCTCCCATTTTAAGGATGTTGGAAGGAAGAAGCTGGTCTTCCAGGAGTGGGCAGGATGGACCTGCTCTGATCCAGATCATGAACTGCGAGGCACCTAGCCTGCTTCAGTCACGCCAAGGAAAGGGGAGCTTATGGCAAGTATGTGCATATAGTGGGGAGGGGGGGCCTCTAGAACCAGAAGGCAAATGGCAAAGCCTTGGAGAAGGTGGCAGTGTTTGGCCCCTGTCTTGTGCTTGCTCTGTTTCTCCCTGGGCATCTCTGGCCCCCTGTCTCCGGTCTTTTGGTTCTAACAGACAGAATGGACTAAGACAAGGTCCTTGTCTGAAAAGTGCTAGTCCATCTGGCACGATTCTACTTGAACGGAATTCAAGGTCCTGCTCTGCAACGCACCCTCCACCCCCAACCGTGGAAATTCCCGTATTCCTTTGTTTCTAAAGAGCACGCCTCATTCTGTATTGCCGTCCTTTTTCTGTCTGCCGGACCGTTAGGTTGTAAGGATCTGGAGGCCAGAGATCATGTCCGAGGCAAACAATGCCTGACAGCAGCTAGCATAAACAACTCTGCAGTGCCTGCCTATTATTGAATGAATGAATGAATAAATGGACACATGAATGCATGATTTGGGTCTCGGTTTGGGCCTGGCTCTTTCAAATCTGCATATAAACTACAGTGGCGGGCGCCTGGGTGGCTCAATCGGTTAGGCGTCTGCCTTCAGCTCAGGTCATGATCTCAGGGTTCTGGGATCGAGCCCTGGTGTAGTCGTGTAGTCAGGCTCCCTGCTCAGTGGGAGGGGTCTGCTTCTTCCTCTCCCTCTGCCCTTCCCCCCACCTCATGCTCTCTCCCAAATACATAAAATAAAATCTTAAAAGAAAAGAAAGTTTGCACAAGCCTTCCCAGGTGCACGGTAGCATGGGATTTCCCCAAAGACAGCGTGCCCAGATCTGATAGACCTTTTGGTCGGAGTTGCTTGTTGGAGTTGCGGGTCAGCACGGAGCCCTCGGCACACGTGAACTCAGACGGCTCTCAAGCAGAATTCAAGTGGGCATGTCGTTCTCTCTGGGCTGGAGGGCCCCTCACTGGGGCTCGTATTCCCAGTAGGAGCTCTCTTTGGCCACCCCAGGTCTAGGGTGAGGGGAATGAGGCTCAAAATGCAGTGGGGCACCAAAAAATTTCAGTCATCTGGAGCAATTCAGTGTGACACATTGTTTTAAAAAACCAGGCCGGCATCCTGTTTTTTATTTTTTACTTTTTTTTTTTAAGATCTTATTTATTTATTTGACAGACAGAGATCACAAGTAGACAGAGAGGCAGGCGGGGGGTGGGGTGGGTGGAGAAGCAGGCTCCCCGCTGAGCAGAGAGCCCGATGTGGGGCTCGATCCCAGGACCCTGAGACCATGACCCGAGCTGAAGGCAGAGGCTTAACCCACCGAGCCACCCAGGCGCCCCCAAAATTTTCATATTTTTTAATCATAAATTTCTGCATTAATTTTGGTTCTAAAAATACTGCATTCAAATATTGTCTGTCTTGATTTCTGAGTTTTGAGCCTTACAAATGTCATGCCCCAGACAAGTGTCTTATTGGAAACCCTGGGTTCCAAGACAGGTCAGGGCCAGGCCACTGAGATTCACCTCCCCTGGGTCCCTGGCTGCCTATATGAAGCAGGCTCAGGCCTAGATGCTTTCTGTTCTTTGGACGCTAAGGCCTGAGGTTTTGCTCTGGATCCTCTAAGAAGTTAGGTCTCCCCTTGCCCACCCATGTCTGATTGCTGAACTCCCATTTGCCAGACACTGTGAATATTCTAAATGGGATTGCAAATGTCCTCTAAACCCAGCCCTTCCCCCCATCTCTGCTGTCTCATCAGCCCCCAGGCCCTCTACCTCCAGCCTGGCCCCTTTACGCCCCAGCTTCCACGGTGCCCCCAAGGTCACCTGGACAAAGCGCCCATCTGACCCCAGCATTCCCCAGCTAAACTCTTCAGCCCCTTTGGCGTAAGTCCCAGCAGCCCAAACAAACCCCCTTCCTGAGCCAGCCCAGCTCTCAGATCCTATCTCTGTCCCAGGCACACCAGACTCCTCGGGATGTGGGCGTGGGTCTGTCCCCTTTCTTTCCTGCGTCTCTGTCTTTGCACACGTGGTTCCTTCCCCTTGGATCTACTTGTCCCCTCATCTTGTCCCTTGCATCTACTTTCAGAGCCAACCCGAGGGGCTTCTCCTCTGTGCTTTGTGACTCTCTGGGCTTGCCTGGGTGCTCACATCTGCTTTATCTATCGGGCTATGCCCCCCCTCAACTGTGAGCGCCTCCAGGGCAGGTCATGCATTCCCCCTGCCCCATACCACACCCCATGCCCAGGGCCTGGCACAAGATAGGCTCTCAGGGAATGAAGGAACGCACGTGGGCAAAGGATGTAATTTTGTTCGGCCCTTTAAGACTTGCCACACAGCAAGACTTTGAGCAGAGCCCTAATCCCTGCCTTTCTTCTAGGGCTCATCGCACCAGATTTGGGGCCCCAGCACCAGGGAGGACCGATGAAGAGCCTGCTTTGGGCAGCTGGGCCATTTCAGGGGAGGAAATTAAAACTAAATTGAATTAATTAGTGTTCCTATTGAACCCTACTTCTTGAGTGTGCTACATCTGATTAAACAAACAACAAAAAAGATAGAATCACTTTGCTAACTTTGCTATCCTTTTTTTTTTTTTTTTTTTTTTTAGAAAAAAAAAAAAAAAAAAAAAAAAAAAAACCAAAACCCAATAACAACAAAGATGTTGATTTAAGATATGGCCCAGGGCTGGGGGCCTGGGGAACCTGGTGAAGGCTCCTGTTGTTTGGGGTCGGAGGTCGCAGAAGCAGCCGTTGCCTGGGGATCAAGCTCAAGGTTCTGGAGTGATGGAAAAACCTGGCCTGATGCTTTTCCTCAGCGGACCCTTAACTCGCTAACAGGAGCCAGCTGAGCGAGCGCAAACAGAGGCGCTGGAACGGGCGCAGATCCCAGCTTCCTCTGAAATTTCCAGGCCTCTTTTTTCCTGTCGGATTCCAGACAGATGAAATTTTCCTGGCCCCAGCCCTGTTCCTGGCGGCATCTCCCCTCTGAATCACCATAAATCAGGGCTAGGGGTGAACAGAGGGATTTTCCTGATTGACAAGCGGCTGCCCCCCGGGGTAAAATGGGGGCTCCCTTACCTAGGCTAAAAATAGCTCTGGGGTGCTTGCCCAAAGCCCTCTTCATCCCAGGGTCCTGCAGGTATCTGCTTTGGATTGGAAATGTTCGTGTCTGCCTGTGATTACTATTTCCTCGAGAAGGGCTGTAGACGTGCGGATGGGAACCTCCGGGGGCCTTGGTGGTCTTAAGCGACACCATTGTTCGTGGGATCACAAGGGGGGCTGTGCATTCCTCGAAGCCTTCATCATCCGTGGAGCCCCCAATTAATTTCAATACAAACACCGGATTTGGCTTCCCCTACGCCTTTGCAGCCATAACACATGAGGTCATGCCGTATTCGTTAAGTTTTGGGGAGACGGGCGGGGGAAGCTTCCATGGCCCCAGGGGGTATGTGTCCTGCGTGGCCCAGGCTGGAGTGTTTACTGGAGGGGGTCCACCTGCCCATCTCAATTCCCTTTCTCACCTTCCTTCCATCAAAAGTCCTGAAATCTTTTACTCTTTCTTTCTTTTCTCAGTCCCTCCAGTCTTATCAGCAGCCGCTTGACTGCTCACCCACAACTCCTGACTCCCGTAAATTCTTCAAAGACCCCCAGAACCCCCTACCCTTCTGTGAATTATGCATGTACAGCTTCGTCTACCTGGGACAGCTTTTTTTCTTTTTTTTATTATTTGACAGACAGAGATCACAAGTAGGCAGAGAGGCAGGCAGAGAGAGGGGGGAAGCAGGCTTCTTGCTGAGCAGAGAGCCCGATGTGGGGCTCGATCCCAGGACCCTGGGATCATGACCTGAGCCAAAGGCAGAGGCTTGAACCCACTGAGCCACCCAGGTGTCCCCTAGGACAGCTTTTTAACTCCTTCACCTGGCACCCTGTTCTGGAACGCTCCGCTGAAGGAATTTCTTCTTTCAGGAGGCCTCCCCATCACCCCATTCAGGGCAAAGTACCACTCTCTCTTCCGTATTCCCATAGCTCCTTGATTCTCGAACACTGTAGCCCATGTCGGAATCACCCAGAGGGCTTGTTAAACCACAGATTGCTAGGCTCACCCCCAGTTTCTGAATCAATTGATCTGGAGCGGGACCTGCAAATTGGCATTTCCAAAGAGATCCCTGGAGATAGCCGAGCTGCTGTCCAACCCCCACCCCCACCACTGTGACCACCTCTACCGACAGAACCCAGAACCGCTGGGTTGCAATGACCTGTTTGTTTGTCCTTTCCTTCCTCAAGGAGGGCTGGGGCTGTCTTTTTCGCCTCTCCATCCTGATGCTCAGCACAGCCCCTGCGCCACAGTGAAGTTGCCCACCAGAGGTTCGTTGATTGAACGAACCGTGCAGACGTTTGTGTGTAAGAACGACGAGCTGGGCTGCAGAGCTCAGCAGACAGAAGGAGGGCAGCAGACAGAGCCTTCCCTTTCAAGGACTCGGTTCCTGTCTTCCAGTGGGACGTTGTTGGGCAAGACGGCCGGTTACTGGGGCTCTCGGGCTCATGAGTGGGAATCACCAGTCAAGGTGAACGAGTGCAACCCCCTTCACACAGAGAGCGGGAAACAGGCGAGCCACTGATTCAGCTTCGAGCCAGAGATGCCAGAAGGAGGGATGGGGAGTCAGGACATCCATTTCACTTTCTCCCTCTGGGCATGCCCGAATGCAGAAGGATGCCAGGAACTATGTCCCTTCCCTTGAGCTGGGTCAGAATCCCAGCAGTCTTTCCTGTTACTTTATGTTCCAGCCACACAGTGGGCTGAGATCTCACCCTTTCCCCCAGACTCTGAGGACACATCCTATGTCTTAGTCACTTCTATAGCTATCCCTTCCCCTTCTGCGCTTAGAACTGTGTTTTGTGCAATTTCTTTAACGCACCCTTTCTTCTTATTTATTTATCCATTTGAGAGAGAGAGAGAGTGAGCCAGGGAGAGCACGCGCAGGAGGAAGGGTCAGAGGGAGGAGGGAGAAGCAGACTCCTGGCTGAACAGAGTCCGGAGAGCCCAATGTGGGACTCGATCCCAGGACCCCTGGATCATGACCTGAGCCGAAGTCAGACTTAACCGACAGCCACCCAGGTGTACCTTGAATGCACCCTTTCTTTCCGATGCCCACATCTTTGCTCATGCTGTCACCCGGCTCAGTGCTCCCTTTGTTTCTTCTTTGCTAGGGGACATCCAATGCAGTCAAGGCTAAGTCCAAACATGGCCACCTGTGTGTAGGTCAGAAGCTCACTGTCTCCCCTGGGCTCGCACACGGCAGCAACCTGCTGCCTCGTGCTAGTTCAGATGGGTTTGGTTCCAGCCCCATGTGGGGAGTCTTGCCGGTGCCTCTGCCTCTGTCCTCCTGCCTGGGGTTCCGGCGGGTGCTCAGGGCACATTGAATCAGATTGCATCTGCTCATCTTGGAGAAGATGCGGGGGTGCAGGAGGATCAGCTTGGGGCATCACTCACGCTTTCACTGCCAGGGCCGCTTGGCTGATCAAGGCGTCTCCATTCCACGGGCATCCCTTTCTAGACATGTGCTCAGCTGAAAGGGATAACAGGTTGGGATGGAGGGGGAGCTAGGGTCCCACAGCTGGTGTGTCTCAGAGAGCAGGCGTGCCGAGTCCAGTGGGAGAGGGTTGGAGGCTTGGTTCTGCTTCTTACCACCTCTGTCAACTTGAACATGTTGCTTGTCATTGAGCCTCAGTTTCTCCTTCTGTAAAATGGGGACAACGACCCTCACTTCCAAGGCTGTGGCAAGGAATAAAGAGGATAACGTACGCCAGGCTTCAGGCATAGGCCTTGGCATGGGTGCCTTCCCCCTTCTTCAGGATAGGGTCCCTAAGCTTTCTCTTGGTATGTCCCAGAAGTGGGCAGCTTTCCTCAGATCCCTTCCTTCATTTTCATGTGGTAATAGAGGACAGCAATCTGAGAAGGGCTGGGAACAAGCGGTTTCACCCAGCTGATTTCAGCTGGAAAACCAGCCCTTAGATAGGAGGGAGGAAAAATTATTAAAGGATTAAATCCCAAATAATCCTATAAGCCCCAGGAGGCTCAGAAAGCAATAAGCCACAGACTTAAAATCTGATCTGTGAAGTCACAGGGGCGTGAAGGCTGGGAGTGGGTTTCAAGTGTGCAACGTGCGCGGTCAGACCTCTTCTAAAAAGCGGCCTCATTTTCGTTGCTCGGACAGCATTTTTCTTTTTCTTTTTTTTTTCTTTCTCATCTTGTCATGGTTTTTAATAACAATGGGTGAGCTGTAGGAGTAGGGGAACTTTAGCTAAAATTGCATAAAAATAAAAATTTAATTAAAATACACAAGTCGTGAAATTCCAGCCTTGTAAAGTGAGATGTCTTGGGACTCTGCCCCAGCAGATCTTGCTCCCCGGGCCCCAGGTTCACACTGGCTCCTCCTCGACCCCTTGCAAGGAGGAGAGACTGAGAGGCCCGCAGCCTGGCCTCCCACAGCCAGAGGAGCTGGAGGAGCTTCCGGTCCCTCCTCCCCCACTGTCTCCCAGGTGAAGGAGATCTCGACTGGCCAGAGAGGCTGGGGGGTGGGCGCTGGAGTGGGGGCCATTTTTCGGGACTGAAGGCAGTCCGCTGTGTGTGGGCTGTGGGAGGGACTGACCACCCTGACCTTTTGGGGCAGAAAGTATGTTTTTCATATTTTCCCAGGCAGACAGAAGAGCACAGACCCAGCCACTGGAGCCCAGGTGTCATACATTCTAGTCCCAGTGATGTCATAACTTGGTGGACCACTTGAGCAACTCACTCCTTTGTGGGCCTCAGTTTCCCCATCTGTAAAATGAATTGATTAGGCTAGACCAGGGATTTTCCAAAGTGCAGACTGAGAAGTCTTAAGTATTTCACAAAACCTCTCTGGGTTCTTGGAGGATTTCCCTCAATGGCTTCCCTGCCCACTTTTGTCTGTCTCACAAATTGGGTTTTTATTTCTCTCTTTCTCTCTCCCTCCCTCCCTCCCTTCCTTTCTTTATTATTATTATTTTTTAAAGGTTTTATTTATTTATGACAGAGAGATGAAGAGCTCAAGTAGGCAGAGCCGCTGGCAGAGGCAGAACCAGGCTTCCCACTGAGCAAGGAGCCCAATGCGGGACTTGATCCCGGGACCCTGGGATCATGACCTGACCTGAAGACAGACGCTTAACCTACTGAGCCACCTAGGCGTCCCTCTTTCTTTCTTTCTAAGATTTTCATTTATTTATTTTAGAGAGAGAGAAGGTGCGTGTGTGAGAAGGGGTGCAGAGGGAGAGACGGAATCTCAAGCAGACTCCCTGCAGAGTGCAGAGCCCACATGGGGCTCGATCTCACGACTCTGAGATCATAACCTGAGCCGAAACTGAGAGTTGGAAGCTTAACTGATTGAGCCACCCAGTGCCCCACGGATTAGGTTTTCTTGTTAAGATTTAGTTTGAACAAAGAGTGCTGAGCCTGAAAATGTTGAAACACGTCTGTCTCAGGGCTCTTCTGATTGGAACAGCCTGTGATGTGCCCATTAGGGCCTGAGCCCAGCTTTCTTTGCCTGGCAGTGTGCTCCTCCCTCCTGCGCCTGTGCGTGAGGCCTCTCGATCCCCCGCTCCCCACTCCCATCTCCTTTCCCACACCATCTTGTTTTCTGAGTCATGGGATTCTTCGAGAATTAAATGAAAACTACCAATGCTCCCTCCAGAAAAATACACATAGAAAAAATATATACGTGCTATGAAAATATAACTATTTTACCATCCAGGCTCCTTTTTTTCTTTAAGATTTTATTTATTTCTTTGTCAGAGAGACAGAGAGAGCACAAGCAAGGGGAGCGTCAGGCAGAGGGAGAAGCAGGCTCCTCGCCGAGCAAGGAGCCCGATGTGGGTCTTGATCCCAGGACCCTGGGATTTCAGACCTGAGCTGGGAGCAGATGCCCAATGGACTGAGCCACCCAGGTGTCCCCAGATTCCTTTGGAGAAAAAAAAAAAAACACCTTTATTCAAGATTAGCTGATGGGGTTGTAGGCCCCAGGTCAGGGTATGAAAGGTGGGAGTGAGCACAGAATCAACTATCTTGCATGAGAGAATGGCTCAGTCTGTGAGCCTCTCACCATCCAGCAGGTACCTCCCTCTTTCTGCTCTGGTTGGCCTAGACATGGAATCAGCCCTTCCCCATGACCTCAGTACCAAAAAATGTGTTGCAGACTTGGCTAAAGGTTTGAGGACCAGCAAAGTAGAGTAGACGGAAACCCTTTCTGTACTCAGCCTTTTGGTAGCAAGTGATGAAACATCAACTCAAATTTCTTTAGGGAAAAAAACCCCCAAAACCCAGGAGAAATGAAATATATTGGCTCACTTGACTGGGAAGTTGGCAGAGGAACCCATATCCCACTGAGTTACAAAACTCCAGGGAACACCATTAACCCTGTGGCTGTTCTCACATTGGCTCAAGGGGATCCAGGACACATCGTTTCTCATCTCCTTGTCTCTCTTGGCTTGGCTTCTCTTGGAATTGGCTTCATTCTCTTTCCTGGAAAAAGGCCTCTTCCATACAGTTGGGAAGATGGTCCCGGTATTCCCAGGCCTACCTCATGCCAGCTAAGGCACCTCAGTATCTGGGGATGGATGCCTTAATTGGATTGAGCTGGGCCTGGGTCAGGGGCTTACCCCTGGCTGATGGCTGGGACACTATACTGAGTGACATTTCCAGAAACATGGAATTAGGGAAAAGTAGTTCTCTGGGGATTTTTTGTTTGTTTTGATTTTTTTTTTTAGATTTTATTTATCTATTTGACAGACAGAGATCACAAGTAGGCAGAGAGGCAGGCAGAGAGAGAGAGAGAGAGAGAGAGGAGGAAGCAGGTTCCCTGCTGAGCAGAGAGGCCGATGTGGGGCTCGATCCCAGGACCCTGGGATCATGACCTGAGCCGAAGGCAGAGGCTTTAACCCACTGAGCCACCTAGGCGCCCCAGGATTCTATTTTTGTATGTAATCTCTGCACCCCACATGGGGCTCGAACCCACAACTCTGAGATTAAGAGTTGCATGCTCCACCGACTGGGCCAGCCAGGTG
>NW_019154141.1:12717551-12735857 GCF_002288905.1 Enhydra lutris kenyoni | reverse complement strand
AAAGATTTTATTTGTCAGAGAGAGAGAGAGGGAGAGAGAGCAAGCACAGGCAGACAGAATGGCAGGCAGAGGCAGAGGGAGAAGCAGGCTCCCTGATGAGCAAGGAGCCCGATGTGGGACTCGATCCCAGGACCCTGGGATCATGACCTGAGTCGAAGGCAGCTGCTTAACCAACTGAGCCACCCAGGCGTCCCGTCCCAGCAGTTTCTTGTTTTTAGTGGGTGGTGGAAGGGACACTGGGCAGATAAAACACACACACACACACACACACACACACACACACACACACACACACACCAACATCAAAACAAAACAAATGTCTCATCTACCTTTCTGGTCCTTGAAACTTTACCCATATAACATTCTTCATATGGGGGCACCTGGGTGGCTCAGTTGGTTAAGCATCTGCCTTCGGCTCACGTCATGATCCCAGGGTCCTGGGATCGAGTCCCGAATTGGGCTCCTTGTTCAGCAGGGAGCCTGCTTCTCCCTCTCCTGCTGCTTCCTGCTGCTTGGGGTCTCTCTCTCCCTCTCTCTCTCAAATAAATAAATAAAATCTTAAAAAAACCCAACAATGCTGTGTATGAATGATTCTGTGTGTGTACTGAAGTCATGGAAGGAGGCTGATTTCGACCTCTGGGTGAGTCCAGTTCCAGCAGGGTGATGAGATGATCCACAAACCGAACTAATTTGGAAGAGGGAAGATTCTTGGGAAAGTCATAGGCAACATCCCAGTGTCCCTGGTGGGGCTGGGAGGAGTGCATGTGGGAGGGGCAGATACTGACTTTAGTCAGACTCAGGGGACTGGGGGTCTTAGCTGGAGACACCGGGATCACACACACTAACTATTGCCTACAGTCCTGGGGACTTGGGATGCCTTGAAACCCATCCGGTGGTGACCCCCATCTTGGACACTGCTTCCTTCTGGCTGTTATCTTTTTTCTTTATGCTCATTCACTCACTTAAAAAAAAAAAGATTTATTTATCTATTTGATAAATAAGAGGGAGCATGTTCCTCCAAGCACCAGTGGAAGGAAGGGCAAGGGGAGAGAAATTTCAAGCAGACACCCTGGCTGACATCTGGGCCAGACTCAGAGCATGACCTGAGCCGAAACCAGGAGTCGGATGCTCGACCCGCTGAGCCACACAGGTGCCCCATCCATGCGCTTTTTCTCGGGCAGCAGATTCCGAGTCTGTAGCCCCAACCTCACTTGGTTGCCTCTAACTCCGCACTGAGTTGTGATACCTACACTCCCACGAGAATTTTCTAGGCGGTTCTCAAAGGACGACTCAGCAAGCCCACCTGCTGCATTTGTACCAGATTTCCCGGGGCTCAGGATGAGGTACCAGTCCCAGGAGATTAAAAACATCCCGCTATCCCATCCCTCCCGCCCCCAGGGCTGTGAACCTGTCCTTCCCGATGATGTCTTCTCTGGCCCCCTGAGGCGCCAGCTGGAATGAGCAGCTACAGATGACCTGTGACAGGCAGCGCCAGGCAGGAGAGCTGCCACAACGTGGTCTGGGACCTCGGGGTTTACTGCTACCTGTTTTCTTTGGGACCAGGCAACTGGTCCCAAAGGATTAGAGACAAGACTTTGCATTTGTCACAAGGAAAAAATTCAAAAGACACAGGCAAGAAGGGGTCCACTGGTATGGTAGTGACATTGACAAGTGGCGTGCTGAAGGTCCAGTAACAAGGGGAGTAGAATTTTGCCCTGCCGGTCACGTTTCTCCACCTGCCCTCCCAGTTACGTCACGTGCTAGGTAGGCACTTGGCCCAGGCTTCTACAGTGGGTGAGAGGCAGAGCTAGACTTTAAGCCTGAGCTCTTTCAGTTACCTGTGATGTGGGAATCAAAGACTAAAGAAAAATTAAATTTCTGTACTATTCACAGCCCATCAACGGGTCCTTGAGACAGACAGACTGACCTTCCCTTGGGAACTCAGGGCAAAAGGCAATCTTAGCCCGACCCCCAGGATCCTGTAAGTCTACTTTAACATGTAAAAATTCCTTTGGAAACTCCCTTTATCTCTACCCCCCTGCCACGATATATGTTGGCAATCATCCTCCAAGCAAATGACCCATCAATATACATCAGAAGGGTCTCATGACTATGGTTTTATTGGACAGTAATAAATGACCTTTTCCTAACAATAGCTAGTCCCCTCAAGGTCCTGGAAACCTTGATCCCAAATTTCCTTAGAGACTTATGCTCTCCCTAACCCCCTCCCAATAATGGGCCTTTCCAGCTCTTTCTGCCCACAGGTTCTGTCCCCAAACTTTCATAAACCCACCTTTTCCCACCAAAGACCTCTCAAGAATTCTTCCTTGGTCGTCAGCTCTGAACCTCACCATCTTTCCTACATCACCTGCTCCAATTAGATTCCCTCTGTCTGGTTTTACCACTTGCCTTGCACAGTTCAGGTGAGCTAAAAATGTCTTCGATTTAAAAAAATTTTTTAGGGAACCTGGGTGGCTCAGTTGGTTAAGCAACTGCCTTTGGCTCAGGTCATGATCCTGGAGTCCCAGGATCAAGTCCCACATCAGGCCCTCTGCTCATCAGGGAGCTGGCTTCTCCCTCTGCCCCTCGCCCCTTTCATGCGCGCTCTCTCTCTCAAATAAATAAAATCTTTAAAAAAATTTTTTTTTAAATTTTAAAAAGATTTTATTTATTTATTTGTCAGAAAGAGAGAGAGAGGCTGTGCCAGCAGAGCAGCAGGAGAGGGAGAAGCAGGCTCCCCGCTGAGCAAGGAGTCTGAGGCACGGCTCCATCCCAGGACTCTGGGATCATGACCTGAGTCAAAGGCAGACACTTAACCGACTGAGCCACCCAAGCATTCCGAGAATGCCTTCGATAGATCGTGTTTTACTTGGTGCCAGACTCTGTACCAGACACACTGCATATGTGCCCCCGTCACATCTTCTCCAGACCTTGTGGGATGGATGTTATTTTAAAAATGATGAAACAGGCTCAGAGTGGGTAAGCCATTTGCCCAGCATCACAGCTGTCTCTGTAGCACTTTCCGGAATCTAGCACTCACTCTGAGCCAGGCCTCAAGTTTCTGGTTGTCTTGGAGGGCTGTGGGTAGAGGCTGAAAGCACAAGGAAATGGGGAGAGCTGATCTGGTTCTCCTGGTCTGCAGAGCCCTGTGCTGAGCTGCCCCTCGCCCAGCCGCAGCCGCCAGCATAGACTGACTACGATGTAATGCTTACTGTAGGGCCCTATTTAGCCAGAGCGATTCCATCTGGTTAAACAGTGATTTTGTTGTTTATACAGTAAAACTTAAACTGTCCCTGCTCCCCTCCCCCCACCAGGGGACTTACTTAAAAACAAGTCCTGAAAACCAGTCCCAGGTAACAAAGCCCAAATACAAGGGCGGGTCAGGCCAGGTGGAGGTATCCAATCAGGGGGGTGCATACTGTCTCCCTAGTTACCAAGGATATGGGCCCTGCTCTTTGGGCGCCTTTTGGGCGCCAATTCTGACCAAGGTGATAGGCTAGTTCAAATATCTACTATAGGGTAAATTGTAATTCAATTGGTCACTTATGTGTGATCTAGTATGACTGTGCAGCTTTCTCTGTGTGTTACAATCTCATTGGCCACCTGTGTGTGGCCAGGCCTAACCACGTGGCCTTTGCTCTATAAAAGCTAGTCTGTAAGGCAGAGAGAGGTTCCCTCTTTGTAAGGGGCGGCCCCGGCCGGTCGGTTTGATTCTCGATGCTTGGTGTGAAATAAAGCTTTGGTTGACCTTGGCTTTGTATCAGTCTCGCTCCTTTGATTACGGACCCAACACTTACCATCCCGTTACATTGCCACACCTCTCAACAACACAGTTCTCCACGGGCACTGAGCGGGCATCCCACGGATAAGCCTCAGTTCCGACACTGTGCATCTGGAGATAGCGTCAGATCCCAAAGGGTAAGGGCCCAGTCCCACGAGACGGTGGCTCCCACATCCACCCCCATGCCAGACCCCAACAGCAAGTCCTCCTGCGCTTCTGACTTAATAGATCAGAGGTTCCCGCCACTCCCTCCTTGGGTTCAATTAATCTGCTAGAGCGGCTCCCGGAACTCAGGGAAACATTTTACTTACTAGATTACTGGTTTATTATAAAAGGATATATGATGTAGGAACAGCCAGCTGGGAGAGGTGCATAGGGCTCAGTATGGGGGAGGGATTGTGGACCTTCCCCGCCCTCTGAGTGAGCCAGTTTCCGGGAATGATTCAATCATTGGTTTTTGGTGACTGAACTCAATCTCTCGCCACCCCCTCAGATCCTCCCCAGATGTCAGGAGAGGAGGGACCGAAAGTTCCGACCCTCTAATCCCGTGGTTGGTTCCTCTGGTGACTGGTGAGGAGTCCCCTGTCCTCAGGTGGCCCAGGTGTTTCCTCAAAGCAGCTCGTTAACATCACGAAAAAACACACTTGATCACTCTGGGAGCTTAAGAAATTCTAAAGGTTTTAGGAGCTCTGAGTCAGGAAGGGGACAGAGACCCTGTATGTTTCTTCTTAGAAATCACAGTATCATACCATGTCGTAGTGTCATCATTTATTTATGTATCCGTCCCCCTCCTTAGACTGGAAGTGCCTCGAAGTTTCTGGAGCCCGGCACTTGGACCAGCGCCTGGCACATGACAGGTGGCTAGTAAATGACTATTGATTAAATAAATGAGTTAATCGGAGGAAGTGTGGGTAAGAGGAAGGATGGGGACAGGATCACGGATGAGAGGGAACCAGAGCCTCTGGGCTGGTTGGTTTTGCTGCAGTAACACCCCAGAATAAGCCAACCCCACACAACCAGCGTTCGCCTATTTCCCGGCTCACAGCTGTACTCAATCCAGGCTGAGGGTCATCTTCTTGGGCAAGCTGCTATTTGGGACATGCCCTTTTTGTAGCGAACAGCAGGAGGAGAAATTGCGCCTGGAGGCTGATGCTTGGCACTGGCCCCTTGTCACTTCTGCTCATATTCCACTGGCCCAGACTGGTCGTACGTCCAAACCCAACATTACCACGGTGGAGAAATATATATACATACATTTTTAAAGACTTTATTTATTTATTTGACAGACAGAAATCACAAGTAGGCAGAGAAGCAGGCAGAGAGAGAGGAAAGGAAGCAGGCTCCCCGCTGAGCAGAAAGCCGGACGCGGGGCTCCATCCCAGGACCCTGGGATCATGACCTGAGCCGAAGGCAGAGGCTTAACACACTGAGCCACCCAGGCGCCCCGGAGAAATATATTCTGCCTGCAGGTCACAAGGAGGGTGAGAGCAGACCTGAGAACAGTCTACTGCACCCTCCCTTCAAACCAAACCCAGAACCTTCTTTATACCTTCAGCGAGAATCTAGAAGTGTGCCCGCTGATACCAGAGTTCTACTTGAGTTCCATGTAATGCCCCCCCCGCACCCGCCCCATTTCTCTTCAGGTTTATGGCAGAAAGTGACAATTGCCCCCATCATCCATTGCCCCTTTCTTGTTTTTAGTGATAGAACACCAGATTTTATGTAGTTGAGCACATGGTGCTCACTGGAGGCCATGCTTCCCAGCCTTCTTTGCGGCTAAATGTGGCCACGTAAAGGTGTGGCCAATGGGTGAGCTGAGAAGCTGCAGGCACCTTCTGTCGCCACCAGTGTGAGGAGGCTGGCTGTCCTCCCCTCCTCTCTCCTCCATGCCTTGGTGAATCACAGATGGAAAATCAACATCAGTTGGCGAGTATTCCAAGACTTTGCCCGTGGCAGTGCCAGTTGGAGCTCTGTCCTACCATAGGTGACTCACCCCATGGGCCCCGCCCCTTCTCACCCTCACCTTTCAGACTTTCCAACTGGTACAGCTCTCTGGACACTTTGTGGAATTTCTTGTTCCCCGGCTGTCAGCCTGCTTCTAGCCAAGCAGCACCATCTTGCTTCCTGCCCTCTCAGGCCTGGGGTCCTGGCCACACTCCTCTTTCTTTCCTGGCCAAGACTGGGGAGGTACCTTTTAGCCCCCCGAACCCTTCTTCTTCTTCTTCTTCTTCTTCTTCTTCTTAAGATTTTATTTATTTACTTGACAGAGAGGTAGAGATCACAAGTAGGCAGAGAGGCAGGCAGAGAGAGAGAAGAAGGGAAGCAGGCTCCCTGCTGAGCAGAGAGCCTGATACGGGACTCGATCCCAGGACCCTGAGATCATGACCTGAGCTGAAGGCAGAGGCTTAACCCACTGAGCCACCCAGACGACCCGCCGAACCCCTCTTCTAAATTCCGGCTTCAGTTCACAGTGACTTGTGTCAGCCCTGGGCCATGTCAAGACTCTGATGATGAAGACAGCGGGTAAGCTGTGACCCAGAGTCCTGTGCGAATTTGACGTTTGGAAATCCTAGGATCTCACAATTCCTTCAGCACACAATAGCCTTTGCTTCCACAAGAAGGAAGGGAGAAAGGAAATACCGAATGACCATCTACTCTGCCCTAGGCATTTCCCAATTTGCTTTCTCCTCTAGCTGCCAGATAATACGGAGACAGCAGAGGCCCAGAGAGTTGAAGGCGCTTGGCCAGCACCACCCAATCAGTAACTGGAAGGGCTGGGATTTGAACTGAGGTCTGCCAGACTCCAAAGTGTGGGCTCTTCCTCTGTGCAATCCCCAAACAAGAATGTGCCCAGACCCTCAGGGGTGCGGAGGGGGAGTGTTTGGCCAGAGAGGCAAGAAGATAGAGGGATCAAATGGGACCTGGGGGGCCAGATAATGGAGGACCGAGATGATGGAGAAGGAAGGTGACAGACAAATGGGGGAGCGAGGTGACGGGAGGGTCAAAGGGTTCTGCTTTGACAAGGGACTTAGGAGTCAAAGCATGAAGCCTTTTTCCACGCTTGCTTTGCTGGAAACTCCTTCTCTCTCCACATGTGATGAGCTCACCCTGTTGCTGGCACCCACCCGCCTCTCTTCCTGGCCCCGGCGCGGACACACCAACATTTATGCAGGAGGGATAAAGCAATAACAGGAATCTCATTTTTCTCCCTAAAATAATACTTCTCTGTTCTGCCAGCAAGCCGGGAGCCGCTCCTGCCAGCAGTCCTGTGGGAAGCCCATTCCTAGTCCTACAGGCTTATTCCGCCGCTGGCTGCCCAGGGGCCCTCAGCAAGAGAGGCAGCCCTCGGGCCTCCTGAGCTCCTGGTGACACATCCCTGCCACCTTCCTTAGCCCTGGAGGATCACTCACCTCTGTGACCCTGGGCCAGGTTCTCCAGGGCCAAGGGACATGGCTCTCACGAGCGTGGGCCTCAGGCTCCAGTAGCTGGTGGTTTCTTAGGCATCTCTTTAGGATCTAAGCAATTTCCTACAAGGAAAGGATCATTGGAAAAACCATTTTGAACAGGAAGAATTTAATTTTTCTGCAGCAGGCTTTTTTTCCTCTTAAAAAAAAAAAAAAAAAAAAAGAGTCCTCATTTACCTAAAGGTCTGAACGCCTGGAAATTTCTTCCCTATGTGCACATTATCCACTTCCTGGCTTCAGGGATGGAAGGACTCGCAGAATTTGGAGGACATTAAACAGATTCATAATGGACCCGGCAGTATAAACATGTCTCAAGTGCAGACAGAAATGCCACAAGCTCCTAGTCGGTTTAATGTAAAACATACACCAGTTGTGTCTGCGTTCCCATTTTACTAATAAACAAGGTGAAGAGATGGACTCGAAATTGTCCCCAGGGATCCAGGTGCCTCCATTCCTTGCAATTTCCAGGCTGCTTCTGCCCACAAACAACTCAGAAAAGAACGCTTAATGTAGCCTGGGGCACCACTGCCAAAAGGCAGAGCAAATGGGAGGGGCCCGGCCAAATGGTCTACAACCCTTCCTATCCTTTGCAGGGATATCCCAGTGGCTGGGGGGCTCCGAGCCCCTGAGAGCCTGTTACCAGCAGGATGGGCCGAGCGGCCGGTAAGGAGCAGGTGCATCAGGGGACCTGGGTTCAAATGTCGCCTCTGTCCCCACCGCCAGCAGGCTGCGAGATCCCAGGCAGGGGACTGTCCTCCTCCACTTCCCCCTGTGAAATGGGGGAACAGTCCCCCACCTGTGTGCCTCACTTAGCAATGGTGAGTGCCTCCTGAGACAAAGTGGGTCAAAGTCCTTAGTCAAGAGGTAAATGATCCTGGCCACTTTCCCATTTTCATTCAAAAGCAGTATTTCCTACCACTGATTCTTTCAAACCCAGAGGTGGAGGGATGTGCCATTGTCGGAAAGTCTAAACACATCGAGGCAGGATCATTGACTCAGGGGCCAAAATGACTAATTTGGCTCCGTGACTAGCTCGGCGTGGGGAAGAAGAGCCAAACCAATGAGCCGGCTGGATTGACCAGAGGTTCTGTCCGATCGTGCTGCCCCGGGGCTCCAGCGGGGACCTGGCCCACATCTGGACAGGGAAGGACAGTAGATGAGACATTGGAAGGATGGACTGTGGAGCCAGGCTGCCTGGGTCTTGCTGGGTGGCACAGGGCAAAGTCCCTAACCCTCCAAGGTCCCAGGTTCCTCATCTGCCAAATGGGGAATAATCAAAGGGCCCTCAAAGGCCCCCGAAGGAGAGGATGGGATGACGTTGTGTGGCTGAAGTGTTTCAGAGGGTGCCGGGTCTCCAGCAGGTGCTCTGCAAACGTTAGCTATGACTTGTGTCAGGGGAATTCTGGACATTAATAGTGAGACGTGTTTTTTTTTTTTTTTAAGGTTTTATTTATTTATCTGACAGAGAGATGGAGAGAGGTCACAAGTAGGCAGCACGGCAGGCAGAGGGAAAGGGATAAACAGGCTCCCCACTGAGCAGGGAGCCCATCGCAAGCCTCGATCCCACAACCTTGGGATCATGACCTGAGCCAAAGGCAGACGCTCAGCCAACTGAGCCACCCAGGCATCCCTGATTTTAGAGAATAAAATAAATTCAGATGAGGAATCCAAGGCGTATCAACGGGACATGACCTGCTGAAAGTCATACAAGGTCAACCACCATGTGACGGACATTTCCCAGGCCTTGTGATCATGGTAACAAGCATGTGGTTAACCTTTATTGATCCTTTGCTCCATTCCAGGCACAGGGCTATGCACATCTTGGGCTTTACCTGATTAAATCCGCACCAACATTCTGTGCGGAATACATCACTATCTCATTTTATAGATGAAGAAATTGAGGCTCAGAGAGGGATAGGACTTTACCTGAGCTTGAACAGCTGGTAGCTGGGATTAGGAGAGCTGGGTGTAGGTCTGGGGTCTCAGAGTCCATGTTCTTCCTCTTCTTCTTGAAAAATTTTTTTTAAAAATTTAGTTGAGAGAGAGAGAGAGAGAGAGAGAGAGAGAGAGCTCAAGCAGGGGAAGGGACAGAGGGGGAGGGAGAAAGAATCCTTAGCAGACTCCCCCTGAGCACAGAGCCCGACATGGGGTTCCATTTCACAACCCTGAGACCATGACCTGAGCCGAAATCAAGAGTCTGCTGCCTAACTGACCGAGCCACCCAGGCACCCGGAGTCCGTGTTCCTCTTCCCCAGAAGGCTCACCAGCCCTTCAGCCAGACACAGGCACGTGGTTCTTGAGTCTTGATGCAGACTGTGGTCCTCTCTGAATTGCCCCTGTGACCTCTTCTTATCTCACCTAATGGAGGGGTTTGGGACAGGAAGGCTTCATGCCCAGCCTTGGGCCTGGATCTCCTCTCTGGGGTGGGGGAGGACATGTGTCACCATGTCCCCAAGTGTCCTTGTCCAGCACTGCATTTTCCACCGTGCTCCGTGAGTGCTTGGAGTAACCCTCTCCCTCCAGATTTTGCTCTGCTCTTATCTAAGGCTCTAAAGATTCTCTGTTTTCAGACAATCCATTAGAAGCCTCAAAGCCTTTCAGAGATGTGGGAAGGGAGATGTTAGCAGCTCTGAGGCCTGAGGAGGCCTTAGACCTCACCCAAGAGTTCCTGGCCTTCTGGTTCATACATCCCCAGGGACGTCTGATCTCCCACTTCTCTGACTGGGTCGTGTGTGAATTATCCCCAAATTTGTCCCGAGGAAAATAGAAGAGAGAGGAGCAGAGAATGAGAGCAAGAAAGTGAGGCGAGAAATCTCAAAATCTTGGGGAGAGAAGAGGGATCCATCCACCTTACTATCACTTTGGAGCAGTACCTTCTGCCTTCATAGGGCAAAGGGCCCCTTGACCTGATAGCCGGTTCCTCCAGCCACACCTGGATCCATGGGGTGAGCAGTGGGCAGGGTCAAGCGAAGGTGTCTGCCTCGAGCCAACAGCCCCTTCCTCCACCACGCTGGATGTTCCTGGGGCCTGGGGGCTTCTTCCAGGATCTGCACGAGGTTCTTCCCAGAATCCATTGTGCCAGACATGCTCTACTTCTAGCTCTACAGCCGTTTGGGTGTGTGTGTGTGTGTGTGTGTGTGTGCACGTGAGTGTGCATGCTCGCGTGTGCATGGGTTAGATCTGACAGCTGGGCTACGCTCATGGGTCTGCATGATGCCCTTACACGGTGGTGGGAAGAGGAGGGAGCTCTGGGTGGTGGGCCAAGGGGGGCAGGAGGCCGCCTTTCCCATGCCATGGTGTTTCCTGTTGAGCTCCAAGGAGTCTAGGAGCCCCAAAGCCAGACCGGGCCTTCCAGATTCTTACGACAGAATATATATTTTTAAAATTTTATTTATTTATTTGACAGAGAGAGAGATCACAAGTAGGCAGAGAGGCAGGCAGAGAGAGAGGGGAAGCCCACTCCCTGCTGAGCAGAGAACCAGATACGGGGCTCTATCCCAGGACTCTGAGACCATGACCTGAAGGCAGAGGCTTAACCCACTGAGCCACCCAGGTGCCCCTTATGACAGAATATTTATCAAAGTTCGAGGCTACAAGGTATTTCATCTAAGAGCCTGTTAGTGTCGAGCTCCCCAGGATTCAGATACATGCAAGTGAGCCTCCCTCTGTACTCTGGCTCCAGGCCCTGCACTGCTGGGGTGGCCCTGGTTTCCAGAGCCCCTCTTGTGCCCCTTCCCACTTGTTTCGTCACCACAGCAAACCCATGAGCTGGGTCCAATCATCTTCGCTTCTGAGTGAAGACTCCGGAGGCGCGGAGGTCTGGGACACTTGAGAGCACCCGCAAAGCTGGGCAGCGGCCCCTCCAGCTCCACGTCTGGCTCTTCCTCCTCCCTGGACCCCCTTCCTGCATGGGGACCTGAGCCGTGCTCCTCTGTGGGCACGCAGGCACCCGCAGGCTGCCTGGCCATCTCACAGGACAGATGCCCCCGCGGCAGGGGAGGCTCTAACCTGGGGTCAACCAAGAAGAGCGCCTACTTAGAAGAAAGAAAAACGGAGCCTCGTCGTCCTTCAGATTGGCAGTTCCTGACAGCAACTATTTCAAAACCATAACCTCATCAGATTCCCCCCCATCGGCCGCCCTCAAGGCCCCCCCTCTCCCAACTTAGAGTTTTCCATTGTAGAGAAGGGAAGAAATGCGGCTCTAATCCTCTTTGTTCCATGATTTCATCTCCTTCTCTGTCTTCCCAGGGGAGTCCCGGCAAACAGTCAGGGGAGGGAAGGTGGGGCAGGGAGGGTAGCCAGCACTCTTTTCATGGTCTGGGGGTGTTCCCTCAGACCTGCAGGGAGGGGGTTTGGGGAGCAGGAGGGGATAATCTACCTCGCCCCCAACAGCCAAATGGGAGCTGGAAACCTGGGAGGCTTCCTTGGGCCACCCTCCCCTTCCCTCTGCCCCAGTTCACACACCACTGATTTCAGCTCCCTGACTCTGTCCCCAATGATCCATCACAAATACGTTTGCTGCCTGAGTGCAGGCGTCATCATTTCTCACCAGATTTTGCAACAGCTACCTAAGTGTTCTCCCAGACTCCAGCATTGTCTTGCCTTGGGCCCCTCCTCCACCCAGCTGCCCAAATGAGCCACTAGGCCACTGCTCGGTGGCTCCGCATAAGCCGCGGGATAAAGTCCAAGCTCCCTGTGTGGCGCTCTCGGTCCTCCTGTCCTCTCCTCGCCTGCTCCCCAACCGCAGCTATCCCAGCATCCTCTTGGCTCTGGGCTAGTCAGCAACCCTGCAACCCTTATGGTGCCGTCCTTCCCCTCTGAAATGTGGCTCCTGCTGCTTTTCCTCCTCCAGGATGCCCACACACACACACACATGCATGCATGCATAGACACGCACACTCACTCACTCACTCTGGCTGCACCGACCCATTTACAGGGGCTCCTGTAACCCTGTGCTCGTCTCATGTACACTAACCACTTAACAAAAAACTCATGCACTTCTCTTTCACCCACTAAGCACCTTGAGGGGAGGATCTTCTCCAGGTTTGTACATTTTGGCTTTCCTAGCCCTTAGCAGAGCTCTTGGTCAATCAGCCCGCACCCTCCACCCCCACTCATGCTTCAGGGAAACCAGGCAAGCGACCAGCTCCCTAACCCTCCACCGCCTCTCATTTACCTCCAACCAGTCTCTCCTGCTACCTGACACAACCCCACCCTAGAGCCCTTCTTTTCTCCCTTTGAAAGAGGGTAGATGAGGGGGTCCTGGCTGGTTCAGTTGGTGGAGCATGCGACTCTTGATGGGGTGGTTTTAAGTTCGAACCCTATGTTGGGTGTAGAGATTACATAAAAAAAAATAATAATAAAAGAAGGCAGATGAATGTGCACCCGTCAACTTTTGCTCCCTCCCAAACCAAAATCACACTGAAACAACAACAACAACAATTTTTTTTAAAGGCACGAGCCCACAAGAACAAAGAGACCAGGGAGGAAACAAGCCACAGCAGAAGAAAACTCAGTCTTACAGCAGCCACAGGGAAAGCTGAGAACCAATCTGATTTTCACTGCCTGGATTTTAGCACGGGGAACTGTGACAGTGAGAACCCCCCGGAACCTCTGCGGAATATGAGTGTGTGCTCAACTAAAGGAGATTGGTTGGCAATCTGACAAACAGTGTCAGATTCCTGCCACACTCTGAACGACTGGTGGCGCAGGACTTCTCAGGGTCTTTAATAAGCTGCCATGCAGTGTATGTTGAGACTGTCCAGAAAGGGGATTCACTAGGTAGCATATTATAAACATTCTGATCCTTGAAATATTTTGTTTTCCACCTTTTAATGTCTTGAGGGACATAGCTCGGGCAATGTTGTAAAAATTAGCCCGTGACTCGGAAGGGGTTGGGGACACCTGTCAGAGGTTAGTCCAAGTCACCATTTGAGAAACCTGGAGACTCAGGTCAGCTATGTCCAGTAATTCCTTCCTTCCTTTTCCCCTTCCTACCTTCCTTCCTTCCTTCCTCCATCAATGTTTATTAAATGCCAGGTTGGGCACGCTGTGGAAACAAAGGTGAATAAGACATCGTTTCCACCCTCAGGGGGCTGACTTCCTGGTGGGGAAGTCATTCTGTGCTCCCATAGGGCCCCATCCAGATAACAGAAAGATCCAGCCTTTTCCGTTCCTTTCCCGAGAACCACCTTCTAGAATATTCAGAGGCGTGTTGCCTCTGTGGGCTCCCAGATCATAGCCCTCTGTGTGCCTTCCCTCCTCCATGGCTCCCCCTCTTAGAACCTGCCCACTTCCATCTGGGGCCTCCTCCCCCAGCTGCTGGTTCTCCTGAGCTCCATTAACAGAGCTGGAGGCTCTTACAAGCTTTCACTCGAGGCTTGAGCTAATATGAGGTTTTCAGACAGAAAGCCACTCGAGATTGAAAATCACCCATTGCTAGACCAAGGGTCAGCACACTTTTTCTATAAAGGCCCAAATAGTGAACATGTCCGGCTTTGCAGACCAAGAGGCAAAGGCAAGCGTATTAGGTGTGTCCTTATATACCAATAGAGAGAGCGTATTTTCCACAAATTTTTAATTAATGAAATGCAAAGCATAGTGATAATTGAGTAAATTTCTTTGTAATACAGGTCTACTAATGAGAGGAATGGAATCTTCTCTGTGGGGGTAGTAAAACATTTTGTTTAATCAGTGTTCAAATTCAGTGTTTCCTATCAAACTAATTGCAAATGATCACCTGTAAAACCCACTTTTAGCTCACAGGCCTCACGAAAACAGGTGGCAGGTGGATTTGGCCTGTGGACCATGGGTTGCGAGCTCTGGCTTAGACATTCATCAGCCATTCCCTGCCTCCCTCGCTAGCTCTCAAGCTGGGCTGTCATCAAATTGTCTTCTTCTGGCCTTTCTTCCCATCTTTTCTCTGTCTACCCCTCCCCCACCCCACATCATTTCTTTATTATGGGAAGCATTTAAATCTGGTTAGGCAAAATGTTTCCTCTCTAGGCCGGGGGTCAGTAAGCTACTGTCTGTTCTGTGGGCTAAGAATGGTTTCTTTTTTAAAAGAGTTTATTTGGGACGCCTGGGTGGCTCCGTTGGTTAAGCAGCTGCCTTCGGCTCAGGTCATGATCCCAGCGTCCTGGGATCGAGTCCCACATCGGGCTCCTTGCTCATCAGGGAGCCTGCTTCTCCCTCTGCCTCTGCCTGCCATTCTGTCTGCCCGTGCTTGCTCTCTCTCCCTCTCTCTCTCTGACAAATAAATAAATAAAATCTTAAAAGAGTTTATTTATTTATTTGAGACAGAGAGGGAAAATGAGCGAGGAGGGACAGAGGGAGAAGCAGTCTCTCCGCAGAGCAGGGAGCCTGATGCAGGGTGATCCCAGGACCCTGGGATCATGACCTAAGCCAAAGGCAGATGCTTAACCCACTGAGCCACCCAGGCACCCCAGAATATTTTCTTCTAAAACAGCTTTATTGGGGCGCCTGGGTGGCTCAGTGGGTTAAAGTCTCTGCCTTCAGCTCAGGTCATGATCTCAGGGTCCTGGGATCAGGCCCCACATCAGGCTTTCTGCTCAGCAGGGAGTCTGCTTCCTCCTCTCTCTCTGCCTGCCTCTCTGCCTACTACTTGTGCTCTCTGTCTGTCAAGTAAATAAATAAAATCTTTAAAAAAATTACAAAAAAATTTTAAAACAGCTTTATTGAGGTACCATTCACACACCATATAATTAAAGTGTACATTTCAATGGTTGTTAATATTTACACAGATATGTGCAACCATCACCACAATCAACTTTAGGATATTTTCATCACTCCAAAAAGAAACTCTGTACCTTTTACCAGACATTTCCCTACTTCCCTAGTCCCCCAGTCTTAAACCGTTACTAGTCTACTTTCTGTGTCTATTAAGAATAGTTTTTATATTTTTAAGCTTTTTTTTATTTTTATTTCACTTTTTATTTTTATTTAAAGATTTTACTTATTTATTTATTTGAGAGAGAGCGTAAGAGAGAGATCACAAGCAGGGAGGAGGAGTAGAGGGAGAGGCAGACTCCCTACTGAGCATGGAGCCCGAAACAGGACTCTATTCCATGACCCAGAGATCGTGACCTGAGTCAAAATCAAGACTTGGATCCCGACTGTGCCACTTAGGTGCCCCTCTAATACCCGTTTTTTAAAACAACTTCTTTTTTTTTTTTTTTTAAGATTTTATTTATTTGACAGACAGAGATCACAAGTAGGCAGAGAGGCAGGCAGAGAGAGAGGAGGAAGCAGGCTCCCCACTGAGCAGAGAGCCCAATGCGGGGCTTGATCCCAGGACCCTGAGACCATGACCTGAAGGCAGAGGCTTTAACCCACTGAGCCACCCAGGCGCCCCTTACACAACAACTTCTTGACAGTGTGGCAGGTGCAAGAGGTTGAGCCCAAGGCAGAAGGCTGGCTGTTGTAGGTAGACTGGGAAGCCCATGGACACAGAGATGAGAGATCCCAGGGCCCCAGACTGCCATGGGCACAGCAGGAACTAGAGAATGGGCCTCCCATAAAGTCCCCGGGAGGACTGAGCACTCAAAGTCCACATATCCCCCATGTCTCTGGGGAAGAAGCTGGCTCTGTGGCACAAACCCTGGGCACATGGGGAAGAAAACAGAAACACTGAGGTTACCGTTTTCTGCAGCCTGTTAGGATCAAGTCTGAACAGAGACAGTTGAGCTCTAGAAAACACAGCTTTCGTTCTCCGCTTCTGAAGTCTGTGATCCGACACTTATGCTTCCTGCAAAGGTAGATGGTGGAATTGGGACTGGAAGCCAGGTGTTTTGACTCCCAAAGCACAGCTGTTCTCCTGCACCTGTTGCCACTTGTGTTAGAGATCTCTGCCCTGTGTCTCCTTCCTCAGTAGCTGGGAAGCCTCCAAGGGCAGGGTCCGGGCTATGTTCAGCTTCACAGGCTAAAGTCTGGCACATAGCAGGTGTTTCATAAAAGTGTATTGATTTGGTCCAAAAGGGACTGGGCAGGGAGGGGTGTCTTGATGACTTTTGGTCTTCAGGCAGCATGGTGGCCCCTTGGTTACTGATCTGCTAATGTTCTGTAGGGAGATTACAACAGCTGAATTGGGAGCCAGGGTGGGAAGGATGGGTTGGTCTCTGCTTGGCCACTGTGCTCTGTGTGGCCCCTGCTCATGTTTGGGTCTCTGTTCCCCAGAAGTGATATCTCAGGGCTTTTGTCTCCAACACCTTAAATCTGTGGGTGCGCTGTGGGGCTTGTGGAGTTGGGGTGAGGGGCTTAGGAACAGCCTTCTCACTTCCCTTTGCAGTCCTGGATTGAGAGGTGTTACTCCAAGGAGGAAGAGGGGGAAGAGGAGGAGGGGAAGGGAATGGGTAAGGACTGTGGGTGGTTCATCCTTGCAGACTCATGGAGCCAGGGGGAAGGGACCTGATTTTATAGAGAAGTCAGAGAGAACCAGAAAGATGAGGTTACTGGACCCAACATCACGGAGCTCAAGTTGGCCAGCCAGCTTCAAAGAAGATCTAGTGACTTCCAGGTCAGGGATCAATCAGCAACACCTCACAGTTCCACTGGGCTCCGACTCTTCCTGGAATTTGGTGGCAGTAAGATTAGCCCCAGGATGGCAATGGGAGTGTCCACTGATGACCACATATTCACCCCAGGAAACCGGCCTCCAGCCTCAGCTAAGGGAAGGCAGGTGAAGGGAAGGATGTTGCATTTCTCTGAGCATTTTTGTTGCCTAAATACTGCTTTCTATGAACACCCACCTCTTTTCTTTCAGACCTCACATCTTCAGGTCTGGCCACAGAAAATCTCTGGTGGTAGAGCACGGATGTGATGCTTTCAGAATCCTGGGTTCTTTTTTTTTTTTTTTTTTAAGATTTTATTTATTTATTTGTCAGAGAGAGAGAGAGGGAGAGAGTGAGCACAGGCAGACAGAATGGCAGGCAGAGGCAGAGGGAGAAGCAGGTTCCCTGATGAGCAAGGAGCCCGATGTGGGACTCGATCCCAGGACGCTGGGATCATGACCTGAGCCGAAGGCAGTTGCCCAACCAACTGAGCCACCCAGGCGTCCCAGAATCCTGGGTTCTTAAACATACCCCAGCACTCCGTTTCATGAAAGGGAAGAGCCTCGTGGCCCCAGTCACTCTGGGGCTAGGGTCCCTGTGTGTTGGGGTGGCCTAGTACAGTTGTCCCGAGCTGGGGTCTCACACAGCTGGCTTTGATGCCCACCCCGCCCCTTGGGTGCCACATTTCCATCCCTTGTCACCCTGTGCCTCAGTATACTGATCTGCAAAATGGGGATTATAGTTACATCTTTTTCGTGGTGTTACTGAGACAATTAAGTGAAACGAGGCACAACACCTGACCCAGAGGGAGCATTTGATGAATGTTGACGTTTTTCTTTCAGTTTTGTTTTTTTTTTTTTTTTAAAGTTTTTATTTATTTATTTGTCAGAGAGAGAGAGGGAGAGAGAGCAAGCACAGGCAGACAGAATGGCAGGCAGAGGCAGAGGGAGAAGCAGGCTCCCCGATGAGCAAGGAGCCCGATGTGGGACTCGGTCCCAGGATGCCGGGATCATGACCTGAGCCGAAGGCAGCTGCTTAACCAACTGAGCCACCCAGGCGTCCCTTTTCTTTCAGTTTTATTGAGATATAATTGACCCCCAGCACTGTTTAACGTGTACAACATAATAGCTCAACTTACATATGTTGTGAAATGATCACCACAATAAATTTAGTTAATGCCCAGCATCTTATATAGATACAAAAAAAAAAAGAAAGAAAGAAAAAATATTTTGGGGATGCCTGGGTGGCTCAGTTTGTTAAGCATTGACTATTGGTGTCGGCTCAGGTCATGATCTCAGGGTCCTGGGATGGAGCCCCGCATGGGGCTTCATGCTCAGCAGGGAGTCTGCTTGTCCCTCTCCCTCTGCCCCTCCCCCTGCTCACTCTCTGTCTCTCTCTCATAAAGAAATCTTTAAGATTTTATTTTTTATTATTATTATTTTTGATGTATTTGACAGACAGAGATCACAAGTAGGCAGAGAGGCAGGCAGAG
>NW_019154141.1:12558585-12717451 GCF_002288905.1 Enhydra lutris kenyoni | reverse complement strand
TGCGGGGCTCGATCCCAGGACCCTGAGATCATGACCTGAGCCGAAGGCAGCGGCTTAACCCACTGAGCCACCCAGGCGCCCCAAGAAATCTTTTAAAAAAACTTTTTTTCCTTGTGACAAGAACTTCTAGGACCTACTCTCTTAGCACATTTCAAATACACCATACAATAGTGTTAACTACAGTTATCATATGCGTTTTGACATTCTTCTTATTAGATTTATTACTATTTTTAGAAACAGCTCTGAATGGGAGTTTATGGGGGATAGCCCCGTGGCGTGGTCTGTACCAGCTCTGAGCACCAGAAGTAGAGCCGTGCGTCATTCTAAACTGTCTAGTAGTCATGTTAAAAAAAGGCAAAGCTGAAGTGGTAAAATTAACTTTCATAATATATTTTATTGAACCCAATATATCTAAAATATTATCATTTTGATGTGCAAACAGTAAAACAGATGACTCAGTGATATATTAGGTATTGTTTTCATATTAAATCTTTTTTCCTTGTTTTCATATTAAATCCTTGTTCCTGTTTTCATATTAAATCTTTGAATAAGTGTGTATTTCACACAGTTTTTTTTTTTTTTTTAATTTTATTTATTTATTTGACAGAGAGAGACACAGCGAAGAGAAGGAACACAAGCAGCAAGGGAGTGGGAGAGGGAGAAGCAGGCTTCCCACTGAGCAGGGAGCCCGATGCGGGGCTCGACCCCAGGACCCTGGGACCATGACCCAAGCTGAAGGCAGATGCTTAACCAACTGAGCCACCCAGTCCCCCAACACACAGTGAGTGCATCCTGATGCAGACTTAGGCACGGTTAAACACCCAGGAGTTACCACGCGGCCAACGGGACCACACTGGACAGCACTGTGTGTCTCCTAGCTCCCCATGTCCTGATTGCCCAGTGCAGGCAACCAGCTATGACACCCCCTTCACTGACCTCTTTTCCTTCCCTGCCATTTCCTCCCCCCAATAAACCATGTGCCCTTGAAGACTTGTTCCAGGGTCTGCTTCTGCGAGAATGTGGCCCCGAACAGGGGGTGGGGGGGCTCTTTTATCCTCCCGCTGCTTCAGGGAAGCCGGGAAGAAAAGTCTCTTTTTCTTTAGAAGGAGTGCTGGGGTGCACAGAGGGCCTGAGGGTTGCTGACTGTCCCCCAGCAGGCTTGTGACCCAACCACGTGCAGAAGGTAAGTGTTCTCCCTTCCTGCTTGTACCTACACTGGACAAAATATTTTCTAAACCAGGAGAACAGTGTTTGTTTGCTGCCTGTGCCCCATGAAGGTAGCTTGCCCTGTAGACAGTCCTGCCTGGCTGGCAGTGAGATCCCAATGGAGGCTGTGGACACAGCCTGAGACATCCATAAGGGCCACTGGCAGCTGGAGGGGACTTGGGCTCCCTCGAAGGGCATTATGGGAAGATTGCCCTTGGGTCCCCTAACCTCATATATCCAGCAAGGGCAGCAGACAAGATCTCCTGGAGTGGGGGGTGGGGGTGGGGTGGGGGGGTGGGGGTGAGGCAGGGAAGGAAGAAAAAAAAAATCTCCCATCTGTTGAGTATTAACCTCTGAACCATTTAACCAAACATTGGCTTCTTCTGTCATTTGATAAGGTGTATCCAGCGAAGGGAGATGAGAAAATTGGGGGGTTATTCTTTTAAATGACATCAGCAGGGAGTTTGTTCCTGCCACAGAGCTCGGAGGGTCCCGTCTGAGCCATCACATCACCACCAGCACACTCAAGGACAGATCTGAGTGCTTTCCTCTGCCTGGGCGTTCAGGCATTTGCAGGGATATTAAAAAAAAAAAAAAAAAAAAGGAGAAAAGAAAGAGCAAGAGGGATTTGAAAATAAAGCCCATGCACGGCAGGCTGTCTGCCCTGGGCCAGTGCTGCAGGAAGGGTGATTATGGAGGAAGGAATGGTTTGTGTCACCGTCACATGGAAATGTCCGACGGCTTTTCTGCAGAGACAACACCTCTCAGTCTTCCAGAGACTCTGTGTGCAGACTTCCGGAGCTGTCGGGGACCTCCGAGGCCATCTTGCCCGTCCCAGCCCCCTTGAGTGGAGTTTCTTGGTGGGATGGGCCAACAAGCAGTCTAGACAGATAGGGACCTCCAGGGCTGGCCAGCTGGCTTCTGCTGGCAGATCTGACCTGTCGAGAGGACATTGGGTCCTGGACTGAAGCTGGAGGAGCCCAGGCTTTGGCTTCTGTCTCTGGTCCAGCTCTCCCTCTCCTGACCTCCAACTGATGGGAGCAGGTCATCTCCCCAGGCCACACCCAGGCCTCCTGGGAGGTGAACTGTGTCCTGGAGGGAGTCAGGAATCTGTTATAAGTGCCTTGTATGACCCTGAACTAGCTCCTTCTCTGTGGGCCTCAGTTTCTCTGTGGGTCAAAGGAGCTGGATGAGGTGGTCTCCGCGATCTTGTCTCTGCTGCTTGGCAGGTTTGTTCATAGCCTTCCTTCAATGGGGAGGAAGCTGCGCTCTCTGCTTCTGCCGGTGGCCCGAAGCTGGGTGTCGGAAGTCTTTTCTGCCCTCTTTTCTCGACCTGTCTCCCTGAAGCTTTACTCTCTTTCTCAGGCCCTCCCTCCCCAGTTGCCAGAACTGACAGGGTCTCACTTTTCACCTGTCTCCTCCCCCGGACTCACTAGTCTTGTATGTCCTACATCACTTCTCTGGGGGAAGAGAAGGGCAATCTGCTCTTCCTAAGCCCTGACGAGCCCCAGGCTCCGGGCTGGGCTCTTTCGTACATGTTAGCTCATTTAACCTTCCCAGCCCTTCTGAGACAAAGATGAGTCTCACTTCAGGGGAAACTGAGGCTCAGAAAAACCATGGCTTGGCTAAACTCCCACACCAGGAAGAGGTAAGCCAGGACTCAGACCAGATCAGTTTGATTCTAAAGGCCAGATTCTTTCCGCTGCATCATAGAACACCTTCCCTGTGTCACTTAGCCTTCTGGAGTCTTCCTGGGCGAGATTCCTTCCTGGGTGAGGCTCCAGGCTCCTTCAGGGCAGAATGGTATAACAGGCCAAGCATGGAATCTTCCTCCAAAGACCTACCTCCTCACAGACAGGGGAAGAGGGAGGTAAGTAATAAGTCTCTGAAACTGGTCGGGACATGAAAATAATTAACTTGAGCCCAGGGTTCCCCTGTGTGAACCCTGTGTGACCTCATGCCAGTTCCATTTTCCACCTCAGGCCATGCCCAGTTTCATCCACCAACCTGGCTCACTAGAGTTGACTTCTGTGAGTCCCACACAGCAGCCCAAAGGGGCATAAGGCAAGGTGCCATCACTTCCCACACAGTATAGCTGTGTTACCTTGGGTTAAGTCGCTCCAACTCTTAGAACTTGGTTTCCTCATCTGCATAATGGCCATAATCACTCACCCACCTTAACAGACAGTGACCGTGAAGGGACTTCATTGGCTCTGATGTAAAAAATGCTCTTTTCCCTCCTCTGTCATAGTGCCTATCCCAAGGGTCACTGGTAATGCAGGCCTGGAGGACATTTGTTGGATGCATACGAGTCACAAACCTTCGGACAGCCCTTTAAAGTTTACCAAACGCCTCTACACTCTAGAGTCGTCACTTCTCCCAACAGACCTTTCAGAAGGCAGGGCTGCCCTTACTCTTGGTCTTAGTTTACAGTCAAGGAAACTGAGGCCCATCTTTTATGGCTCCCAGTGGGCCAAGGGGTTGGGGTGCTTTCCGCTGACAGCTCTCTGTCTTCTTGTCATTTGGAGAGAGCAGGCCTGGAAGGGCAGCTCCGCCGCCAGCTGCGGCCCAGATGTGGAGGCCTGGCCGGCCACAAAGGAGGTGGGTGGGTGGGAACATCCTGCCATTTCCTCCCTCGAAGACAAATGGCTCAGGGGCCACTGGAGGCTCTGGAGGTTGTGGCTGGATTAGGAGGCTCCCCAGAGCCTCAGTGAGGCGGGAGCCATGCTCGTCCTGAAAACAGCTCCTCTGTGTGAGGTGGCCACTGGGAGGATGCGGTCCGAGGGCCTGCGCTCCGTAAGCGGCCTCCCCTCTCCTCAGAGCACGACTCTCTAAATAAGTCTGTTGAGGCCCTCGGTCCTGAAGTCCCTTGTTCTGGTTTCAGTTGGTTTTGGCGGGGGGCAGGGGGGGGAAGCATTTTGAACTCTTTCTGATGGCTGTGGAGTGAACAGAGACACATTCACACACAGAGAACCCATACACATGGTGTACACACTCACGCACCCGTACACACGTACACACACACACACCATGCTTGTGTGCGCACACGCGCGTTCATCCACACCTCCCAAGACCAGAAGTGAGCTCCCTGGAGCCCTCGGAGCTCCCTTAAGCCCCTCAGGGGAGGAGGGAAGGAAGCCGGGTGTCATATATCATTTCTCTCCAAACAGGCGGTGTCCTCTCTGCCCAAAGTGGGGGTGGGGATGGTCGGCAACCAGGAACGGGTCTCGGGAAGGAGCCCCTCTGACCCATATTTCACAGACACCCCAGACAGAGCCTGCTGTCAGGAGCGCTGTCTAATTTCCTCCCCTGACTGCCGGCCCAGATCCCCCCAACAAAGAGGGGCATTGTGTCCTCCTCGCTGCCCCTGGCATCTGCTCCACAGAGATCTGTCAGGGGACGCGCAGAGGGGATTTGGGGGATGAAGGCGCTGTATCCCCCAGAAGGGCCACAAATTCTTGAGCAGAAAGAGCTCGGTCCGGGCCGAGGGGTCCCCCAGCCTCCCAGCAGTCCTCTGGGCCCCCCTCCTCCACGCCCTGGAAGAGTTTCTCCTCAGGTCTTTTAGGGAAGAGGTGGGTGAGGAAAACATTTACAGGGTAGTGGCCGCTGACGAGAAAGCATTTGAAGGGGGCTGGGCCTCCCCACTCTCTCTCGGAAGAAACGCAGCCTTTAGCCCTTGGTCTCCCCTTCTGGGGGGGATTTGCCAGCCTGTGGGGGCGGCCTTCAGGGAAGTAGTACTTGGTTTTTGCTGCTCGACATCTTTCGCAGGTTGGGCATTCTGGGAAGGGCATGGGGGTTCCGGGAGGCAATGCTGAGCCTGGACAGAACCAAGGGAGAGTGGCTGGCGAGGGGGGGCTCTGGGACCAAGAGCCATTGAAAGACTTCCAAGAATGCGGGCCAGCCCTGCCCTGGGTGTCCACTTTCTGATTCCCTCCTGGGGACACCTACTGAGAGGCTGCTCCTCTCCAGGTGCCAGGCCACGGGGTCAAGTCCTCAAGATGGCCTCCCGTGGGGACTGTATGTGTATTGGCTGGGGGGGGGGGGCGGTGCTTCAATAGCTGGATCACCAGCACAGGGTGCACTTGGATGGGGTGGGGTGGGGATGTTTGCAGTCACAGCATGGAAGTGGACAGGGCTTTGCACTGGGTCAGCAAATCCAAGGGGAACATGGAGCCGGCATCCTCCATGCCCTTGACCTCCATCACTATCCCCTGGGGCTTCTCAGCAGGGCTTCTTATCTGGACAGCTTCATGCTTTGAAAACATTTTGCCCCAAGTGTTTGTTCATCTTTTGAACTGAAGGCAAAGCAGGCTCTTAGAATGCTCAGGAAATTGGCCCCCAGAGGGTAAATGGCTTGCTTAAAGTCACACCGGCAAACAAGTAGGAGAGCAGAGCAGAGCCCAAGACACAGGCCTCCTTCTCTCTATTTTGTACTTTGTTGTCACTGGGTTGCAGCCTTCCTGTAGAAGAAGAAAACTCTGTCTAGAACATGTGTGTGTGTGTGTGTGTGTGTGTGAGAGAGAGAGAGAGAGAGAGAGAGAGAGAGAGAAGACAGAGAGGGTGGGGGACAGGACAGACAGACAAGAGACAGAGGGGTCTCTCTGAACCAGGCCCTGTGCTAGGTTCTCTGTAGACCGGACCCCATTGTCCTGGGGACAGGCTGCCTCTATCTCCACTCACCATGCCCAGGACTTCGCACATAATTGGCACTCAAGAAATGTTTTCATGGAATGAATGAATGAATGAATGAATGAATGAAGTCGACCCTCCCATCAACCGGTGAGCAAAACACCATCTCTATAGAAGCACTTTTCAGCAGATGTTTTCAAGCACAAGTTCTGCAGGTCCCTGGGATGAGAAAACGAGGCTCAGAGAAGTGAAGCCACTTCATGAAAGTCACACAGCCAGGCAGTAGCAGAGCCTGTGTGGGAGCTGAATTCAGTATGTTAGTCTCTACAGCCCGTGGTGGTGGGGGGAGGGGATGCAGAGGAGGGAAGGGGGTTGGGGGAAGGGATTCCTCCTCCAGCAATGCAGAGGGCAGGAAAGGAAAGCAATGTGAAAGGAGCAAGGTCCCAGAGGCAGGCGGCCCGCTCTGCTCTCTAGCCAGGTGTGCAGGGTGCTTTAGACAGGATTTGTGTTCCTGGAAAACCGGTTTTAAATCACTTTTAAAAACACAAATAAACCCATCCTTTTCAGCCACCGGGGAAGCCTGCAGCTTGACGGAAGTCTCCAGCACGTTTTCTTTTACACCACAAGGGACTCTGTAGAGACTGGGGAGTTTGCCCTCCTGGATTTTCTCAAAGCGTGGTCAGTCTGCAAGATGGTGGAGAAATCCCACCGTGGGGCTCTGGCCCAGATGAGCACAGCTCTTCGGGGGGCCCGCAGACCCAGCTGAGCCTGCTGCCTTCCCAATAACGCTGGAGTTAAGCCCAGCCATGGGCCCCAGCTCCGGGGACAGGCTGGAGTCCTGAGCCAGCAGCTCCGGTTAGGAAATTAATAAAGAAAGAGAAGCTCTTGCAGCCAGGCCCACGGTGAGAGACGAGTTAGGTCATGTCTCTTTCTGTTCAATCGGATATTAGTCCCGACCCTGATGTCACCTTCAAGCTATTAAACATCACCCTCAGAAATTCAGCGTGAATTGCTCAAGGCTCTTATCAGGCGTGCCTCTGAGCTTGCTGTCATCAGGGGCCAGGCAGTGATCCTGCTTTTGTGCCAACTGCAGGTCAAAGGGGAGATGTTCCTTTAGAATTCAGGCAGGACTCGGGGCTAGGTGTGGGGGAGTGAGTGACAGAGAATCTTGGTCCTTTGGCCAGAATCAGAGATCATTTCCTTGGGCCACAAAAACAGGGTGGGTGGCCAGTGTCTCTCTTTCAGGGTGGCATGGCGGACCTGGTGGACTCAAGAGACCTGGATGGCATCAAGCCAGCCAGTTTAACCAGCTTCTGGACCACAGCCTCCCCTACATCGTGGGCTGTGTGGCCAGCAATGGGCACTTGCAAGCTGGGAAGCTAGGCGATGCCCGTAGGTTAGCAATTCCCTCTTCCATCCATCCGTGTATGGCTCCGTGCACATGGATGGACATCCAGCGCAATAATTATTTTTTGAGCACTTACTGTGTACCGGGCATCACGCTAGCATCTGGAAGGAAAACAGTCAGGGAAACACAACCCCCTTTCCCTCCTCTGGCTTGGAGATCAGACCACAAATGAACACGCAAACAACAAAGACAAGAATTATAAATTATGGCACTAGCCGTCAAGGAAGAAACACAGGTGGGAAGACAGAGATCAAAGGGTAGGAGCGGCCTAGGGAGGATGTGGCAGTAGAGAAGGGTGTCAAGATATTTTTGAAGGTGTCTGTTCAGGATTTACAGCGAAGGGGACTGAAAGGGTACAACCAGGAAGAGAAGGAACATGGTGGCAGCCCAGAGCCGTGGTGGCCAAGAGCTGATGTGATTGGCGATTGCTGTGCTGGTAACTATAAGGGATTAGCTGGTGGAGAATATATAGCTTTCAAGGCAAGGAAAGAAAGCCACCCACCCCAAGCTCTCCTGGTCACTGGAACTAGGGTGCTTTAGGGTTACAGATAGGAATGCGTGGATCCTTGCCTGACACCCATTCTTTTCTTAGACTAGAGTAGCTATCAGAAATGCATGCATCCTTCCCAGGGCCCCAGCCCAGGCAGGTAGATTTCTGAAGCCCTGAGCCTCACTGAAGCCCTTTTACTGGGAAATGGATCCCCTATTCCCTTTGCTTCCTCTCTGCCTCTCTCTGAAGGGCAGTCGCACACTTGCTTGTCCTTGATGCCCTCTCAAGGATGGAGAAACCCATTACTGAAAAGTTACTATATGGGAATTCTTGGCTGTTTGGATTCCTACCAAGCCCCCCTTTGTGTCACCGTCACTGGTTCACATCGGGGAGTCGTCAGTGGGTGGTCTTGCTTCTCTCGTACAGCTTGGCACCCGAGATGAGGCAGACGATTCTCACTCATTTGAGGAGCGGCCTGTTCTAGCTACCGTTCGCTGGTCAACCAGATGCCGGTGCTGCAGCGTGGGAGGAGCGCAGGGACTGCTCCAGAGAAACCAGAAAACATTTGATGGACGTGCATGTGCACCTCTCGTTTCTCCATGAGACTCCCCACAACGGAGTTCTTAACTGTGTTTATTGGGGGAATTTAATTTCTCACATTGAAAGAGACTTTTTTTTTCTATTGGTTTTAGAAATTAATGTTGCTGCTTGATGTTGAAAATTAGTTGCGTCATATTCGTACATTAAAATGTGCTCTGTGTTCCTTTCCAAGAGTCCCTTCAAGTGCTCCTAGATGCCTAAGTCCTTGGAGAGGGAATGAACCAGGAATGTAGGAGAGAAATCACATGGGGGGCCCATGTGTGTATGCAGAAGGGTGAGTGGTTTGGTGTTGCTGGAGCACAGAATTGTGTGGCCGGGTGGTGAGACAAAGTGGTAGAGGTAGGCAGGGGTGAGGGCAGGGGAATTTTGGAGTCCGGCGAAGAGTTTTGAACTTTATTTTGTAGATGATGGGACGCCATTGACCAATTTTAAATCTGGGGTGATCAAAGTTGGATTGTGTGTGTGTGTGTGTGTGTGTGTGTGTGTGTGTGTGTGTGTGCATATGACTGTTCTAGGGGATGGACTTTGTGGAGTCTCAGATCAGAAGGAAGGAGAGCTCCTGGGGGGTTTCATTCAAGTGAAAGATGTTGACAGTCTGGACAAAGACAATGGCGTTGGAGAGACAAAGATCACAGTGGGAATGAGGAGAACCTGCACAGGAAGTGAAATGAGCAAGACCTGGTAATTGATTGGCTCTGCGCTGCAAAGCAGTATCAACAGTGTGTCCTCGGTCTCCAGGATGCGTGAATGGGTAGGTTGTGGTGTCGCCAGCTAATATAGAGAATTCAGAATACGGAATACGAGGTTTAGAATCTCGGGGTAATGGAGATTTTCTCTTAAATATTTTGAGTTTGAGATGCCTGTAGTCACCCAGGTGGTAGGAGCAGTAGGGAGCGGAATATGACAACTTAAGCTCCCAGGTCCTGTGTGGGGAGGTTTGGGCTGGGGCCAGAATGCCTGGATTGAAATCCCAGCTTTATCACTGGCGGTCAGTGCTCACACAGCGGTGCAGCAGTAACAAATGATCCCCACACCTAACAGCTTACGGCAAACTTCTCTGTCCTCACTGATATACATGAAGGTTGTGGGTTTGGTTTTGGCTTTGTTCCACACTTTCTTATTCCGGATCGCAGGCTCATGGTGAAATCCTCACCCCAGCCTTGTGCAGAGGGAAAAGCGCCATGGCAGAGACATGAGGACTCTAAAACTTTCGCTAGCTGGGGCGCTCAGCTCTTCTATTCACATTCTATTGGCCAAAGCCAACCACACAGACAAGCCTGGGGTCAATGAAGTGGGGAAGTACACTCCTCCCATGGGAGATACAGCATATGGCAATGATCAGGGAGCCATATTGCCCCAGTGGGAAAGGGAGGAAGTTGTTGGGCCCAATCGTATGCTCTACCACAACCACTAACCAGCTGTAAAACCTCGGTGGTTTACTCAACTTTTCCCTGCCTTGGTCACCTCATCAGTAAAACAGGAATTCTGGTACTCACTCTTGGGATTGTTATGTAAAGCACTTAGAATAGTGCCCAACACAGTACAGAGTAAACAGTATATGAATGTAGGTAGGTGGATGGAAGGGACGAGGGGAGGAGGAGTTCTCTCTCCATGGGTACAGCGTTTCAGTTTGGGAAGATGAAAAAGTTCTGGAAAGGGATAGTGACCACAGTTGTACAACAGTGGGCCAGTACTTAACGACACAGAACTGTATGCTTAAAAATGGTTAAAATTCTACGTTATGCATATTTTACCCCAATAAAAAACATGTAGGTAGATGGAATCATCTGGGCAGAGCGTGAAGAGTGGGGAAGGCAGGAGGAAGAAGGCAGAAATTCAGGAACTAGCAGTGGGGGCAAAAGCATGGGAGACAGAGAAGGAATATTCTGGATGGACAAGGAAAAAAAGCAGGAGAGGCCGATATCCTCTGAAGCCAGGGGAGTAGAGTTAAGAAGGAGTGTTGGAATGCTCGAGGGTGTCTGTTTTGCCTGTCTTTGAACCTGAACCTTCTCTTCAGCACCTTGATTTTGTGGGTCTGCTTTCCTCTGCCAGCTCCTGATGATGTCATTTCTGGTCAGTGCCCACGCTGTGCCCCGACTGCCTCAAGGTTGATCCTGGCCTGGTCTGCCTCTCTTGGCTCCCTCCTACTCCACTCTGTAGCCAGTTCTATTTTGTCCGTGGCTAACATCTTGGTGAGACCAATCTTTTTAAATTAAAAAGACATAGGATTGAGGACATTTCTTCTTTTTTATTTTTTATTACTATTTGTGGGTACTGTTCTATTCTGAAACCACAAAACCTCCAAATTCTGAACTTTAAAATTAGGCGGGGACGGGGGGCACCTGGGTGACTCAGTCTATTGAGCATCTGATTTTTGATTTTAGCTCAGGTCATGATCTCAGGGTCATGAGATCGAGCCCCGCGTCAAGCTCTGTGCTCGGTGTGGGAGTCTGTTTGAGATTCTCTCTCTCCCTCTTCCTCTGCCTCCCACTACCCCTCAATTAGGGGTGGTTAGTTTATGGTCAAGATTCCTTTATTAACAAAAGAATTCATCTTCTGTTTACAGAACTTTAGTGATTTGATAAGCCATAGGTGAGGCAACCTGACAGCTAACATTTTATAAGGGGAAAGGAGTACAACACAATTGCAAAGGGAGGAAAACAGTTTTTCCAATGATAATGTTTGCACCCCCACATTTTGAAGAACCTAAAGGGGGATACCTTGGTCCAAATGATTTCTTCCCTTTTTTTCTTTGTTTTTAGACATCGTCCAGGTGATCATCACACGAACCTCAGAGGGCTGCACACAGAGAGAATGCGGTTCTTAGCTCTGCAAAGAAAAAGGCCCGAGAACTATCCTCTTCTATAGATTTTATTTCTCCAAGAGTTTTCTTACTAAGTGAATTAACCTTGCACCGTTAACTTGACGTAATCTTAAGAAAATATATGAAATATGCTTTAGAAAAAAAATGACATGTGCTCTAACCAGCCATCTCATTTGGCAATCATTTTCCAGAGCTGTTGTCCTTTCAGGATGGGGACCTGGGGTTCTTTTTACATCTGAGTGACTGAATCTACACACAAGAGCTCCAAACTCCTGCTGACCTCCCTCTGCAACCCCAGTTGGTATCGGGAGACACAGCACTGAGGCCGACAGGGGTCTCTCTCCAAGGCTCAGGTCACCCCAGGCTGTCTGGCCGTCTGTCCTGGAGCGTCACCCCAAAAGATCTGGGCGGTCCCCGTACATAAGCTTAGCAGCTCCTCCCGTCCTAACAGCAATCATGGAACACACTGGAAGGGCTCAGATGCATTCTGTGGAGAAAGGGGATTGTTTTTTTTGTCCCCATTTGCAGACAGAGTCTGTTGAAAGCACAGGCTACTTCCACAGCAAGGTTCCACATTTCCAGGCTGTCACTCACGGGGCTTAGTACGATCTCTTCATCCTCAGAACATGGGGGACACTTTCCAGCCCTCAACTCAATAATGTGAGCATCTGGATAGGTGTTCAATCCCCAAACTGTGGCCTTAAGAAGAACAGCTGTTCTGTGGCTCAGGGGCACAGCTCAGCAGTCCCAGCTGTGTCCCCAATTTGACTCCGAAGAGGCAGGAGCTGTCCTGGGTCTGTTCTCAGCCACGCAGTCAAGCCTGTGTGAACAGGCCCGCATGGGGACCACCCACACCAGCTGTTTTTCCGACAGTCTTCCTCCAGCCCGTGTTACAAACTTACTCACTTAGCCAACAACTTTGGACTGGGTTTCTGATGAGCAGCAGCTGAGTTTCTCTTCTCAACTCTCCTCATACTGATTCTCCCTGGGGTTTTGGGACACCTGAGGGCTCCCCAAAGCCTCAGATACAGAACCCAGAAAGGAAGGGTGGTCTAGAGTGTGTGTGTAGGTGTGTTCTAGTCATTTCCTTCCTTTGGAGCATTTGCTTTCCCAGGTCACTAGCTGGTCCCAAGGCTCCTCTCCCAGCAGATCAGGTGGTATCCAGGCCTGAAGGAGGGCTCACTGGTGTCGGAGGGAGGTGGTAGCAGGAGAGGGGGCAGCAGCCGAGACACCCCGAGCAGCAGTGTGCCTGGAGCTGTTCCCCAGATTTGCAAGGGTCCAGTCGGGCTGCTGTATGATTCCATGAGAACTATGAGAAGCAACGGCCTTGGGGAAGGGGCTGCTAAGACAGAGCAAAACTGGATAGAACTTTCTGGAAAACTTCCAGGCTCCCAGGGATGCTGGACAGCTTCGTGCTTAAGAGTTATTGCAAGACGTAGAGAGGTTGCCCTGGGGTGGGTGGGAGAAGGTGAAGGTGGGATTGGGGTGAGGACAGGGGTGTGGGTAGTTGGGTAGGGGGCTCGGTCCTCAGTCTGTCTTTCTCCGTGGAGAATCTCACTCTGAACTTGGAGAGGCGGCAGAGTCCCCATCCTCGGGGTCCTGCCCATTGGGAGAGATAGGCTGACCCCCTTTCACACGCTTCCACTTCATCCTCCGGTTCTGGAACCACACTTTGACCTGACAGAGGAAGCAAAGGAACCTGGTCACTTCAAGGGAGATGTAACTACCTTCCCACATTGACGCTCAAGACAGAAGGCTGCCTTCCACGGACCCCAGCTTGAACCTCCGCTTGTCCTGGTCCACCCCTCCAAAGACACCAGGAATGGAGACAAAAGGGAGGACACATCAATCTGCCCAGAGGTCTGTCTTGTGTCTCCCTAGCTTTGTGTCAGAAAGACTGCTGGTCTGGGGACAGGGTCTAAAAGTCACCTTGGCATTTGGCCCCACCCCCTTTCATATGCCCCTCCCCTCCCTCCCTCCCTCTAGCTTCTGTTACCAGAGGGTTTGGGAGCAGAGGCTCACCAGCCTTATCCGCAAGCACATTCATAAAGCACTTGTCAGTTTAGATAGCTCTGGTCCGCATATTTTCTCATCTCAGCTTCAGCATTACCTGCCAGGTGGGGTCATGACCCCGAGACCCGGAGAGGTTAGGAGATGTGTCCCAGAGGTCACAGGACGAGGAAGTGGTAGAGGCAGGATCTGAGTTTTAGTTTTAGTTAAGCCACTGAGCCACCTAGATGCCCCTGAGTCTTAGTTTTCTAAACCAAGCACTCTGGCAGAGCTCCTCATCAACTGAAAGCTGCTATCAAATATTATTTTTATTATTATTATTATTATTATTACAATACTTTATTCCATGTTAGAGCATGGGTGTGGGTTGAATGCTCTGAGGGAAAGCCCCAAACAAAGGGGCTAGGAAGTTTTTTTAGAGGTGTCCAGGAACCACCTGGCAAACTTACTAGAAATGCATATTCCCAGGCCCACTTATTCTTCCTACAAAGTCGGTCTTCAGAGTTATGGAATCTGCATTGAACCCATGACCCCAAGATCAAGAGTCATCTGTTCCACCGACTGAGCCAGCCAGGCACCCCTTCGAACCTGCATTTTAAACAAGGCTTGAGGTGATTCCAGTGCACATTCAAGTTTGGGAATAACCAGATCAGAGGTTCCAACCCTGGCTGCACTTAGGGGCCCTGTGAAAAATGCGGACATCTGGGCTCCATCCCAGACCAATGCAAACAATCTCCAATGCCAGACATCTGTGTTATTAATCTCTCTGCCCGTGATTCTCAGGCAGAGCCACATTTGAGAACCACCGGACTGGGCCGAGGAGGAAGACACAGGAGAAAGTTCAGGGAGGAGTGGTGGGAAGGGAGGGGGTTTGAAAGAGCAGAGGGAAGGAGGGATGGCCAGAGGAGGGGGACCCCCCACCCCGGACAGCACCTGCCGCTCGGAGAGGTCCAGGTTCACGGCAATCTCGTATCTCCGGAGCCGGGTCAGGTAGTTATGGTGAGCAAACTCGGCCTCAAGCTCCCGCAGCTGCTCCTTGGTGAAGGCTGTCCTCTCCTTGCGAGCCTTGCTGCCGCCCTCAGGTTTCCCTCGGTTCTCCTGGTTGTCTGGGGAGAAAGCATCCCAAACAGGAAGATGAAGCCGCAGAGTTTCCCTTTGTTTTGTCCTTAAAAGCCAGGGCAGCCTTTCCTTGTCTCTCTTGTTTTTATTTTTATTTTATAGTAAAGATTTTATTTATTTGAGAGAGAGAGAGAGCATGCACGAACGGGGTGAGGGACAGAGGGAGAAGCAGACTCCCTGCCGGGCAGGGAGCCCCATGTGGGGCTCGATCCTGGGACTTGATTCCAGGACCCTTGGATCATGACTCCAGCTGAATGCAGACACTTAAGGGCTGAGCCACCCAGGAGGCCTGACCAAAGACTTTTTTTCATCCCCAAAGCACAAGAAGCTGTTCTTGGCTATTTATTGATTTCTACTATCCAGCTTCCAACCGCCTCCCCCTCCCCTGTTAGACATTAGTAGTGGCTATAAATATGTGGGGCAAGAGGTTCTAAAACTTAGGCTCTCTGTCCTCAGTGACATCACCATCACCGGAGACCTGTCAGAAATGCATATCCTGGGGCCTCATCCCAGACCTACTGAATCAGACACTCTGGGGGTGGGGCCCAGCAGTCTGTTTTAACAAGCTTTTGAGGTGATTGGGACACACGGTCAAGTTTACAAACCACTGCTCTAAAGACCTCACTTCTTTGCAGCAGCAGGGCCCGGAAGTTGGTCAGACTTGCAGGATCTCAGGCCCTGCCCATGACCTGCTGAATCAGAATCACATTTAAGCCAGATCCCCAGGGGAGCCGTGTGCACATGTAAATTGAGAAGTGCAGGGGCCAAGTCTGGAAAGTTCTGGGCTCTGCGTTAGACACAGCAGGGGTTCAACGGCACAGCAGGGGCTCAATGGCTCAATCGCGGGGGAGCTAGCACCATACAGGTATCGGCCACTTACTCCTCCCAATAACTCAGCCAGGTGAGTTCTTGTACTAGCCCCACGCTGTGTAGACCAAAAAACTAAACACAGGGACGTTTAAGCAAGTTGTTCAAGTTCATCCAGTTCGTCCTGCTGGTGACTGGCAGAGGCAGAAATCAGTTTGACTCACGTGATGTTCAAGTAAAATCCACGCTGGAAGGGTTTACAAACTGTAGAGTACTGTACAGCCCACGGGGACTATATGTTCTTTCCCGCCCTGAGCAAGCTGGGAGGCGGCTCCTCCTTCACTTGGGCCCGCGGAGCTGGGTGGGGAGGCACGCGGGAAGGAGACCAAGACACCGACACAATTAACAATGCGGGCCACGTGTCCGGTGATCGGCTACAGGAACCACTTTTCCTGCCGGGCTCTAAAGTTTGGAAGTCTTTCATTTCATTGTCCTTTTACAGACCTGCAGGCCCGTGACTCAGAGTTAGGCGCTTTACTGAAAGCGGCGCCCCACCGTCTGCCCCCCTAAGGACCCCATGCCCGCCCGGGTGTGTGTGTGTGGGGGGCAGAATCCCTGTTGTCGCGAGGCTGGTCTGGGGGTGGGAGCCGCTGGGAGCGCTGTGTGGGGGCTTTTAGACGGGGTGGGGGAGGACAGGGAAGCCGCCCCCACTCTCCCCTTCCCCCCACCCCCACCCCAAGCAGCCACATTGCTTAGCCGGTGGGGGAACCTCAGCCCGCCGGGTCCCTTCTCCGAAGTTCCCTCTCTTGCTTGCCATTCAGTCCCTTGAGTTCCAGTTTCCAGGGTCTCCATCCCCGTCGCCCGGGAGCCGGGGAGAAGGGCGGGGGTGGCGGCTCCCGGCGCGCTGTGGATGGAGGGGGGGCGCGCGGTAAAGCGATCGCGGGGCCCCGGCGGGAAACAGAGAAAGCGGAGGTGCGTGGCTGCACGGTCGGGGTTGGCTGCCCCCCGGGCGCGCCCGGGGCAGGAAGGGGGCGCGTCCGATAGCCCCGGTTGCCTGTCCCGCGGGCTCGGGAGAAGGCTGGCCCAGGAGCGGGAGCATGGGCTGGAGGGAAGGACGCGCAGCCTCCCCCCCCCAACCCCCCACCCCGGCGGGGGATCCCCCGAGTTCTCCGGCCTTGGCCACCAACGGCCGGGGGAGGGAGAGCAGCCGTCCCGGAGCCCATCCCGGCTGTCAGAGACCCGGCTCATTTCCCACCCACTCCCGTCCCAGGGCTCAGGGTGGTTCGCAACCCTTCCCTTTCACCACCGAGTGGGTGTAAAACCAAGATGACTCGTGTCAGGGTTTGAGGCCTTGGATCTCCTCACTGGGGGCCTTTGAGGAGGTCACTTAACCTCTCTGGGCTTCAGTCGCCTCATCAAGAAATTGGGGAAAATAAAGCACCTACTTCCCCGGCTTACTGGGAAGCCTGGATCAGCTCTTGGGTGTGGAAAATGCTTTAAAGCGCTTGAACAAAAACGTATTCTTCCAATTCTTCCACTCTGCATGATGCCATCTGTGGGGCCAGGGTAGTACCCGCCGTGCTTTCTTGAAGGCTTCCATCTAATCCTTTCCACAAAACACCCCTATGAGGAGGTATTATTATTGTCCCCTTTAGCATCCGTTGTGTGGATTTGGGTGATAATTTGATTAAAGCCCTCTCTTTCTCCCCCCTGGACGAAACTGCTTTCTCTCACTTGCTACTGTACCTGGCACAGCACTTGCTAAATGTTTGCTAGATTCTACTCAGTATCCAGAGGAGGAAGCAGGCTCAGAGAGGCCCAGGAACTTGCCTGGTGCGCATAGCAGTTTGGGCGGGGGTGTAGCACTGAGATTCATCTGACTAGAGGAGATGTGGTGGTCAGCGCTGGCCTCAGGTCCTCCTGCATCCGGCAGGCTTAGAGCTGGCCCCAGGGTCTCCACACCCAGGGCTCCTGGAGGCTCTGTCCTGGGTTGATGCCCACACCCCCACTCCTCTTCTCCCAGGCCTGTTTAGGTGCACACATGTGCTTATGGAATCCCAGAAAACAGCCGTCCCCCCCAGTTCTCCACATTAGCCTCCCAAGAGAGACAAGGGGAGGTAGGGAGAGGACCCCTTCAAGCTGGTCTTGGACTGGTAACTGGGCCCCTCCCTGCCCACCTCCCCGCTCCTCCTACTGGGGGCTTCAGGATGGGAAAGAAGAGGAAATGGGACAGAGAAGCTGGAGCTGGGAAGTCAGTGAACCTGGGGCATCACCCAGGAAAGGGGATGGGAGAGTGGCACGCAGAGAACACTTGTTCCTCATCAGCTTCTCAGGGAAGAAGCCCTCTCCTCACCATTAGAAATGAACAAAAGGGCCTGAAGTATGGGAGGCCGGCAATGACAATGGAAATGTACGTTCTGGTTCTCTTTGTTCTGCAACATAGTCATCAAGATAGGAAAAGAAGGATGAAGACAAACCAGGAGTCATTTCTGGCTGGGAGGAGGGCAGGGGTTAGTCTTCCCGCTGACATGCACGCTATCCTCCCAGGAGATCCCAGGAGAGTACACCTTGGCTGGGGTGCCTGCCTCCTACTCTGGGCCTCAGTTTCCCCATGGGTAGGAGCACGGGGGTTAGGGTGTGTCAGAGTCCTCTCCCAGTATGCAGCCTTGACATCCTCTTCTCCTCTCCCTACTCTCTTTTCTGTTAAGAACCCCTGGCCTTGAACTTGAGGCCCCGCCAGTTGCAAATATTCTTGTTTGGGTCCCTAGTTCCTCCCTTCAGTCAGGTCTGGGGTCTCGCTGTGTGCTCTGTCCCAGGTCCTCTCCGGCCTTCCCAAGGTCTTCAGCTCAAAGGTCAGGGCTATGCCCAGGAATTTCTGTCTTTGACTGATGTGCAAAGCTTCCCGGCCCGAGCTGAATGGAGGAGATGGGTCTGAGCAGACTCCAAGAAAGAGCTCCCTGACCTTGGGCAAATCTTGCAAGCTCTCTGAACTTCAGTTTCCTCCTTTGCAAAACAAGCACAGCTACACACGCTGTGCTCGGAAGGCTGCCGAGAAGGTAAAAGGCCATGGGCAACGTGTGCTGGTGAGGCTCTGTCTGGAAGAACCATAAGAAGAGGTTCTACTGGAGATGACCTTGCAGAGGTGGTTCATGGTGGAGGTTAGAGATGCTGCTTGTCCGGTGCTACCAGAGTTGTGTGAAAGGGATGCCTCTTCAATGTCTGGCCTTTTAACTGTTTTCCCTTCTCTGCTGCTTCTTGGTATCTCTGCTTGGGTCTGTGTCTGGTCACTACGATATCAGCCTCCCAGTGGGGGCATAGTTCCAGGCACAGTCACCAGCACGGACCAGAGTCCCATCCCAGCTGTCCTAGCCCTGCTACTCTCTCAGGAGGCCGGGGTGTCTCTTCCAGGAAGATGGAGGGAGGAGGCTGGTGCTCAGCGGGCGGGCTCTGGAGCCCAGTCCCGCCCCAGACCCTGCATGACCCTCCCTCCGTGCCAGAGCCGGCCAGCGGGGCTGTGTTGGGAAACATATGCCCAGAGCAATGCAAACAGGACGTATGCATGATTGTGGTCTGCACCACGAGCTTTGACACCATCCAAGGTAAACGATTTCATAAATAGCTGTTAGCTTTGGCGGGCCTTCCTAAAGTCAGCAGACAGCTTTATCGGAGCTATGAGGAAGTTCAGACAGACTCTGGGGGACATGCCTTTTTGGAGGCCTGTCTCCTTACTCCCCAACTGTCACAGAGCTTAACATAAATGTCTCTCCAAGACCAGATAGAAAGCCACATGCTGTTGACAATGGATCTCTTTTCCCCAGGGGTAAACATCTTTGGGGGCTTTCATGTACGCTACGGAATCAGAACAGTAGGCATCATAGAACAGTAAGTACCACGGGAAGAGACTTAGAGCAGATCTCTGGGCACCTCTCCATTTTACAGGGGAGCCTGGAGTAGGCGAGAGGGGACCTCAAGACAGGGCTGGACCGCAAACCCAGATTTCCGTGACCGGAAGCCATTTCCACGAATTAGGTTGCTTCCTGTTGCGTCCTTTTAAGTATAATGCGGGGTAGGTAAGGTCCACATCAGCCCATTGAACAGAGGAAATGAAGACCCAGACACTAAGGGGCTTGCGGGACTTCCCTGGGACCAGTCTGGGGCTGCAGCCACTATGTCACACTGCCCTGGGAGGGGGGTGGCCAGCATGGAGGCTGTGCTCGCCCCAGGGGTGTGCCTTTGTGTGCATCCAGGGCGGGGAGGGGGAGGGGAATCCCTGGGGCATAATGTCAGCAGGGGAGACCGTGGCAAACCCTCTGAAAACGGTGTCTGTGGCTTCCTGGGCTGTCACAGTGCTGGCCTTTGACATCCTTGTTAGTTCTAATACTTTCAGCTTCAGGAGCAGTGAAACCCATCGAAATAGACAGGACCCAGATGGAACCAGCCTGAGACAGTTGGCCATTTGCCCCCAGGACCTCCCCGGCTTCCTTTCTCACTGGGTCCCAGTGAGGCCCACAAACCTTCGTGTCTGGGCCCTTTGTCTCTCCTGTAGGTGCCCGAAGAGCCATTGGGGAGGGCTCCCAGCCTCTTCAAGGAGCCCAGCCGTGGGCTGGGGAATTCAAAGTATGTTTTCTAGGAGAGAAGCCGATTCTTCTGGAAAGGAAATGCCTGGTGCTACAGTAGACTTTGCTGAGAGTCTCCTGCGGGGTGGGGCAGTGCAGCTAGGTGGTACTGAGGGAGAGTGGAATGGATGGGCGATGAGATGGGGTGTGGGGGGCCGTGGAATGGGGGAGCAGAGAGGTGAAGGCCAAGAGAGGCAGTGGAAATGGTGGGGGACAGCAGCCAGCTTCTGAGCTGGGTTGGGGGAAGGTATGGGCAGCTCTGGACTTTGTTTGTGTCATACGTTCCAGATGTCGCCCTCAGCTGTCACCAAAGGAAGCGTGGGCTTCGGGACCAGGCCTCACTGCTTGCACTGTTCCTCCACCACTGCATTCAAGGAAAACAGGCAAAACATGAACTAGCAAAGCCTGGGGTTGGGGTTGGGGGTGGGGGAGGAATCCTGGCCAGAGGCCAGGGAAGGCCAGCTCCGAGAACAGAGAGGGCACTAGGGGAAAGGGGCTGATTCCCGGGGTCTTCAGGGGCCTTGAGTCCTGCCCTCAGAAAGAAAGAGCTACTCTGCCTCTGGGATCATCCCCACCTCCCTGAGCCCAGATGCCCTGACTTGCTCAAGCCAGAGGAAAAGGCAAGTAGGGCAGGACTCCTGAGTCCCCAGCTTGGCAGGGCGATAGGCAGGGCTGAGGCTCCCTCTCCCTTGACCTCCTTAGAGCCCAAGGGTGTCTTCGGTGCTGGCCAGAATTTTGCTGCTTTGGTGGATACTGACTTCCTGCAGGACTTCCAGACTGTATCTGGGTGGGGCCTGAGCGGGCTTGGGTGCAGGTTTTGCACTGATGCCTCTGAGTTTAGACAGTGGCCAAGGCCTAGGGTCCTGATGGGGGCCCCAGTCTCTGCCTGACAGCGAGGGGCAGGAACTCTCACCGGGAGGCAGGAGGAACGTGGAGTTCCTGCCTCTCCTTCCACACTGGCCACTCAGGCTTCTTCCTCGCTGGGAGTTCTGGGGTTGGAGTTGGAACGAGAGGGGCTGCTGCTACTGTGGGCCCCTCCGACCACACCCCGGTGGGCACCGCAGGGACTCTGGACTGGTGAACCTGCAGACACACAGGACCGCCCGGCTGGTAGCAGGCTTCCAAGGCTCCCTCTGTCCTGGGGTCCCTGCCTTGCCAGGTTTGAGCACAGGCCACCTGGGATGCAGCCAGGACCAGAGAAGAATTAGAAAGGAAGAGGGCTCCTTTGTGGGTTTGGGAACAACAGATTGAGGGGCTACCAAGTGCTGGCTGTGCCTTTACATCTATGATCCCATCTCGTCCCATAGCAACCCTGTGGGGTAGGCACTGCAATCATTGTTCGGAGAACGGGACTCTGAGGTGTGGGACTTGCCTGAGGTCACACAGAACGGAAGCCGCACATGGGGACAGGACACGTTCTGGGTCTGCCCTGACAGTGCACTTGACTTTAGTCCCTGAACCCCGCCCCTGCCCCGCCCCCTTTATGAGGCTGCAGCCCAGCAAGGGGGGTGGGCATGGGTAGGAGTCACCCAGCATGGTACTCTGTGTCCCTCCGCTGACCCAAGTGACATGGACGTTGTCTGTGTATTTCATTATCACCTCCGTTCCTCCTTCCTCTGCCAAACACCCCACTTCTAAACCAAAAAGTGTTTCTCCCTATAGGTATAAGATAAGCATGCCGGGATCTGTTTGTAGCCAGAAACGATGCTCTAAGTGGGGAAGCTGGAGTGGCCAAAGGGACCCAGGAGCAGGAACACTCTGAGGTCACGCACCCCTGTGAGATGGTATTTCACGAAGGAGTTTTTAATTGGAGCATTGGTGCCACTGCTAGAACCTTGTCCTTGTCCCTGTGCCTCTCGTTTATGGGCTGAATTGCCTCCCCCGTGAATATGTTGAAGTCCTAACCCCCAGGACCTCAGAATGTGACTGTGTCTGGAGATAGTGTCATTCAAGAGATGATTGGGTTAAAATAAAGCGCTGGTTAGGGTGGGCCCTGATCCAAGCCCACTGGTGTCTTTACAAGGAGAGGAGATCAGGACACATAGGAAGACACCGGGGATGCCCACACGCAGAGGAAAGACCGCAAGAGGACATGACAAGGATATGACCCTTTGCAAGCCCAAGAGAAAAGCCTTTAGAGAAACTAAACCTGCTGACATCTTGAGCTTTGACTTCTAGTTTCCAGAACTCTGAGAAGATAAATGTCTGTTGTTTAAGCTGCCCGGTCTACGGTATTTTGTTACAGCAACCTGGGTGGACTAAGACACAAACCCCCACCCCCCAGAAATTCTCATAGCCGGTGCTTACCACTAAGGAGAGGGAGCAAGGCCAGGAGGGGTGCTTGGCAAGGCTGATGCTCGCCCACAGGAGACCTCTCTGCAAACTAGAAAAAGGTGCCCTTTCCTCTAGCCCAGAAACACAGCCACGTGTCCCTAGGACAGCTGGGCCCTCTAGCCGCCCAGGCACATAGCACCCCCTAACCGCCCGACCAAGGTGGGTCTCCTTGGTGGGTCTCACTGCTCAGCCACAGCTGCTGTGGTGGCCCTAGTACCTGGGAACTGACCTTAGTACCCCGTGGAGTCTCCTGCAGGAGTCAGCCCAGCCTGCCTATGCAGCTGTTTATGTGTCTTTCCAACCCCAGCGCTAGCCCTGACACTGGCTGGCTTTATGATCGAAGTCGGGCTCCCTGCACACGGTTTCATGAGCGAGACTAGAAAAGTCTTGATGCATTTTACAGAAGTGCATCACACGTGGGGGGAACCCTCAGGCCAGCCGGTGGAGCCCCTCTCGGAAAGAAGGGGAGACAATGAATGAATGAACCCCAGGCTGTCATGGAGACTGTTGAGCAGACAGTGAATGAGCTCCTTCTGGGGTAAATGTCCCAGTAGGTGCAAGGGAAGGGAGATTGCAAAGGCAAATCATATACCATCCTGGACCCCCAGACACTACAATTTTAGGGAAAAGGCAGCCATAGGCTCTAACTCTGGATGAAAGGCAAACTCATACTCGATGATGCAAGACTGAAAGCTTTTCCTCGAAGATCAGGAACAAGCAAGGAAGCTCCCTGTTGCTACTTCTCTTCAACATAATACTGGAGGTCTTGGCAGAGCAATCAGGTGAAAGAATTAAAAAATAAATAAATAAAAAGCATCTAGATTGGAAAGGAAGGAGTAAAATGATCTCTGTTTGCAAATGACATGGTCTTGTATATGGAAACCCCTGAAGATTCCAACAAAACAAAACAAAACAAAACAAAACCCTCTGGAGCTAATGAATGAATTCAGCAAAGTTGCAGGATAGAACATCATCACACAAAGACCAGCGGTGTTTCAATCCATGAACAATGAACAATCTGAAAGGGAAACTACAAAAACAATTTACATTGACGGTGGCATCAAAAAGAAAAAAAAACCCACTTAGGAATAAATTTAACTAAGGAGGTAAAAGACTTGTACGCTAAGAACTCCAGAATATTTTGAAAGAAAAGAAAGAAGACACTACAAAGTGGAAAGACATCCTATGTTTACAGATTGGAAGACTTCATAATGTTAAAATGTCCTTACGACTCCAAGTGATCTACAGATTCAGTGTAATTCCCATCAAGATCCCAATGGCATTTTTGGCCAAAATAGAAAAAAAACATCCTAAAATTCATATGGAATCTCAGAGGACCTTGAGCAGCCAAAACAACCTTGAGAAAGAGAAACAAAGATGGAGGGCTCACACTTTCTGATTTTTTAAAAATATTTTTGAAAATTTATTTATTTGACAGAGAGAGAGAGATCACAAGTAGGCAAAGAGGCAGGTAGAGACAGGGGGAGGGGAAGAAGTCTCCCCGCTGGGCAGAAAGCCCAATGTGGGGATCCATCCCAGGACCCTGAGATCATGACGTGAGCTGAAGGCAGAGGCTTAATCCACTGAGCCACCCAGGCACCCGCACTTTCTGATTTTAAAACACATTACAAAGCTGCAATAATCACAACAGGATGACATTGGCATAAAGTCAGACATAGAGAATAATGGAACAGCATACTTATGAAGTAAACCCTCACATATATGGTCAAATGATCTCCAACAAAGGTAAGGCTACATGGGTTTGGGGGGGGGACGACCTTCAATAAACAGTGTGGGGAAAACTGGATATCTACATGCAAAAGAATAAAGTTGGGCCCTCACTTTACAGCATATAAAAAAATTAACTCAAGATAGTTTAAGGGGGCACCTGGGTGGCTCAGTCCGTTAAGCATCTGACTTGTTACTGGCGCAGGTCATTGTCTCAGGGTCATGAGACTGAGCCCCGCATCGGGCTCCTTGCTGGGCCTGGAGTCTGCTTAAGATTCTCTCTCTCCCTCTGCCCCCGCCCCCACCATGCAGGTTCTCTCTCTCTTTAAAAAAAATAAATAAAACAGCTTAAAGACCTAAGCATAAGATCTAAAACTATAAAACTCCTAGAAGAAAACATAGAGAAGAAATCTTCATGACATTAGGTTTGGCAATGATTTTGTGAATATAACACCAGAGGCACAGGCAACAAAAGCAAAAACAGAGAAATGGGACTACATTAAACTTAAAGACATCTATGCAGCAAAGGGACCAACCAGCAGAATCCAAAGGCAACCTACAGAGTAGGAGAAAAATACTTGCAACCCATTTACTGATCAGGGATTAATAACCAGAATATATAAAGAACTCCTACAAGTCAACTACAAAAGTCAAACTATCCAACTGGAAAATGCGAAAGGACTTGAACAGACATTTCTCCAATGAAGATCTATAATGGGCCGACAAGTGTATGCAAAATGCTCAACATCACCAAGCATTAGGGAAATGCAAATCAAAACCACAATGAGATATCACCTCATATGGAAAAGAGTAGGGGAGTTCCTCAAAAAATTACAAATAGAATTACCACAGGATCCAGCAATTCCACTTCTGGGTATATGCCCAAAAGAACTCAAAAGCCCAATCTTGAAGAGATATTGGCACCCCCATGTTCATTGCAGAATTATTCATAATAACCAACTTGGAAGCAACCCAAGTGTCTGTCCATCAACAGATGAATGGATAAAGAAAATGTGGTCTGTGCTAACCATGGAATATTATTCGGCCTTAAAGAAGGAACACCTGTTCTCTGCTACAGCACAGATGAACCTGGAGGACATTGTGCTAAGTAAAATAAGTCAATCACAGAAAGACAAATACTGCATGATTCCACTTGTCTGAAAGATTGAAAGTAGTCTCAGTCTTTTTTTACATCGGTCTTTAATAATACTTGCTATTAAAAGGCAAAGCGAGCTGGTTATTTATTCCTCATCCAGTATAATGGTACTGTCCTGCATTAGCTCTACTCTGGCCACCACCCCTGCGAAGCCTCAGGCAGACTAAAAACCTAAAAACCTGTTAGAGTAGTCTAACTCTAAGAAACTTCTAGAACATAGATCATTATTTGTTAGGCCTGGGGGAAAGGGAATAGGTGGGTTGTTTTCCAATGGATATAGGTTTTCAGTTTTTTTTTTTTTTAAAGATTTTATTTATTCATTTGACAAACAGAGATCACAAGTAGGCAGAAGGGCAGGCAGAGAGAGAGGAAGGGAAACAGGCTCCCTGCTGAGCAGAGAGCCTGATGTGGGGCTCGATCCCAGGACCCTGAGATCATGACCTGAGCCGAAGGCAGAGGCTTAACCCACTGAGCCACCCAGGCGCCCCGGGCTTCAGTTTTATAAGATGAAAAAGTTCTAGAGATCTGTTGCAGGACAGTGTGCTTATAGTTCATACTATTATACTATATACTTAAAAATGATCATGATGGTAAATTTTGTGTTATGTTTTTTATCACAATTTTTATTCACTTATTTACTTTTCTCAAAGATTTTATTTCTCAGGACTCTCTGTACCCAACATGCGGCTCAAACTCACGACCCCAAGATCAGGAGTCACACGGTCCACCGACTGAGCCATCATTTTAAAAGAGGAGATTTCGAATACAAGATGTTCCATGGTAAGAAATCTCAGAAGAGCTCCTTTATGAAGTTATCTATTTAGGAGCTATCTATTTAGAAAATCAGGAAAGGTTCTAGTGAAAACTAAAACTTGCAACTTTTTCAACAGCTTTCACTGAAATGTTAGAGACAAGCGGAGCCATACATATAAAAAAAAGAGAGGAGACATTCTTGGAGGGAGGTGGCTTTGGGGCTGGATAAAATGAGGGCTTCCATAGGCAGAGGAGTAGAAGGACGGGAAGGAAGCCTGAAGCAAGGCAGGACGGGTGGAGACGGGGGTGGGTACGCTGTAGGCGGCAGGTGGGAGGAAGAGGCCGATTTGGGGAGAGTTTATAAACCTCAGGAGCAATTGCAGGCTTGTGTGGCCATGCAGAGGCAGATGGGGAATCATATCTCACAGGGGAGAAATCGAGAAAGGGTAAGCCTGGGAAGGCACCCATGTGGAGGCGAAGGGGACAGGACAAAGCGAGTCTGAGGAAGGCAGGGAGAGTACAGTGAGAGCAACGAAGGCGAGCAGGGCTGAGCCCAAGCACGGGGGCTCTCCCAGGTGGGCGATCGGATTCACCTACAGCCAGGCAGATCACGAGCGACCTTCCCTTGAACCCTGCCAGGAAATCACCGCGAAATCCCTCATTCCCATAAATTAAAGACAACCACGGTAGCGAGACGGATCAACAGATCCGGGGGCAAACAACAGTGGCCTCGCAGCTGTTCCTGCCAGCAGGGGTCTTTAACACCCAAGGGCCTGGGGCTGGTCGTGTTTGAGGTGATGGTCTCCTAAATCAGTTCTGTGCTGTGAACCCACAGAAGGTCTCTGAGTGGGATCCAGGGACCCCCGCTTTCCTAGTCATTTACTTGAGCAAATCAGCTCCACTTCGAATGGGAATGACAGGGGAGCAGCTGGGGCTGGCAGAAGGAGAGGGGAGAAGAGAGAACGTTCCTCTTGAATCGAACTTCCAGTAACTTTCTGTAGCTGGAGCTTCCTCTGCCAGCCGGCACGGGAGCCTTTCGGCACACCTCACCCCACCAACCTCTCCAGCAGATCTCTGGGCTCCAATCTCCTAAATGATAACTGGATTTGAGGACCAACGATGCTTACAAGGAGTTATACCCCAGGTCTTATACCCCAGATTCAGGAATTCCTGAGTCAGTGTATTTGAAATATTCAGTTCATTGATCGCCCCCTCCCTGCTTCTGTTCTGAAGGCTAGTTCTGGAAATACGGGCCTAATCACACTCAGAACTGCCCCTTATGGAACCCACGTGCCAGGCACAGCGCTAATCTCACAGGTCACTGCTTTCAAACTTCACAGTGACTCTGTAGGGAAGGTGCTTTTGTTAGGATCCTATTTTACAGCTGGGAAAATGGAGGCTTCAAAAAATTAAGAAGTTTTCCAAAGTCCTACAGCCCAAGGTTGTGGTGCCAACAGGCCCACCGGCCGACCTGCCCGTGAAGAACTATGGAAAACACATTTCTGATGGATGGCTGGTTAATCTTCAGAGACAGCGTAGCACAGGCCACGGTGAGGCACGCGAGGCACTCACGTTGGGTGGCAAAATGCGAGTGGTGTCAAAACCCCTCAGTCATCAAGACAAATAATAATTTTAATGCAGTGTTTTAAGAGATCAAAATGAATGCAAACCAATCCGTGAGGAATGAAACATCGAAAGTTTAAACTGAGACTCCACGCGGTGGCTCGGGATTGGTGGAGTGGGATGCGGGTTCTCTGTGGGTTTGTCTCTTGGATTCCAGAAGCCTAGAGTTGGTTGGGGGCCTTGCCCCCCCCCCCCCCTTTTCCCTCCCTTCAGGCTCTTACAAAGCTGATCTTTCCTACTCCTTCCCCTCCAGGTCAGTTCCAAAGGAAACTCAGGCAGCAGGCGGGGACAGAAAGATGTCCATGCTGAACACAGAGCGGGTCTGGAATCCCAGAGAATGAATGAAACCCAGCCAGCTTTCCGTGCTCTGCCTGACTCCTGCCATTGCTGCTTCTCCTGGGGCCACTCCTGGATCAGAATGGCCCCCCACCCCACCTCACCCCAAGAGTTGCAGGACATTCAGTGGAAGGTGTCCATGTGCTCTTGGGACGTCCAGCTGTTTGGCATGTACGCTCCCTCCCTAATGCGGTGCCACGGACCACCGGCCCAAAGGACAGAAGGCCCATGTGAGGCTTGCTGGAATGCAGAATGATTGTGCCTGAGCCCAGCCCTTTGCCTGTGCTTTCCAGTGCCTCGGCTCCCAGGCCCCTGGAAAGGGGCTAGATGCGACCAATGGAGGTGTAGGCAGAGATGGAGGGGCTACGGGGGGTAGGAGCCTGGGTGGGGAGAGCTCTTCAGCCAGGCACACAGCCAAGTCGCTGAGAGCCCCTTGGCGAGGAGAAGCAGAAAGTGCCCCATCTCGGCACATCTCCAGCTGGGGCTAGGAAGAGTTGAGGATTTAACCAGCCACGGATTTAAAGGGCCCTCCTCTTAGGCTGTGGCCCTCCCCGGTGAGCATGGGGAGGGGCTTCTTGAAGCATGGAGACCAAATATTTCAAAATGAGGACTATGCCTGAAATCTGCTGAAGGGTGTGGGATTTGGGCTCTGAGGTCCAAGCTTGAACTTGATTCCAGGGCTGCCAGCTATCCTGATTGGCTCTGGGGCTGAGGGGTTTCCTGGGACCCTGGACTTTCCGTGCTAGACCCAGACAAGTCCTGGGCCAATCCAGATGAAGGGGGCGCTCTCTAGACCCTGTTCTGGCAGTATCCTCCTCAAACTCTCTGTCCCCCCTCTTCCACACGTACAGGGCAGAGATACTGGTGAGACCTGCTGGGCTGGCTTCGCGCACTCGAATGGGACTGCGAGGAGCTAACGTGTGTTTTCTGCAGCACCTTCAACCCCTCCCTGATTGTACCTGTAGCACCTTGAACCCATCCCTGAGCCTAGCACAGCCACTGCCAACAGGCATCTGCAGGCCTCTCCTCCCTCTCAGTCTGAGCCCTCTGGGGGTGAGACCTCCATATTCATCTCTGCACCATCCCCACCCCCACCCCGTCCCCTCCCCAGCCTTGGCCAGTGTTCGGCGAAAAGATGCTGCTTGGGACATCTGTGTTACACGGGAAGTGCTCTGCAAAGCCCAGCGTGTTCTCGCTGGTTGGTTGGCACTCTCGTTTTCTGCCTGCCGCTGGTTAGCCCTGCGAGGAAAGCCCTCTCCGGGTTCAGACAGACAGACTCTGCTCCGGGGGCAGCTGTCAGGAGGACACCAGACAGAAAGTGAATGGGCAATGTGAGAAGGCAGGAGGGCCCCATGGAGAGATGAGGACACACGTCCCCACCACAGGGAGGAGAGGGACGGTAGCTGGGATCTTAACAAGCAGGCCGGCTCCATCCTCTGGCCTCTGGGGCTCTGGCAACGAGCTGGCACCGCCTGCTTTCTGAGGTCCAGGCCTAACCCTTGGCTGCCTGCCTCCCTGACTTTCCCAAGGCTGGTGATCCCTCAGGAGGACCCCCTGGGGGTTGCCCAGACCTTAGCATGCTGAGCTGCCCTCTTGGCCCAGGTACCTCATGGGCAGTCTGTCCCAAAACTCTGCACTCCATCTCCTCCCCCACCTTGCCTCTCCCGTCTCAGCCCTAGGCCTGCTTCTCTGCCTCTAGGCTCCTGGAGACAGAGGGTCCTGACTCTGACACTGCGGGGTTCCAGCCTTGGTCCTCCTAGCCCTCCCAGCTCCCATCTCAGCAGACTCCCCCACCCCGTGAGCAAACCCTTTGGCTCCGGGACCATTTGGAGCCTGCCAGGGGGACTTGGGGTGGGGGCAGGGGGAGAAGCATGACTCAGAGGCAGCCCGAATTCAGGAAAGCCCTCTCCAGCCCTTGCCAACCCGCACCGAGACTCCATCCCACATATCCTCCCAATCTCTGTGGATCTTATTTCATTCACTTGCTAGCATAATCTTCCTGGGGTCCGGGAGTGCTGGGGTCCCAGATACAACCCCCGTGACCAGAGAGTCCTAGAGCTCTGAGTAGAAGAAACCCCAAAGGCAACTCTTATCTTTGGATAGATTAGATAATACTGTTTGCAATTCATGGTCAGAGCAGCTCGGCTCAGAGAGGGCCAGCCACTTAGCAAAGGAACGCTCAGCGGCTCCTCAGCCACATACCTGAACTCTCTTTTTTCCGTCTGGTTGACTTCTTCTCCGTCTCCTGGGCAGTGCTCCCGACGACCTCGTAGTCCTCGCCGGGACCTCCCGTGGTGTCCACCAGGCCTGGGCTGCTGGCCCCCATCTCCCTGGAGCCCCCAGCTGGGCCCGGGTTGAGCCTGCGCCGGGCCTCTGAGATGGGGAAGTTCCAGTCGGGGGGCTGTGGGAAAGCGGGGTGCTGCTCAGTGAAGATGCGCTCCTCCCGGGGAAGGCTGTGTGGGGTGGCTGCCAGGCAGGAGGCCGAGAAGTCGGGGTACGCTGCCGCCGCTGTCGCCGGGAAGTCGGGTTTCTGGTGGAAGGAGAACGGCGTTGGCGGATAGTGGGGCAGCCCTGAGCCCCCACTGGCTTCAGCGTGGGGATTTCGAAGGCAGCCCCAGCCCGGACCTGGGGGGTGAGGGTGCCTCAGACAGCTGCTGGCCACGGGATCCATCTGCCGTCTGCTGCTGTGCGCCTCGGTCTTTTCAAAGTTTGGATTCTCACACTTGTTTATATTCAGATTTGTTTAAAAACGCAAAAAAAAAAAAAGATAAATAAATAAATAAGAAGGGGGAAACGTTCAGCAGAAAATTCACCCCAGGAACCAAAACAAAAACCAAAACTCAAGTCTCTCCTTCAAGTACACACACGTGTGGTCAGCTGTTCGGACGTGTGCGCACACACACACCTAGGTCAGACCTCGCTCCAGGCTTCCTGCCCCCGCCCCCGACACACCAGCCTGCGTTAGTGGGGTCCCCTGGATGTGTATGGGTCGCCGATGGCACTAAACATTTTCACTGTGGCAGCCCAGACGCACCCGCTGATGAGTGCTTGTCTTGGGGCCCGAAGCAAGTGGCTGCAGAGGGCTGGCCCGGGGGCTGCGAGACACACTTTTAAATCCTGCGGTGGGGAGAGAGTGACAAATTTCTGAAGTGAAACGTGAGAGAGGAGAGGGAGGGGTTAACCAGCACACACACGATCCCCTCCAACCAAAACCCGAGCAGGGAACTATTAATCATCAGAAACCTTATATGCACATCTAATGGGATTTGCAGATGGAGACTTTTAAAGAAACATTGTCTGTATTTCTTTTTTTAATTTTAAGGAGAGAGAGAGAGCGCAGCACACACACACCACGTCTTTAATGTGCCTCCCGTATGCTATGAAGTTATTTTATTGCGCTGTTAACAAAATTCCCCAAGTCTTGGATTTGGAAAAAGCCTTAAGTCAGATCCAGAATCCGTCAAGTGCCAAATTCCGGGGAGTGAGACGGGAACTAAGTGCAAGAGACAAGTTTGCTGATTGCATTTGATTTAAAGGCCCTTCTGCTGCTGCTCGCAAAAAGAGGAAGGAGGATTAAAAGAAATCTTTTTTTGCAAGTCTCAGCGGCCCACTAGGGTCCATAGCATAAAGACACAGTCCAGAAAAAAATTATTTCTCTCTGCCCCAAGTGACATTCTCACTTTCTCAGTAACTTAAAAAAACAATCAGATTCTTCCTTCCGTTCTTTAACCCCGACTTACATGCCAATTAGCCACACTCTTCGCTAGAGGGGTTTCAAGTCGTTTTTCTCCATGGCAAAGAGAAGGCTCCTAGATAAGGTTCTGGAAGTTTCTCCAGGGCGCCCCTCACTTCCACCCACCCTACCCCGGCCCCCGAGGCTACAGCTTCTGTGGAATCTGGGGCGTGGAAATAGGAATCAGGGGGATGCTCGTTCCCAAAGGAGTTCTCTTTGGAGAACAATCATGTGGTTTTCCTGGCCCGTGCCTGTCACAGGAGGACCAACTCCCCTTTCAACTGGTTCGTCAGTCTACTTGATCCCCATGCCCTGCAGGTCGCTCAGGAGGGTTAATATAATTTCTGGGAGGTTGACATTCCAAGCACACGGGCCAGAGCTCCCCTCCCACTGAATCTTTCCACGGCCCAGAGCAGCGGGATTAGGGCCGAAATGGGCACGGACATCACTGCGTGCTGGTTGGTTCCAAAGATGCCAGGAGGGCCCAAGGGCCTCAGCCCCGCAGCCTGGAGGCCGCGCACTCACTCTTCATGAAACTGGCATTGGGCTTCTGGAATGGGCATGGTGTTGGAGACCAGGAGAGGAGATGGGATCACTGCCACGAATCAGACTCATCTCTCTGCTTTGCCCGGGGACTTAGCTGTTACACACACATTTCTCCTCTGGACTTCATGACTCTCCTATTATGGGTCAATTAAGAATTATGTTCAATATTTTACAAATGAAAATGAGGCTTAGTCAGAGGGACACAGCGAAGAAAAGGCAGAACTGGGAGTTGCCCTCAGGCATCCCGTCTGGGGCAGCTTGACGCAGAGGAAGGAGCATGGACTGTGGATTTCAACATGTGCGGGTTCAAATCCTGGGTCTGCCGCTTCCCAGCGACGTGCCCTGAGACAAGTCACCGCTTCTCTCCGAGCTTCTATTTCTTCTGCTGACCTTCACCCAGAGACCTCAGCACCACACAATATTCCCCCAAGGGATCCTCATAAAAGCACTGTGAGACAGGTGCTTTTCTCATCAGCCCCGCGTTTCAGAAGACTTGGGAGCACAGACAGGCTGTGTAACAAGCCCGGGGACACACAGCCGGGAGGTTGGAGGACCCAGGATTCTGAACCCCGCTGAATTCTGGCCCTGCTGAATGCCCACCCCACAAACACCTGAGAATCTAAAGGAGTCATTTCTGGGAAGTGGAGCTCTGAGAAGGTGATAGATAATCACGGTCCCTTATTCACCTCTTTCTCCTTAACTCGAGGATTCCAAAAAGAGACTGTGAGGGAGGAGCGCTGAGGAGATTGTACCGCACAGCCTTGTGCAGTCCCTCAAGGGGCTTCTGGCTGTGGGGGGCTCTAGAAGAATCCACAGGAGGCTGGGAGGAAGCCCTGGCCTGTTAGCTTCCCCAGGAAAACCTCCCAGCGGTTGTAACTGGACTCCTGGGCCTCTGCAGCTGGCCTGGGGAGCCTAGCCCAGGGAGGCCCAGCCCAGGGAAGCCCAGCCACGGCCTTTGGCCTCTAGGAAGGGGTGGGCCGAGGGGTCAGGGGTGCAGTGAGAGGGGCACGGCAGGGGTGCAGTGCACTCGGCTAGGCCCGGCAACCCCCTGCACCCCGGCGCCCGAGCAGCTGCCTGCGTCTGTCAGCCACCCCGCGGGACGCGGCCAGGGGGCCCCGTAGGCCTCTATATCTTCCTGACAGGCCTCTCTTCAGAGGCCAGGAAAAAACAACAGTCCCTCCCCTCACGGCAGCCCATTTGTTAGATGAAGGCCGGGAACCAGCACCTTTAACCTCCTCCAAGTCAGCATTTCCCCCTCCGGGCCCTGCAGGCCCCCAGACAGAGATGGATGGAAGTGGCTGTTTGTGGAAAAAAAGCCCTGTGACTGTGTGGCCAAGGGGAGCAGGGTTTTCAGGAAGGGAGGGGACCCCGCTTCTGGTTGTTGTTGGGGTGGCAGGAGGAGGAAGAGGAAGAACGTGCGTCAGGAGGATGGTCGGCCACACCTGAGCCATCCCAAGGAACTTTTGGAATTTCCCCCATTGTGCGCGACAAGCAGGCTTGTCCTTGGCGTCAAGGACCGGACCTGCTTCCCTGTGTGCTAGGCCACCCCACCCACCTGTGCCTGGAGCCACAGGGTGTCTGGGGAGGGAGCCTGGGGTCTGGGGGCGGAAGGCTGGGCATGAGGTGGGGCCTGGCCTTTCAACAGCTCAGCGGTTTCAGGCAGGTCACATCCTTCTTCTGAGCCTCAGTTTCCCCACTGGCAAGAGGGAGATGACAGTTCCAGCCTTGTGTGGCTGTTTGGGGGCTACATGAACGGATGTCTGTGACCAGAGTTGGCTGATGGTAATGGGTAAGGCAGGTGAGGCTCATTGTGCCTTCTCTTTCCTTACTCTGCCAGAGCGCTGGGCAGGTCACGTCTTCTTGGAGGGTGAAGATGGCCCAGCCTAGCCCCTCAATACCTACCTCCGCTTCTTCCTCCTCCTTTTCTTCCTCTTCCTCTTCTTCTTCTTCAGAATGATTTTATTTTGAGACAGAGAAAGAAAGCAGGCGGAGGGGCAGAGGAAGAGGGAGAAAAATCCCCAAGCAGACTCCCCACTGAACGTGGAGCCCAACGCAGGGCACCTGAGATCATGATCTGAGCGGAACCAAGTCTCAGAGGCTCAACTCACTGAGCGGCCCAGGCACCCCTCAATACCTTCTTCTATGGCAACCCAACAGAAGGTCATGATCTTGGCCTTGGGAACCAGGAGAGTCTGGGTTCAAGTCTCAGCTCAGCCATGAGTAAGTGGCATGGTTTTGAGCAGCTCACTTTATTACTTGAGCCTCAGTTTCCTCATCTGTAAAGTGGGGAGAAACTTTTCCTTCCTCCTCCATTAAGGATGGGACAGGAGACAGACAAGTTCTGAATATGGCAGAAATGTTTCTGAATCAGGGTGTTTACTCCTGGGCCTGGGATTTATCTGGAATGTGTATACCCTTGGCTTCTTGGAAGGCCTTTTTATTTTTAAGATTTTATATATTTGAGAGAGAGAGAGAGTGCCTGGGAGTAGGGTGGAGGGGCAGAGGGAGAGGGAGAGAGAGAATCTCAAGTAGACTCCCCACTGAGGGCAGAGCCCACCCTGAGCTCACGCCCTGAGCCAAAATCAAGAGTTGGACGCTCAACCCACTGAGCCAGCCAGGTGCCCTGCTTCTTGGGTTTGAGGCAGCACGATTGTTACTGCTCTATGGGGCTTTTGTGAGATTCAGATAATAGGATGGTCAGGAGAGAAGGGAATAAAGCCCAGAATACAGTTCTCATGATGGTCACAGATGCCTCTGCAAAGCCTGCAAGGTGGGACCGGGGCGTTCCACCCTCGGGAATCAACGACGGGGTCTTTCCCTACGGCCTCGAAAACACCGAGTTCAACAGAGCTAGCCACCTCAGATGAAAGTTTTCTCTTGTGCGCTTATCTCTGGTGCTGCCCGTCACTTGTCTGCTCCCAAGATTGTGGGCGGAGGACTGGAAAACCCAACAATGCACTCAGGGGCCTGCGTCAGAGCCCTGGCTCTTGGAGGACAGGTGACCTCAGTTTCCCCAACTGAACAGCAACAGCTCACTGAAGACAGGAGGTACAGACATTCAGGATGTGCTCCGGAAACAGGGCCCTTTCTGGGCTTCTGAAGGAGCTGGGGTGCCTGTTGACTTGCACAGGGGCAGGACGGTGTCCCTGATGGGGAGGGGCCCCCCACAGGGAAGGGACAGGGGAACTTGGGTCACGTAGGGAGAACCAAGTTTATCAGAATAACAGAAGGGGAAACGCACACAGAGTCTGTTATTCTTGCCAAGAAAAGGAGTCCGAGGTGGCTGTCCAGCCGGGGATAGCCATTCACCCACGTCATCAGGGCCACACTCACTGTCACTCTCTCTGCCTCCTGCCTCCGAGGGTCTCCTCATCCAGCTGGTGGTTCGAGCTCCGCTGTCCCGTCGGCATTTCAAGTGGCAGGAAGGGGGAAGGACCGACAAGAGTTCCCCATCTCTCTACCCCATTCAAGGGGGCTTTCTGGAAGTGCTGGTCAACAACTGATCTTAGCCCCATTGGCCAGCACCTGTCACCTGTCACCTGGCCATCCGTAGCCTCGAGGGAGGCTGGTCCCCCAAACCCGGCCTCATCTTCCCTGGCAGAGCCCCTTCTCCTCAGAGAAAGTCACTAAGGTAGGGCAGCTGGAGAAAATACAGGGTCCCCAGTGGGTATTTTCCACATAATATTTGGGACATACTTGGGCTAAACATTATTTGTTGCTTCCCTGAAATTTGAATTTCACTGGGGATCCTTCCCACGCCCCCTCCCTGCCCCACCCAAATCCAGCAACCCTCATCTGAGGCAAAACTCATCTTTGAGCCAGAGAGGACCAGGGCCTTAACTTTCTTCTTTTTTAAAGAGTTTTTTTTTTTTTTTTTAAGATTTTATTTATTTGTTTATTTGACAGAGAGAGAGAGATCACAAGTAGGCAGAGAGAGAGGGGGGAAGCAGGCTCCTTACTAAGCAGAGAGCCCAATGTGGGCCTTGATCCCAGGACCCTGAGATCATGACCTGAGCCAAAGGCAGAGGCTTAACGCACAGAGCCACCCAGATGGCCTTAACCTTCTGAGCCAAGATATGTGCACTTTGACCCAGGGCTCTGGAAGGAAGGAGCATTCTGGGGAGCCTGCCAGGGGGAGGGGTGGCAGGCCATCAGGTAGGTCTGCCTCTGGGGGTGGCTATCTAGGAGTTAGAGTTAGAGTTAGACCCCAGTAAGGTCTCCCTTGAAGGCCTTTTGAAATGAGACAAAGCAGCAGGGAGGAAGAAGGGTGAGCAGGTGGAGGGAGTGAGGACAAAGGTGAGCACCCCCGGGGCAGTGAGTGCTGAACGAGAGAAGCAGGGTGGCCATGGGGCTGGTTGGGGCTCAAGTCTGGGAGACCCTGGAGCCGCCCCCCACTTCCCGGGGTACACTTTTGTAGCCTTCCCCTGTGAAGCGGCAGTGCCATTATTTGAGCGGGGGCGGGGGGGAACCAGCTAACCAGATAGGACAGCAAACCGGGGATTTATGTGGTGTGGGAAGAGCTCGGGTTTCCCTCACTGTTTATCCAGCAGTATTTTTTAAAACAGAAATCAGCGCGGGTAACCACAGCTGTGAGTAACTGGCTCTGGCTGTGAGGGCTGTGTGGGTGGGGGTGGTGGGGGTCTCCTCCACAGTGCTCTGCTCTGCCTGGGCCCGGAGGTTGCTGAAGGAATGTGCCTCTCCCCAGCCAGGGTCCAGGTGGGAAGGTGGCTCTGGGCAGGTCCCCGATGGCTCTCCCTTCCCTGGGATGAAGGCCAGCCTCCCTGGGGCAGCTGGGATGAGTCAAGGTCTAAAGCCTTACAGATCACGGAGTCTGGGGTCACAAACCCACTTGGGGCCAGGCAAGTAGACCCAAGCTAGGGGAGCCAGCCGAGGGGGATGGGAGCAGGGTGTAGTGAGAGACGGAGGGGCCCCCACAGTGACTTGGCACAGCCTATTTTGTCTGGCAAGAGCGTAGTCCGAGTTTTGCCATCGCAAAAAAAAAAAAAAAAAAAAAAAGAGAGAGAGAGAGAGAGAGAGAGGGCCATGATTCTAGATTTTTACAGGTAACCTCTCTATTCTTAAATGTTGCCAATAAATTTCAAACCCTACTAGTCAATTAAGAAAGGCCTTTACGGGGCGCCTGGGTGGCTCAGTGGGTTAAGCCACTGCCTTCGGCTCAGGTCATGATCTCAGGGTCCTGGGATCGAGTCCCGCATCGGGCTCTCTGCTCAGCAGGGAGCCTGCTTCCCTCTCTCTCTCTCTCTGCCTGCCTCTCTGTCCACTTGTGATCTCTCTCTGTCAAGTAAATAAATAAAATCTTTAAAAAAAAAAAAAAGAAAAAAAAAAAGAAAGGCCTTTGGGCAAAGTTTAGTTCTCGAACTGCCAGGCTCTGGTCTTCTCCAAATCTGCTGGCTTCCCATTGTACGGATGATAAAACCGAGGTCCAGGGGTGCCTAGTGGCTCACCCAAGGCTGCCCTGGTTGCCATGGGAAAAACCACGGTTCCAGGAAACTTGTCCGGTGCTCTTTGCTTGAGCTCGCAGGCTTGCTGGCCAAGCCCTCAGCCTTCCCAAGCAGTTCTTAAGTGCTTCCTGAACACCTCTCATTTGTACAGACATGCCATTTACATACACACCCATAACCCACTTGAGTCTGGCAATGACCCCAAGGGAGCAGGTCTGGCATTAATTCCATATTTTACAGGTGAGGAGCCCGAGGCCGGAGAAACTAGGGGGCAGGCAGAGTCACCCTGTCAGGCAGGCCTGGAGCCAGAGCTTCCAATTCCAGATCTGCTGTTTCCCACCCCCAAACTCTGACATCCTTGGGGGATACGGCCAGAGATGGATAATAAACTCCTCCTACAAGGAACAGAAAATGGATGGGGTACTTGGGTAAACGGAGGATTCTTCGTAACTTAAAGTTAATTGAAAATCCATAGGTTATCAATTTTCCAAGCAAGAGAATAGGAGGTATTTCAAAGAGCAATTATATGAGGCATGGTTAATCTTTCTTTGATGATTCTGACGGAATGTAATGCCTCAGGGCATCGTTATGAACACCAATAATTACTGCGTAGGGCTGGGAGACAAGCTCTCATCCATTCCCCCTGGCTGTTTGGGGCAGAGAGGACGGAGAGCACATGTCTGTTTCACATGGCTCGCTCTGTCTTTGTCTGTTTCAGGGAAAGCGCCGTGTCCCCGCAGGGATTTTGCCAGCCTTCCTCTTCTTCTCCTGTACAACGGGGCTAATGCCAACTTCCCTCTGTATTCACTGCACCGGCTTCTACCTAACAAAGGGCCTCCGATCTCACTCAGCAGAGCGGGAAGGAGCCTCCCATCATTGTGTGTACTAGCTTTATTTAACTGCAGAGGAGGCTGAGGCCCCCAGAAGTGAGGGTCTTGTCCAAGGTCACTGCTAGAATCTGGGTTTTCAGCTTCCTAGACTTTCCCGAACACCACGCGGAGGCCAAAGAGACCTCTGAGAACGGAAAGATGAACGTGGTGACCGATGTCAACGGAGACGCCCGAGAGCTCTCTGGCCGCACAGAGGCAAAGGTCAGAGCACCCCAGGCCTCAGGAGAGGGCCTGCTCAAGTCCAGAAAGGAGGCGAACCCACCATGAGGTTTATGGTTTCATGAATGTCACAGCATTTTAAAATGTGGTAATTTCGAGTGTGTAGCCTCCCAGGGCCTCTCTTCTTTTAATTGAAGAAATAAACAATCCCCCCTAAGGCATGCTCGGCCACAGAGAAAGGCAGGTGCAGTGTTCACCAAGGAGAGCAGCAGCCTGGCAGGACTCTGTGTCACGGAGGAGGAAAGAGAGAACAAGCTGGCTTTGCTTGAGCCCCAGGACAGGCAGGTTGCAAGGGGTACGCCGCACACCTAAGCACACACACACACATACACACACACAGCACAGTCACAGATGCTCCATCGAGGTTCTCCCAGCCACACGCATGCAGCTAGATGTGCTAGGAGGCACAGCAGGACAGAAGTGTCCCCACATCCTTCTCCCTCTACACAAGGGAAGGTTCGCTGTCACCAGCCGCTGTGGGGTACCGTTTCATGAGTCCAAACGCTCAGACCGTGGGACACAGAGACGAGTTCTGAATCTGAGGTGCACGGGCTCTCTGGTCTGTCACACGCGCGTGCACACACACGTGTGCACACACCGATGCATATCCTCAGCTTTGGCTTAGTCTGAGTGCTGATGGGAGGTGACATTTTCCAGCTGCAACCATGTTTGTCTGCTTAACTCCCCATCATTGCTCCCGCATTTGGTGCCCAAACAGTCAATGTCCCAGTTCTTGGACCTTCGAAGCTTCTCACACCCTGGTCCAAAGGGTCTTCCCTTGCACCCTCTGGAAGAGCTTTCACCTACGCTGAGAGGAAGAAGACGAAAAACTGGTTCCAGGATTTAAGGCTGAAACATTTTAGCGCTAGGAACAAGACGATGAGCCCTGGGGCGCCACCTGGTGGTATGAAGCAAAATGGCAGCACATTCTGCCATGGGCCCCCACCTAAACTTCTACCTCCCGCAGTGCCGGGGGGACGGGGTGTCAAGCTTCTATGTTCACCTTGCAAACAGCTGCATGAAGACATGGAGGGCGGGAAGAGAGCTACCTGCAGGTTACTGAGCCCCTCCCTTCCAACACAGCCTCAGACTTCTGTCTGCCCCGACTTCTCTTTTTTGGATTTTAAATGGAAGACCTGTGAAAGTCGGTGGGGTGGACTGGCTGTCCTCACTACAGGAATTTGATGTCCCCTGCCAGTGAGACCCAGTAGCACAGCTGGAAGGCAGATGCAATTAGAGCCTGCCTTTGCCTTGTTCATGCCTATGGAGGCTTTCGTAAGTAGGCCATCAAAGGTGGCCACATCTTTCCCCCAGATCTCGTGGTGATGGCTGCCCAGGGCAGACTCTTGGGTTGGAGAAAGTCCTGGCCTTCCCTGGGTACAGGGTTGGCTTGGCCAGGGACCCCCCCAATCCATGCGGACAGGTTGAGATTCTCTGACTCCTCCTTCCTTGATTCCACAGCTCCTCACTGACAGACTTCCTCACTGCAGACAGGGGATGATGGGCAGTGGTGTGGCCTGTATGGGGTATTGGGGCCGGGGGGGCAGGACTCCGACCATAGAGAGCTCCTGGAGGGCTGTCAGGATGGGCGTGGTATGATCAGATCTCCATGCTGGAAAAATCTGGTAGTATTCCAAGACCACCTTCCTGTTGGCAAGTTGATCGTGACTGATACCGCTGAGAGTCCACACGCGCTGAGTTCCGTGCATCAGGGTGTAGAAGTCTCAGGGCCCTTTTCAGCTCAGAGTCTGAAAGTCTCCAGTGGCTAGACTCCCTACGCAGTGAAGACCTGGGAATGTCCTGGGAGGGTGGGGCTGGAGCAGGGCGAGGAAGGAGGGGTAGGACTCCAGAGGCCTGAAGGCGGGAGGAAAATATGTGAGCTCTAGGTGGTAGGGGTGTGTGTCGCGGGAGGGATGGGAAAGAACAAAGCAAGAATGCACACGGGGCAGCCCAAAGTCAGGGCGGTGGGGGAACGGGAACAAAACCATAAGGGAAGGTTCAGCGTCCTCCTGGAGAGCCAGAGTGCAGGATGGGGAATTGGGATAAGGAGTCTGGAGGACAAGGGAAGGGGCCGAGGTTGTGGGGGTGGGGGTGTGAGTGTCTGCACCAGGGCACTGGGCTGCACCAGGGTGAGCTAGGGGAGGCAGGGCCTGCAGGGGGCCAGGGAAGAGGGGCCTCCCAGGCAAGGAGGCCACGGGGGAATCAGGGAGAGAAATGGCCTGAGGCGGGCTGCTGCAGGTGGGGAGCAGAAGGCAGCAGGGTCGCAAGAGGCTCATGCTTCCCAGGGCTACGAGCTCAACAGGTCCCTAGGGTTTGACCCTGGAATGCCCCTGGGCTGGCAGCAAGCTCCTTAAATTACTACCAGACCTGGATTATCTGGGTCTCAGGGTCTTCTATAAATTCAGGGGTTGGGGAAGCACCTGTATTTAGGCCAGAGGAGGCCAGCCTGCCCTGAACAGAGTCACTGAGCTGCACACCGAACTTGAAAAGCAATCAAATCTAGGCAGAGGGAGGGGCCGGAGGGCAGAGTCAATCCCCCTCACTCCCAGCATGAGAGGGAAGATTCTCGAAGGAGCAGTGGGTGTTCCTTGGGCCTCTAACATGTCCTGCATTTCCTTCTTCACTATCTCCCTCCCTCCTTCTTTCTTGACTTGGAAATCAGCAAAGAAAGTTCAAAGCCTGGGGCGCCTGGGTGGTGACCGACTCTTGATTTCGGCTCCGGTCCTCATCTCAGGGCTGTGATCTTAGGCTTTGCACTCAGCAAGCGGAGTCTGCTTGAGATTTGCTCTCCCTTGCCCTCTGCCCCTACCCACCCCCCAAGTAAATAAATCTTAAAGGGGGAAAAAAAAAAGGCAAGAAAAGAAAGTTTGAAGCCTGGCTTTGCCCATCACTGGCTGTGTGACCAGGGTCAGGTCCTGCGACATTGTGGGGCTCCCCGGGAGCCTCGCTAGCTGGGGCTGGGGCACAAATCTGAGAGGGCTGTTACCATGCTCTGGGGCTCTTCACCTCCCTTGTTTAAAAATCTTTTCTCCTCTGAGAACCCTCTTCTCCTTTGTGCTTCCGTGCTCACGCTGGCCTCAGGGGGGCTTAGGCTGCAGTGAAAGGCCAAGATGAAAGGTCACACTGCTCCCACTTTCCTGGGGGTGAGACAGAGTCCCAGGCAGCTCCCGTGGGAGGCTCAGAGGCCCCTGGGCAGCCCAGGCAGAGGCTGTCCCGGGGTGTGGCAGGGGCTGCTTGAAGGGACCAGAGCATCTGCCTCTTTCTTCCCCAGAAAAGGGCATTGTCGCCCTGCTCCTGCGTCCCAGGACATGTTAAATCCCTCTATTGGAGGAGAGTTTGGGCTGTGGGTCCCTCCTCGACCAACCGAGCGAGGCTGGTGAAAGGCCATGCCTGGGGGGCCCTCGCTGGCACAACCATCCTGATTGCCCTCTAGTGGAGGCCACGTCTGAGGGACCCCAGCCTCCAGCCCCATCTTGTTCTTCTTGGAACAAAGCCCTGTTTCCAGTAATTAGATTTGATGGCTTAGGCAGTGGGGAGGAGGACCCAAAACCCCGAGGCTAGGAGACTCATGCCAATTCCTCCTTAGGGGAGAGAGAAGACAGCCGGGACAAAGACTGGCAGAATTGGGGGGGGGCGGTTGGAAGGAAACCTCACCTCTACTGACTACCAAGCCCAACCCCAACTCCCACGGACTCTGACTTGGTATTATTTACCACAGAAGCTGCATACACTGGCCTCTGATTTCTTCCTCCATATTGGGCACCTGTGACGTTTCTTAGTTTTGGATCAGAGACCACCAGTGTCTGCATGGTGGCCAACCTTTGGCCCCTCAGTTACTCTGGGCAGACTTCTAGAGGGGAGATGTGTCCCTTCCCGCTTGGGTTTTCTGAAATGGCAGAGGACGACCCCTCCTCTCCTCCATACATACTGCCTGCAGGGACTCAGGGATCCAGGGCGCCCTCTGCGATTTCAGCAGAGGCACCGAGAAATCCTCAGCCTTTCCATCACCAACCGGGAGCAGAAGCTGGGAGCGTGTTGGGGGGGTGGGTGGCGGGGGAGGAGGGGAAGGCACCTCAGGTTCGCTACGGGGGGGCCTGATAATGCCCAGGGGCCGCGGGCGTCGCTGTCCAGGGCACTTCCAGTTTCTGGGTGCAAGAGAAACGCCCTGGCAGGGTAGGACTCCCACGACTGGCTCCAGGGTGACCTCCGAGAGAGGAGTCCCGGGTCCCAGCGGTCTGGGCTCCAGGCAAAGCCGCCTTTAGGGCGAGTCCGCCGCCGGCTCCGGGGCCCCAAGGCCGCCCGCAGCCCCTGATCGCCCTCTGTCGGCCGAGCCTAGAACTGCAGCCCCACCGGGCCATGGTCTGTGGCCAAACACGGCAGGAATCAGGGAACAGCCCTGCAACACGGGAGTGAGGACCCACCTGGACCATTGCTCCCTTTTAGCTGCATGACCTGGGGCAAGCCGGCTGACCTCTCAGAGTCCTCCCTGTGACGTGGGAATAATAGTTGCACCTTTTCAGGGTCGACCTGAGGATTACATGGAACATATGGAAAGCACCTCACACACAGTAGGTGATTTTTTTAAAAAAGATCTTATTTATTTATTTGACAGCCAGAAATCACAAGTAGGCAGAGATGCAGGCAGAGAGAGAGGGGGAAGCAGACTCCTGGGACTTGATCCCAGGACCCTGGGATCATGACCTGAGCCGAAGGCAGAGGCTTTAACCCACTGAGCCACCCAGGAATCCCACACAGTAGGTGATTTTTAATGGTAGTTATTCGGAATAATGTCCATCTCACATGCTGGCTGTGAAAGAGATGAGGTTCCAGAAGGCTCCTTATAAAGGTCAAATAATCAGCAAATGATGAGGTGAGGCAGCCGGTGTGTTACTAATACTTCCTGCGGCAGTGGGCCCCCCCGGGGGCTGTCAGAAGTCACCCTCTGTTTTATTATGGACACTGGCCTGTTCTTGTTTTCTTCCTTTTATGTACTGCTTATTCTGGGGATGGAAGGTGTGGGGATGGGGTACAAATGCATCTCACCTCCCAGGGAGGGTTTGAAGACTGGCCCTCCCAGCTTGGGGAGGGGCAACTATCTGCTGCGAATGATTTGCTCTTGGCCTTTAATGAGCCATCAAGATATACCAAGAAAGACCCAGAAATGTGGAGGCCGAGAGGGTGTGGGGTGGGACCTTAGGGGAGAATAAGGGGACGATCAGTAAGCAAGGGGGTGCTGGATTTAGGGACAGTTGTGGTGAGGTGGTTCCCGAGGCCCCTTCCTGAGTCAGGAAGGGCTGGTGAGTGGACAGCAAGAAGGACCAGTGAAATCACTTTTGCCAGTTTACATAGCTGAGACGGTCCCACGGCCTGTGCTCAGGGCCCTGCCATTAGATTGTCCAGTCTGCGCCCAGGATGGGAAGTTGGCTCTGTCTCTTCACCCATTACCTAGACCCTTGGAGCCTTAAAGCAAGCAAGCCACAGGTGTGGAGATGAGTCCCCCCACTTGTACTTGGGACGAGGGCTCCAGGGAACACAAGGAACCCTCTTACACACAGGTCTTCTGGAGGGTCTTCCTCAAGGGCTGAGCCCCTTGGGGAGGAAGGGTCATGCCTTCATCTGAACTGCTCCAAAAGCCTTCTCATCCCATGGAAGGGCTAGAGGGTGATGGGGGCCAGCTGGGTGAGGCTGAGAGGTGAGGAGGGAAGAGAGGGGGTGGAGGGGGAGGGTGTTTATGTTTATCCTCAGAGAGTGTGGGGAGAGGCCAGGCCGATTTGCTGCTCCCCCACCGTTCTCTAGCTCTGTTGGGGTGGGTGGACGGTCCCAGCCTGGGCCACACCAGATGGGCCTTCATGTCCCTGCTCCGTGTTCCTCGGAGAACTGGCCCCGAGAGGCTTTCGTTCAGAGAAGAAAATGGCTGGCTGATGGGGAAAGACACTGCAGATGGAAGGGAGCTCAAGCCTGCTGCCCTGAGTATTAAAATGATTTAAGAGAGACAGAGGTCACCGTCTCATGACTGAAAGCCATCCTGAAATGAGGGTTTGCAGCTACTTCTAGGCAGAACTGTATGATGAGATAAAATAGCTCAACTCCTGACCATTAAGTCATGAAGGCCATGGCCATCGTAAATCTCGGTCCCGCAGCCCTCTCTGTTCTGCCTGGAAATGCAGCCCAGCCAATGCCCGCTGGTTTGGGGGGACCCTTACCCAGCCTGGCAGTGCCTCTGGGGCTGCCTTCAGTGGCAAGGATTCTAGGGCCCCCGAAAGCCATTCTGCACATTCGCCATTTTTTCCTGGGTGATCTAGAAGTCTTCCAGATCCATTCCAGCTCAAATCTTCCACAACTCACATCGGACAAGCGGACCCTACCATTTGGATGTCCGATCACTTCGGGTGGGTAAGCTTCTCTTCCTGAATCTTAATTTCTTGGTATTGGAGCATGCGCAGCAATAGCTCCCAGGCAAGGTTGCTTGTGAGGATGAAATGAAATAATCGTAGAGTGCATCCAGCTACAACACATGCCTTGTGTCCTTTTCTTACAAACCCTGGCTTAAGTTCTGTCCCCTTTTCCTGTATGTCCTTCCCCTATTGTCTCCCTGGCCAAGTCCTACCAATCCGAAAGGGCCTCCTCCATCGGGGGTGGGGAGGAGATTTTCCTGATTCACCCAAGTACAGTTGAGCTCCTGCTTCTTTCCATGATGGCATTTAGGGCACTTTGGTATGGTGGCTTTAAGATTTAGAGGCAAGGTGACTGATGAATGAAAATGGTTGGGTTTGCTTTGTGTTTGAGGAGCTAGGGAAGGGAGATGGAGTTAGAGAAGGTAGTGGTTAGGGGCAATTTCAGACTGAGATATTTGGGGTTAGAGGAGATGTGTTTATTGGAGTTGGGGTTAGAGTTCCATTTCCCGGCTGGGAGATGGAGGAAGCCCCTGCCTGACACCTCCCAGACATTGGGTCTGCAATTTCACAGATCGCCACCAGGTGTCAGTGGTCTCCCCAAAGCAGGGAGGAAGGCCCCTGAAACCGAAATTATCGCTTGGGGGGGCGGGGCGGTAATCAGGGCTGGTCTAACTCCATATTAATGTGGTTGGACCTGCAGTTCTCGCTTCTACTGCCCTGACACACCTGTGATGATATTCACTGGCACCCTGCTGGGAGTTCTAAGAGTCCTATCACACAGGATCTTTGGGAGGATTAAATGACTTAATACAAGATCAAGTGCTGAATCAGAGCCAGGCCCGTGGCTGGGCTACCTGAGTTCATTAGCTCTTATTCTTATTAGAAAAGGCCCCACCCTACCCATTTACTGTTCACTTGCGTCAGATGCCAGGTTCAGAGCACTGTTCTTTTAAGATGGTACAGAAAGAGCTGGGTGGGAAGGAGCTAGTCAAAACCGACCTCTCATCTAAGACAGCAGGGCTTGCGCCATGGGTGGGGGGACCTGTATGGTGACACCGGCCAGGCCTTAGAAGGCCTCACATTTAGTTTCCTGCTCTGCCGTTGCCATCTCAATATTCTACTTCTTCTTTTAAAAAAGATTTATTTATTTGAAAGAGAAAGAGAGACTGCATGCAAGTGGGGGTGGGCAGGGGGAGATGGGAAGGAGACTCCTCACCGAGCGTGGAGCCTCTGGATACTGAAGGCCCCCTGCCTTCCTCTTCCTCTGCTCACGTCATCACAGGTGGGCGCCCCTCGTGGATTTGCCCCAGCCTTTTCCTGCCCCCCAAACCAACAATTTAATTAAAAAGTTCAAGCATATACCAACACTGGAAGAATTTTAGAGTCCACACCATGTACCCGCCATGAACCTGCCATGAACATTTCCTTTACCTGCTTCATTGCATATCTATGGTGAGGCTTTTGCCACCTTATCGACGCTCACTCTGGGTAGTTGTCAAGTACTGGGCTCTCATCTCTGCTTCCGGGAGAGCTGGGAGCTTCCGGCCCTGCTGTCTGGCCCAAGGAAGACTCCTGGGCTCCAGGCTCAGACGGGTGACAGGAGGAAGGAAGGCAGCTGGAGGTTCTGGAAAACCCACTGGGGAAAGGTGGGGGAATCAAAGTTCCACCACTCCTGTGGGATGGAGGTTCAGAACAGATTAGGAGAGTTCTAGAATGCCAAGAAAGATGTCATTCTGTGGATGACATGTGGATTGTGGATTGAGATCCACAATCCATGTGGATTGTGGACTGAGATTCCTGCTTGTGACCACAGTTCCCATTAGTTCCTTATGTGCTTTCTGATGCCCCACATGGGGCTCCAAGCATTTGTCACAAATGTGGTCTGCTGGGCAGACCCCCGAAGCCCTGTGAGGGGGGCAGGGAGGCGATGCTTCTCCTTGCTTTGCAGTGAGGGAAACTGAACCTTACGGGTTCCTTCAGCGACCTGCTCAAAGTCCCAGGGCTCAAAGAGGCAGATCTAGGAACAATGTATAGGTCCTTGGACTCCCCCAAAACCAGCCTTTCTTTTGATCCCATGAGAGGAGGCTAACAGTGTCACATTCCCCTGGGTAATTTGAGAAAAACCGAACCACACCAAACCAAAAAACAAACAAAAAAACAAAACCACCCCCCCCAACTCAAGCCCTACCCCCCACCAAACCCTTTCTCTTTGGGAAAAAAGAGGGTATCTGTACTGTGATTTACCTCTGAGAGTGTGGTTGATCACACTTCAAAGGGTTAGAACTCATTTCTCCAGTTTTCCAGCTTGGGCCGGGAGCTCAGAACCTTGAGCCGGGAGCTCAGAACCTTGGGTTTCTCCCTGTCCTGCCCACATCCCCACCCCCTCCCAAGTGCCACAGGCGGGCGACACCTGTATTATTGCTAAGGGTTAAAAAGCCCCCGAATCAATAAAACCCATTAATGAGTGTTGGTACCTCGAAAGCTACAGATAAACCCCTTCTACTCAGTGAGTTCAATCCCATAAAACAGCTCTCCCCTTTCGATCCTGGCATTCATTTGATAGAAAATGTGGAGAAATTTTTAAAAGGTGACTTACTAATTGCCTGTAAAATAAAAGGCAGATGGAAGCTTTATTACAGTTGAAGGAAGTCGGGAATATTAAGGTAAAATGTCAAATAACAATTGATTTTCCTCAGACATAAAGGGGCGATTTATAGCTTCCTAGTTACTACAAATGAGAAATTATTTGAAGTTCTAAAAAGTATGAGGAGAAATAAAGATTAAATAGAAGATGAAATCATAGGGATTTCTCGGGGAGGTGACCTCAGTGCCCCCTGGGGGCTTGAATTCATGTGGCTGAGGGCCCAGGCAGCTGGGGCTCGCGTGGCAGCTTCAAGATTTAGAGGCGAGCGGGTCTCTAAGGGGTGTTTGCTTTGTTAGAGGAAGGAGGAAGGGGAGATGGGGTGAGAGATGGTAGCGGTTGGGGTGACTGCATTCAGGATGAGGGCAGATGGGATTATTAGAGCTGGAAGAGAGCTCTGTCCCCCTCGCTAGCAGGTATTGGGGATCTGGGAGAGAAATGGGCCAGCTGGCTTCCCTGGGACCACGAGGACCATCTTCCAGGCAGGTGGGAGCCCGGCCTTGCTGATCCCTGGACAGCAGGGATCACACACCCGTCTCATGGTGCCATAGCACTAGCCAAGGTTCTGTGGTCACTTCCTGGTCTGGGCTAACCTGGTCTCCACACTGAGAGCCTGAGTGGACTCACTTCCTGGCTGTCAGACTCTGTGTGAAGGCTTGTCTTAGCCTGGGGTCCCCTCAGAAGCTTACCTGAGACACATATTTAAGGGCAAGCTGTTTATTTGAGAGGTGCTCCCAGTAAACTCCAGTAAGAGAGCAGGGAGTGAGGCAGGGAAGGGAAGGCGGATTACAAAGGCCTGACATGAGGCAAGTCGCCCCAGTGCGTGATGATGGCTTCATCACTGGAGCTTAGGCAGCCAGTGTGGGAGCCTCACCTCCCGAGTTATCCCGCCTGAAGGGGAAGGGACCTGGGGTATTTATACACCAACTCCACTGTCACTGGGGGGATGGGGACATTCATCCTCTGGCACTTCTAGGCCCTCAGGGACTCAGACGTTTGGTCCTGTGGGCTCCAACAAGATGGGGTCCTGGGGGTCTGGGCCAAACACCCACAGCCTTGGCCTCTGTGCAGAATGGATTTGTGTTAATCCTTGTAATTCCCGTCACATGCATATCAGAGCTCACGCTTTGTGGAAGAGACACTGGGGTTGAGGGAGGTTTTGACTTCCCTGCTAGTCATCAGGAGGGTTCAGCCCAACTAGAAGGGTGCTCCATGATTTCTGACCTTTGTGCCCGATAAGTTCTTCATGGTAAGACACACCTGGGAAGCGTGTTAAGCTGCACGTCTCCCCCCCCCCCCCCCCTCTGGCAAGGCAGAGTGGGGGGTAAGAGGGGTGTCCAGAATATGCACTTCAATGAGCTGCCAGCCAGGACAGGCAGGGCCACCAGCCAGACTTTGAGAACCGACTAGACCACAGCCACAGCTGGCCTCTTTGTCCCAAGTTTCCACCTTCCCACCTCCCTTCCATTTGGGTCTTTTTCTGGGGGCTCCCTCTGGGCGCCCTCTGAGCCACACCTCTGCCCCTGAGGGCCCAGGGAGGGAGAGAGGAATCCAGACCCCCACAGCTGAACTGAGGCGGGGGGCCCTATCTGGCTCCCAAGGTCATGAGGGGTGGTGGGGACAGGGCTGAGAAGGGAAGAGAGTGCAAGGGAAGTGTCCCTGGGCAAGGCTGCTGTTTCTGCGGCCTCTCTGGAGTAAGAGAAGTCCTTGGGAAGAAGGGGGAGAGGTTAGGGCGTAGTGATAACCCGCGGGGGGAGTGGCTTCTTCTCCTAAGACTGGTGCATCAGACTGCAGAAAAGTCTCAAATGATCCAGAAAAATGGGAGAAAAGCCCCCACTGCAGCCCAGCATGGAAGAGGGGCATCACAGACTAGGAGGCAGAAGGTGTGGGAGGCAGTGATATCATGCACAGCGCCCCCAGGAGATGCCGCCCTCTCCAGGGGTGATGTGGGAGGACCTTTGGGGTATGGAGTCTGCAGACAATGTCAGGTAAACGTTGCTGTGACAATGTTTCTCTCTAACCCTGTTAATTTCCTCTTGCTGCTGTAACAAAGTAGCTCTCATTTGGTGGCTGAAAACAACACAGATTTAATATCTTATGGCTCTGGAGGGAAGCAGTTCTAAAATCCAGGTGTCAGCCAGGCTGCACTCCTTCTTTAGGGGATGAAGATGTGGACATCTTTGGGAGAGGGTGGGTCTTGGTTCCCCCCACTTGTGTGATGAAGGTCGGCCCCTCCAGCTCCTTCACCCTGAGTTTTTCATGGAGAGCGTATAGTCATTCTGGTTCAGGGCCTGGCAAGTCTCCCCGCTGTGTGTGCGCTGGGACGTGTGTGTATGTTTAATCCTCTATATTTGGAAAGGGTCCTAATCCAATAAATGCTTAGGAGACTTCTCTAGAATAGATTAATTTTTACTAGAAAAAAAATATAATTGGTTGATGTGAAGGCTACTGGCCCGACAAATCCTCCTTGGCCATCTATCCGAGAAAGGAAAGGACCCCATAGACTCGCACATAAATATGCCATCCTCCCCGCAGGCCTGGCGAAGCACTCCAGGGAGGTTTCCCTCTGTGATTTATTCTTCATTAATAAGCTCTATGCTATATTAGGATCAGATTTATGACTCTGCCTTTCCAATATTTCTGACATTTCATCTGCAAAGAATTATAAGCGGTATCTTGAAACTTTGCGGCTTCTCCTGGCTGGTGCCTGGGCACCGTAGGGCCAAGGGGAGCGGGTGGGATGGACAGGCCCTCGGGAGCAGGACTAGAGGCGTGTTTCCAGGGGGGAAGGAAACTTCAGCTTGCTTTCGGGTGGCCTGAGGGTTGTGAGCAGCTTGGGAGGTGAGCGGTTCCGGATCGACGGTGGCAGACCCCGGCCACAGTGGCTGCAGTGATGACAGGGACATCTTGCAGACGCCTGCTAGGGGGCTGGGCACGGTGATCCACTCATTCATTGGTTCAATGCGTATTTATTGAGTACTTACTCTGTGCCAAGCGCGGTGCGTGTTGCTTGCCGGTGGGGATACAGCACAAAAACCCAAAATGGAGCAAAGACCAAGATCCCGGCCCGCACGCGGATGATGTCTAGCAGATGCAGGAAAGCGGGGGCACCACAAATGAGAAGGGTTTGGGCAAAAAGGGCAGGGTGAAGGGGGCTAGGATGCAGCGTGGGGTGGGCTGCGATGCTCAACTCGAGGCAATGTGACTCCCCCCTTCACCGATGAGCAAAGAGGCTCAAGGCAGATAAGAAGCTACACGGTGACAAGTGACCCATAGGGATGGTTTGCAAAAGCCCTCTCAGCCTCAGTGTCCGTTCTTCTCCGTGGCTGCACACCAGAGGCTCCTGGGGACCTTAAAAATACTGTCACCTGGGTCCCCATCTCTCCTCCTTCCCCTGCCCAGGACATGGGGGTTTCAAGCTCTCCATGCATCCCCCCTCACCCCCGGTTATTCCTGTTGTGCTGAGAACCCCTGGCCTCAGGGCCCAACCCAGGCAGTAAAGGCAGGGAGAGCTGCCTGTGAGTTCCAGCACTGCCTCTGCGCCCTCCCCCCCGCAACCTGTTTTCTCACCTGTAGGATGTGGGCACGAATATTTGCCCCTGTGTTGTGAGCACGGCGCGTGGGCCACGAGGGCCATGTCCCAGGCTCCTGGGCACCTTCCCCCCACCCCAAGCCCCTCAGTCCCAGTCTCAGCCCACCCCCTGCTCCCACCCCACAGTGGCTCTGATGATTCTACACCCACTCCACAGCTTGGAGGCCACTTGCTCAGAGATCCCGGAGCTCCCACGTGGCAGAGGGAGACACAGACCAGAGACCTTCGATGCTGCCAGAGCCTGCTGTCTCTGAGGAAGCAGAGCTCTCATGCTCCTGAATCACATCGAGTCTGGGGCCCCCACACTGGAGCACAGGGAAGCCACCCCCCACCCCCAGTATTTACCGGTGTGTGTACCTCTGAGCGCCACACAGGGCTGGGGCAAGATCCGAAGAGGCTGGCTTGAGGATTCACAGTTTGCCTGGGGGAGACCCCTGGCTACAAGGAAGACCCAGAAAGCCCAGATCCTCAGGCACTCTGTAGTGCTGACAAGTGTCCCTAGAGGTCACAGTAGCGAGCAGTGAGGGCAGCCAATGTCCATCACCCCCATTCTGTTCATGGGCTCCCAGTAGGTTCCAGCATGGAGGGATGGGGCACTCACTCTCCACCCACTCCCTTGTTTGACAGATGGGAAAATTGTAATAACTCAGAAAAAATTAAGGCACTGCGTAGAAAGGGCAAATGACAGGTGTATGTGTGAGGTGTGTGGGGGCAGACAGAGGTCCAGAGAGGCTGTGACTGCCCTGCCCAGCAGTGGATATTCAACCAAGACAGGGAGGCTTCCTGGAGGAGGGGGGCTAGGAGAGGCTGAAGGAGGGAGGCCTCATGTGGGAGTTGGAGGGTGCTGTGAGGGCGTCTACCACCAGTCCTCTGCCTGCATTTCAACCAACATTACCTTTTCTCTCGTGGGGGGGGTGCGGTGCTCTGTAGGCAAACAGCTTAACTACAAGCTGGCAGGATGAGCTGGAGGGAGAGGAGCCCAGCAGGGCGAAGGAAAGGCCAGGAAATCCAGGTGGAGGGGGAAGGTGCTTTCAGGCTATGGGGGCCTTGAAACCAGGCCTGTGCACTTGGACTTGATCACTGAGGAGCCAGCATAGCAGAAGGGCGTGATGAGAATCCAGCCAGGGGTTAAGGGAGGAAGCAAGAGGCTTCAGATCACAGATGCTAGGCCAAGTAGGTGAAAAGTGATTCAAAAGCTATAAACCTCGGTGCGGGTTCTGATGATGCTACTGCCCGAAGGACTCACGGAGGCCTGGGGAGGCCCAAGAAGAGGAGGCTGGAAGGTTATAAATACACCCACCTCAGACCAGTGGGGGCTGAGAGGAAGGACAAATCCGAAGGAGACACTGGGACCAGGATATCCATCTTGTATAGAAGATAAAGGTGGAAATCAGCAATTGTCGGAGCTAGAGAAGGGGGAGGGGTGCAGCTGCCATCTAATGAGTCCCGCCGGATGCTATAGTGGTGCTGGGGAAACGGAGACACAGAGATGTTAAGTAATTTGCCTTAGATCACCCAACTAGTAAGTAGCAGAGCCTGAATGTGAAGCCAGGCAGACTCATTCCAAAGTCCTTCTAAAGCCAGATTGCCCAAATTTGCCAGCTGTAAGAATCTCCTGGGAGGTTATTACAAATGTGGATTCCCAGGCAGAGATTCTCAATCAGTGGGATCAGGGACCTATTGCTTCTGTCTGTTGCATTGGCTAACTAATGCTTCCCTATTACTCAGGTTCAAACACAACGTGGGTGATAGCTTGTGTCCGGCAGCAGCCATCCACAACCAAGTCCAGACATAAATAATGGTAACACCAGCTCACCTTTCATGAGCACTCACAGGGTCAGGCTCTAGGCTAAGCATTTTACAGACATGATGCCATTGAATTCTCAGGACAACCTGTGAGGAGGCGTGTTCGCCTCGTGTTACATCAGATGAAGGCCCAGAGAAGTTGTGTGACTTGCCTAAGGCCACACAGCTTAGAGAACCCAAGATTAAACCTGTTTTATCCTGGGTCAGAACTTTCCTTATCACTCCACTCTACCCCATCTCCCAGGTAATATTTGGTCTAGCTGGGCATTGATCTCCCCCTCCCCGTCGCAGGGGAATGAGATTTTTCAGCTGTAGGAAGTCTCTGTCCTGTAGAAATGCACCCGGGATTGTCTGCACGTTAAGGAGGTGTTCAAATGTGTCCACATCAAATATTATTTCTCAAAGCAATGTCCTTCCCCTCCAGTGTGTACTGACAGCCTGCCCTTTGCCAGGCCCTGATAGGGAGAATGAAGGAGTTGGAATCCCTACCTTCAGGGGCATGAAGCCAGGAGGATTTTGTGCTCACTAAAGCAGAACTCTGAGCCTTGGCAGTACGGACATTTTGGACCAGATCATTCTTTATCGTGTGTGTGGGGGGGGCTATCCCGTGCATTGTAGGATGGTCAACAGCATCCCTGGCCTCTGTCCATGGGATCCCAGGAACACCATCAAAAAATGTCTTCAGATATAGTCAAGTGTCCCCCAGGGGCCAACGCATACCCAGTTGAGACTTCTGTATCCTGTGCTCATCGTGGACTTAATTTCATTGACTTCATTGACATTGATCTAAAATGACCCATTCCATGTTCATATTAACATTTTTTTTTTAACCAGCAGCCTTTTATTTCCTAATACGCACCACTCAAATTGAAGGTACAGCTAGATTTTGTGAATAATGCCTAAAGGATTTAGTTTTGTGGGCTGCCTAGAAAGTTCTGGTAGCTCAGACAGAAGTGAAACACCAGTCAGTGGCGCCGCAGCTGAGTTCTGACCAGCCCTCTGGATCCCCTTAAAAGCCATCTATATTTGGGATGCTTAGCTAGGTCCTGGGGGGTTGAAAAACATATTCCTCCCTTCCTGTCCTTGAGGTTCTGGTTCTCTAGGTCTGGGGTGAGGCCTGGGTGTCTGTGCGTTTTGGAAACTCTACAAATAATTTAGAGTACCATCCAAGTCCATTTGTAATATAATATTTCCTCCCATTCATTGTTGTCCTGAGCCAGGCTAGAAATTAAGCCCGTGTCTCACTAGGATTCAGTTCTGAAATTGGCCACGAGATGTCGCTCTTCATCCATAATTCCCTGCCCTGTGGCCGGTGGACAGCTTGGAGGCAGGTGTTTTGGCCTTCCCAGATAGGCCTTGGATGATGGGTCAAATCCAAGGCATCCCGGCAACTTCTAGATGTACAGCCTTTCCACAGTTGTGAACTGTCCTGGCTCCCTGCTGGCCTCTGTCTCAAACCAAGCCCCTCTGCTGAAACGTACCAACAGGGCTATGACTGGTTCCTATTGTGTTTGGAACCACCAAAGGCAGAATCATTAGGGCAAAAGGGACCCCAGAACATCCTGTGCAGAAAGCTGCAAAGTTTTAAGAACATGGTGTGGTTCTGGACAAGTTGTCTACTCTCTGCCTCAATTTCTTCGTCTGTAAAATGGTGTAAGAATGTATCTTATGTGGCCAGTCATTAGGCGGCTAAAGACAACAAATTCAGGTAAAACACATGCTTATGTCCTCCATATATGACAGCTTTTATTGTTTTTATAGCTTCACATATGGGTAAACTGAGGCTCTGTGAAGGGAGGTGACTGACCCAAGGTCGCTTAGTTAGGTCATGCTGGACCTGGGGATCCATCTCAGAGCTCCTCATTTCTGGGCCACTCCCATTTTCAGTGTTCTGACTCTCCCTTTAGGGAAACGTCAAAACCTCAGAAGACAGCACAAAGAATAGTAAAAGATGGCTTTTGAGGCAGTGAGTTCCACTCGAAGTCTGGCGAAGCCCTGATTCTGGCTTGGAGACAGAGTGGCCTGTGCGTGAGGATGAGCCTGTATCCTTGGGGGCCACGAGGAGAACAGTGGCTGAGCCTCCAGGGGCACAGTGAGTTCCCGACCAGAATATCAGAAAGCCATAGCGACTTGACAGATGTCAACGTTCAGCGTGATTGGAAAGCTACGGGACCCCTTCCCCAGCTCCTAAGAGGGGTGGTCCTTCGCAGGGGGGCTGTGGGTCCAAGACTTAGCACCAAACTGGGAGCCCAGGGACTGAGGCCTAAATCTGGTTCCACTGCAATTTGCTGTTGGGCCTTTGTCGATTACCTCCTCATTTGCAAACTTGGGGAGTTGGATGAAAGTATTGGGGAGTTTCCTCCTGGCTCTCACCATTCTTTCGTGGCCCCCACAAGCTCTTTGATTTAGCTAGCACAGTCCCAGAAAGGGCTAAGCAGCAGGCAGCCCCTCCCCAGAGGTGGCAGCCCCTCTCCTCCTTCAGACAGGAAGGTCGGGGTGAGGCCAGTATGGGACCTGGCCGCTGGCAGTGAAAATGATAATATTTATTTCCTAGACTGTGTTTGTTCCCTCTCCCCGTAGCCTGGCCTGCAGTGCCTTCGTAAAGATGGTGGCGTGGAGCGGGAGAGTGGCTCAGCCCCGCTCTGAAATGGATACACCAGTCACACCCCCTCAAGGCTGGTCTCATTTGCCTTCTTCATTTTTAGACACATTCCAAACTTTTCAGCAAATTACAGTGTTTGCCAACTGGCCGTCTGGGGCCCAGGAGAGACGCTATTTATAGCGGTGCTGGGACGTTGCCATCCCAGAGCAGCTTGTAAGAAACTGGTCCAGGGTGGCCAGGAGCGGCGTCCTGTGCCCCGGGGAGAGGCTGGAGCTCCTGAAGCAGGGTGGCAAAGCAGGGCACCCCCAACATACACACCTGGGCCCCGGGGTCTGCCCTCCATGTCCTGCATATCAGGGGGCTCCAAGGAGGTTCCCAAGAGCCCGGGAGAGAGAATGCAGCGCTGCTCTGACCACGGAGCAGAACTGAGGTGAAGACTCACCAGAGATCAGCTCCTAATCATGCTGACTGCTGCCCTGTTCCACTTCATGTACCCCCTCATTCACTCACTCCTTAGGGTCCAAGCGCAGCCTGTCACTCCCTGAGAGTGTCAAGTCATCTGAGCTTCCATGTTCCCTGCCCTGTAGAAGGCAGATCTGAGCTCCAAGCTTCCTTCGGGCCATAAGTGTGAGACCCTGCAGGGCGGCTAACACCCAGTAGGTGCATAATAAATGTGTTTGTATTGCTGCCCTGCCCTGTGCTGGGCACCGGAGCGCACAGAAGAGAAATGCGAATACATATGGTCCTTGTCCTTGAGAGGTTCGGTCCCCGGACCAGATGTGGGACACAGAGCAGGGCCTCGCCCAGGAGAGCAGCACACCCTCCCATTAGTGCTGGGCTTTAAAGTTTACAGAGGGTTCTCGGGGTACTTGCTGTTCCCTACGAAGTATGGTGATGCCCGTTCTCCTGGGGGAAGGCTGGACACTCGATGAGGCCAAGAGACTTGCTCAGAGTCACAAGGTCCGTAAATGAAGAAGGAGCTCGGGCCTCCTGGTGCCTTTTCAGGGCTCTGTCCTTTATTTTAACCTGCTCTCTTGGACTTCCTGGACTCTGGGTCTCCCCTCTGTGGGACCACACCACTTTCCATGAAGAACTCAATTCTCTTGTTCTTCTCTCTTCTCTAACCCCGGAAAACCCTTCCCACTCCAGAATAAGCTTTGATTTGGTCACAGCCCACACCCAAATTACGGAGGGGTCCCTAGTGCTGGCCTCATCTCCCACTGAGAAATCAAGGCTGGTTTACTCTCCTCTCCAAGGAAGGGCTATGGAAGATGCCTTTTTTAAAAAAAGGAAGCCATAAATGTTCTTAGTCAGATTATGCAGGTTTTTTTATTTCTTCTCTGTATTTTCCATATTTCCATAAGAAGCATGTATTACTCCTACAATTAAAAAAAAAAAGTGAACCATCATCTTAGAGAATAAAAAAGGCAAGATATGCTTAAGTGCCAAATGGCCAAGGGGCAGGAGATGCACTGGTCACTGAGGCCGTGAGTGGCCCAGCCTTGAAGGAGGGGCAGGAGGGGGAAGAGCAGGGAGGATAGTGAAGGCACACTAGCGGGCCTTAGAGACTGTAAACTCCATGAAAACAGAGGCCTGCTGGGAGCCCCTTTGTCCCTCAGCACCCTGGACAGTGCCTTGCACACAGTAGGCTCTCCATAAAGATCTATTAATTACAAGGCAAGGCAAAGACCTCAGACCAAGTGCCCTGAGGCCAGGGGAGAGGGAGTGGGGGACCCAGCTAGGCTGGAGGGAAGGGTTTACCCAGGGAGCAAAGGAGAGCTGAGACCCAACTGGAGAAGCCCTTCAGTGCAGGGCCTAGGAAGTCAAAATGTCAGCCCCTGAGGAGTGACATTTTGAAATCAGCATTTTAGGAAAAAAGCTGGTGGCTCAGCTGGTCAGCACTGACCTGTGAACTTGAATGGACTCTGGGAGGGGTCTACGAAGCTCCCAGGTTTCAGACAGTCCTTGGAGAGCCCCTCACCTGTTGATGGGCTCAGTTTAAGCCAAGTCCAGTGTGAGAGGACCACAGCTCACCTCGGGGACATGTCTAAGCAGGGAGCCAGTGACAGAATGCCCAGGGTCCCAGAGACAGGGTGGAGCTAGAGAGCTGGGAGTTGTCCCCACCTCAAGGGCTCAGCTGGGGCTAGCTGGGAAGAATGCGAAGCAAAGGGCTGGGCATTGGGGAAAGTCCAGTTAGGAGCAGTGGGGATCAGAGAAGGCAGCAGGGACAGTTGGAGAGCTGGAAGGGGAGCAAGGGTAGGGAAGGGTCATCAAGACAAGGTGGGGAGAACCTCAAAGAAAAGCAGGAGAATGAGGGCTGGGAAGAGGCTTCTAGACACCGGCTAGAATCTGGCTTACACTGGTCCTGCCCTCACAGATCTCAAACCAGGGGACTCAGCCAGTGACCACACCCTCCCCCAGCTCCACTTTGCCTTTTCACATATTCTCAGGCTTTCATCACACAGCTAGAAACAAATTATACTAGGTGATGTTGATAAAATTCCATGTCCTTCCCACAATCTGAGCCATCTCCTGTCACCCCCCACCCTGCACTTGATGCCTCCTGCTCCGGCCGCAAAGGCTTGCTCCTAGACAAAGCTCATACCTGCCTCAGGACCTTTGTACTTGCTGTTACCTCTGCCTGAAATTCTCTGCTCTAGGTAATGGCATGACTCATTCCCCAACTTCCTCCAGCTCTCTGCTTACCTTACCCAACAGCCTTCCCTGGGTAGGGAAGGAAAAAAAAAGGGGGGGGGCACCTGGGTGGCTCAGTGGGTTAAAGCCCTGCCTTCAGCTCAGGTCATGATCTCAGGGTCCTGGGATCGAGCCCTGCATCAGGCTCTCTGCTCAGTGGGGAGCCTGCTTCCTCCTCTCTCTGCCTGCCCAGCTACACATGCCATTCTCTTCCCCTTCTCCAGCTTCTTTGCATGCCTGTCCCTGTCACTATCTGACATCATACATTTTCTAGCTGGCTGGTTTATTTTTTGTTTCTGCCCATCTTAGTCAGCTCTTGCTGAAATACTTTTGTGGAACAAACCACCCCAATACCCGGGGGCTTAAACAACAAGAATTTGTCTTATTTATGAGTCTGTTAGTGAGCTAGGGTAGGAAAGCTCCAGGCTGCGTCTCGGGGTCAGATCTGCTCTTCAGTCTTCTTGGACCAGGGCATAATATTCTCATGGAGACCAGCAGGAACATAAAGCCACAGCACATTTTAAAAAATAAATTTATTTTAGAGGGAGAATGAGAGAGGGTGCATGGGGGAGGGACACAGAGGGAGAGAATTTTCAAGCAGACTCCCTGCTGAGTGCACAGTCCTACGTGGGGCTTGATCCTACAACCCAAGAGATCACAACCCGAGCCAAAACCAAGAGTCAGATGCTCAACCCAACAGAGCCGCCCAGGCACCCCAAAGGCACAGCACATTTAAGGGTGCTCATAACATGCTGCTAACATTCTACTGGCCAAAGAAACATCATGGAGATGTCTCATATCAGGAGAATGGGAAGTATACTCCTTCCACAACAGGTATGTGAATGTGTGGGTGGGGGAAGGTGGGGCAGGTAGCAATCCAAACTATCACATCCCCATAAAACAGAAACACCATGGGGCTGGGGCTGCGTCTGTATCCAGCTTTATCCCCAGAACCTAGAATAGTTCTCCTTTCATAGCAGGGGTGCAGTAAGTACTTGCTAAACGAATATACAGAGCAACCACTCAGCACTCAGACGACAAGGCTGTCCCTCTCTTCCCAGATTCTGTGCCTGCAAAGTTAATTGTCCTCCCCATCTCCCTAACCCAGCTCACCTGCCCCTGCCCATCCAGCAGAAGGACTTGCTGCTGTAAGAAGACATGGGAGCCTCTTGTCTGCACTGAGTTCCTAGTGGCTTGGATAAGCTATCCACCCCTCTCCCTGCTCACCTGGACTTCCATCCCTCAAGACCCTCTGGAAGAAGCTTCCAGGGCTTCTCAAGCTCAGCCAGATCCTACATCCAGCCCCTCTTGTTGTCCCAAGCTTGGACTTGTCTTCTGACCTGAACACAGCTTCATCCCTCCTACCTGACTTCAGAGTCCTGGCCAGTGGGGGGCTGTGGAGTGGGGAGGGGAAGGAGGTCAGTTCCCTGGGGACCCTACTCTTGAAGAGTTGGTCGGGCAGGATTGAAAAAAAAAAAAAAGGTGCTTAAGCCATCACTGGGATTCAGAAGTGGACTGTATGTTAGATCATAGTATTGTGTTGATATTCCATTTCCTGATGTCGATCATTCCTCTGTAGGTATATAAAATCATGTTTTTGAAATACTTAGGGAGGAAGGTCATGATCTCTGCAACTTCCTCTAATGGTTCAGCAAAAGGAAAGGCTAAGAAAAATAATGTGTATGTTATTATATTAGGTATACATATGTATACAGAGAAAGAGCTTGAAGCAGATGAGGCACAATGTTAAGAATGAGAGGAACTAGATGACAGGTACATATCTAGGTAGAGATAGAGTTTAAAAGATTCTTGTGACTTTTCTGTAGGACTGAAAATTTTCTAAATAAGTTTAAAAATAAAACCAAAAGCTGACAGGTAGGGCCTTTTAAGCACAGTCCAAGGGAGATGCCCCCCCTTTTCTCTGTCCCCTCATTTCCTCTCAAGCATCCCTGCCCCCACCCAAAGGTCCAGGGTTTTGTTTACTAAACAATGAGCTCTCACCCCCTGATTTCATCAATTATAAATGTGCTCGCTACTCACCGCAGGGCAATTTGTGACGGACTGTGGCTTGTGGTGAGAGTAGAACCATCCAAGTTCACCACAGCCATGAGCAGAGACGAGGCTTAGGGCCAGACACAGGGCTGTGGGGGCGGCAGGGGCACCCAGGCAGCCCGGCCACCTTCCTGTTTGTCAGCCAAGCCAGGCTGCATAGGGCAGCGGGCAAGGGGGTCACTGCTCAGGCAGGCTGCTGCTGCCGGCCAGCCTGGTCCGATCTTGTGCAGCCACACCTAGAGGCTCCTCTAGAACCTGAGGTCCCAACTCCTGGGAACGGAAGCAAACACTCTGGCTAGCCCTGCTTTAAGTGCCTTATCTATATAAATTCATTTTAAAAATTTAGGAAGAGCTATTGTTATTATACCCATTTTGCAGATGAGAAACTGAGGCACAGAGAAGTAACCTTCTCAAAGTCACTGGTAACAAACCAGATTTTACTCTAAATTGTGCCATCTTACTATGTAATTTATACTAATAGATATTATATGTTTATCTGACATCTAAGGGTTAATACATTTAACTGACATCTAAGAATTAAAAGTCATCAGCAAGGATTTCACTGCTCCCTGAGTCACATCCTTGAACCCCATGTGAATAATATCTTTTCTTCATGTAAAAGCATCCATGAGCTCTTGCTGCCAATTTCTCAAGCAGAAATCCCCAATCTGTATACAGTCCTCTTTCCTAATTTCTCACGTCCCATCCCCCTTTGTTCCCATAATAACCCGTTTCCTGCCTGCAATGCACTTAGCTCAGGAGGAGCCCACCCCACCTAGCCAGGCTTCAGACCAGTCACGTGACCGGGCCTGCCCAGTCAGGTCACTGAAACCCCCCTCCCTCTGATTGGATTAGGGAGAGACATGTGACCCACCAGAGCCAGTGAGGATCTCTCCTGGGACTTCTCTCTGAACTCCTGGGGAAAGAAAATCTCTCCTAATGCTGGGGTGGCAGAGAGCGAACGCACGTCAGGAGCGGTTTGCCAACCGGCATGGTGTTCCCTCAACTTCCAAGTTATCACTCCTAATAATTCCAAATCTTTGGTTTCCCCTACATTCTTCCTCCCACCAATAATACCACAGCACTCCAGGGTTTATGTGGTTTCTCAGAGTTTTGGAGTTAAAAACTGCCTTTGGCCTTGTGGCTTCGCTGGCCACAGTGAGGGTCTGAGTCCTGGCTGCTCGCGGCTGATCATGGGGACGTCTTTAGCCCGCCTGCCCTTCCTTCCCGGTTAGTTCCCAGAGCGCCGGTGCCCTGGATCACTCTTTTCCCCACAGGCAATGAAAGAAGTCAGATGGTGGTGGCCCTCAGTGTAGAGAGGTTGGTGGTGAAGCAGAGCGCGCGCCAAAGTGGGGGCGAGGAGACTTTGGTCGGAAGCTAAACTTTGCCAGTTACTAACCAAGTGTCATCAGGCATGTTAATCTCCTGGAGGCTCAGTTTCCCCCATCAGTAAAATGGGTACTGCTGAAGGCTAAAGGAGATGTGGGCTTTAGAAGCGTTCCCTGGACTGTAGGGCACCCTGCTTCCTGACGAAGACAGAAGTGAGTTCATCCTCATTGATCTTCTGGTCACCGTGAGGTGGGGGACTGAGCGCGGGTCTTTGAGCATCCAAGTGTGGCTGGTTCTGTACCAGTGGGGGCTTTCCCAGCCAGCACCGGTGACATAGGGAGCCGCCATCAGTTTGCAGAACGAGTGAGTAGATGAGGATTGTGCGGGAATGCAAACATAGATATAATCTTGCTTTAGTGACTGTTAACTCGAAAGGATCGTTCTGGCCACGGTAAGAGTGCCCAGAACCCAGAAATTCCAGGGTCTGAACGGAGCCAGTGATCATGACACAAAGTGGCTTTGGGACTGTCTCCTACCTCAGAGTGGGCAGAAAAGTCATGGGCCTGTGGGAGTTGTTCTTCAGAAACGGGAGATCACTCTTACTGAGGAAAATTTAAAGGAAGGTGGAAGACAAAAATAAAGTTGCATTTTGATGATGCTAACTGTGCTTGTCCGGCATACCAGTTATACCTGCCACCACAGAAGTCATGAGTTAGGGAACCCAGCGGTCTAAAATTATATCCAAAAGGCCTCTGAGGGCATGGGAACAGGGGGTTCTTTGGTTAAAAATGGGAATTAAACCCCAAGAGCCTTCTTGGCCTGTCAGCCCCCATTTCTAGGGACTCTGTCCTTGAGTCTTGCTGCTTCCCCCATAGGCTGCTAGAAGTCTGAAAGCTTCCTCCCAACCCCCCTTCTCCAGCCCCAGTCGTGGGAAGGGGAGACCCCAAGAGCCAAGCCAAGTTCTGTTGGACCTGGACCCAGATTCCCATCCGAGGGGTGGTCTGGGCAGCAGCCAGCCAAAAAAGGGGTAATTAATTCGAGGTACAGGGAGCTCAGGTGGGCCCCCCAGGCCCCCACCTCCATGTGGCCAGTGAATGGCCCTGGAAGAGATGGTGTCAGCAGGCCCCTGCCCACCCCTTGCTGGGTTCCCAGGCCCCTGGAGCCCTCTCATAATAGGAGCCATTTGCCCCATAACCAGTGGGTGACCAGGTTTTTAATCTTAGAGGCCCCTTGGATCTCAGCTGGGAAGTGGGATTTGTCAAATGGGAAGGGGAGGGCCTGTCTGGGAATGGCTCTCAGCAGAAAGGGGTTGTCCTGGGGCAATATCTCTCTGTTCCAGACCAGCCTCCCCATCTGATCCCTCCATCCTCCCCTAACCCCAGAAGATGGTTCTGTTCCTCCAGGGTGTCTCCGATGGGCCGGCAGCTAAATGGAAATGAATACCTGAGTATTAAACTGGGATGGCTTGTGTTGCTAGTAAACACAGGGGGGTGTCAAATTGGGATGCCTCTTTGCTTGACCCTCATCCTCCCTCCTTTGAAACTTCTTCTCTGGCTTGCTGTCTGTCAGCTACTGACCAGCAGAGACCTTCTACCCAGTCACCAAAGAAGCTGCCTCTTGGCTGTCAGGAAGGGTGAAAAGAGCCCGGAATCCAAACCTGCCCTACTCTCTGCCACAGATGGATGTGTGACCTTGGGCAAGTCACTTCTCCTATCTGGGCCTCAGTTTCAGTGGGCGGACAGACTTGGAACTTCTTGAGGTACCAGGTTTTGTTTTGTTTTTTAATATTTTAGTTATTTATTTGAGAGCATGCGTGTGTGCAAAGAGGAGAGGGGCAGAGGGAGAGAGAGAGAATCCCAAGCAGGTTCCACACCCAGTGTGGATCCCCACATGGATCCCCACATGACCCCGAGATCATGATCTGAGCTGAAATCAAGAGTTGGATGCTTAACTGACTGAACCATCCAGGCCCCCCTAGCTACCAGGTTTTTGATGCCCGTAATCTATGACCCATGGTCCTGTGATACAAGTCTTCTTGCCCTCAGGTTATGGGGAAGAAGACACCACCAGGGAGAGGAAAACAAGTTGTCTCAGGCCTCACAGCAAGGCCAGCATCTGAAGCCACGTCTCTCCTACTCACTGCCTAAGCAACTTCTCCTTCACTGGGATCTCCAAGCGAACCTTCCAGACTAAAGGTAGGGAGCTGAGATTTCAGCCCCCAGGCTCTCATGCCTTCTCCATGGCATTCGCTGCCCAGCCACCAAGCATCTTTCCGCTGAGATTAGTTCTCCTGTCTCCTCTTTCCCCAACTTCTCCCTGCCCCGTCATTTTACTGAAAAGTCATTAACATCCACCACCGTTTAAATTAAGGTGTGATGGCTTGATTTACATAGATTGTAAAATGATTACTTCCATAGATCCAGCTAACATCCATCTTCTCGTAGAGATATGATAAAAAGAAAATAAAAAAGGAAAAATAAATTTTCTCTCTGTGATGAGAATTCCTAGGATCTACTCTCCGCACGAATTTCCTGTATATCCGACAGCAGGTACTGGTAGCATTCCTCACGCTGTCTGCTCCGTCCCTGGTTCTTCTTTATCTTATAACTGGAAGTCTGCACCTTTTGACCATGTTCTTCCATTTCTCCCTCCCGCGACCCTCCACCTCTGGTAACTGAAATTCTGATCTCTTTTTCTTTGAGGGTTTTCTTTACTTTTTCGGATTCCATAAGTGAGATCATATGGTATTTGCCTCTCTGTGTCTGGCTCATTTCACTTAGCATAATGCCCTCAAGGTCTGTCCATGTTGTCCCAATGGTAGGGTTTCCTCTTTTTTGCAGGGGGGAGGGCGCTGAATAACTTTCCATTGTATATATACACCACGTCTTCTTTATCCATTCATCCATGGGTGGGCACATGTTTCCATGTCTTGGCTATTGTAAATAATGCTGCTCTGACCATGGGGCTGCAGGCATCTTCGAGTTAATGGTTTCATTACTTCCAGATAGAGTCCCAGAAATGGGATTGCTGAATCACATGGTAGTCCTACTTTTAATTTTTTGAGGAACCTCCATACTGTTTTGCTTTTTTTTTTTTTTTAAGATTTTATTTATTTGAGAGAGAATGAGAGAGAGAGAGAGAGAGAGAGCGTGCACACGTGAGAGCAGGAAGGGTCAGAGGGCAAAGTGGACTCCCTACCAAGCAGGGAGCCCGATGCAGGACTTGATCCCAGAACTCCAGGATCATGACCTGAGCTGAAGGCAGTTGCTTAACCAACTGAGCCCCACAGGTGCCCCATACTGTTCCATAGCAGGTGCACTGATTAGTGTTCCCACCAACACAGGGACTCTCTCTTGTCTGCACATCCTGGCCAGCATTTGTCACCTCTTGTCTTTCCAGTGATGGTCATTCTAACAGGTGTGCTGTGATATGCCACTGTGGTTTTATTTATTTACTTATTTATTCTGCCATTGTGGTTTTAATTTGCATTTTCCTACTGACTAATGATGTCAAATATCTTTGCATGGACTTTTAGCCTTTTGTATATCTCCTTGGAGAAATTTCTACTCAGTTCCTTTGTCCACATTTTTAAATTGGGTTCTTTGGTGGGTGGTTGTTTTCTTTTCTTTCTTTCTTTCTTTTTTTTTCTGTTGCTATAGAGTTGTATGAGTTCTCTCTATATTTCACATATCAGATATGTGTTTTGCCAATATTTGTTCCCATTCTGTAGGTACCCCAACTTTTATGTGTGCACAAGCTGCTCAAGGTTTGACCTTTGAACCTCACTTTGCTTTTCTGTAAATTCAGTTTCCTGGGGCCGATAATCTCAGATGTCACTTCCTCGGGGAAGTCTTCCCTGACCACATCACGTGAACTCATCACCCTCATGGGGGTCATATTATTTTACATCTTCACTTGTCTCTCATCACCTGTTTCCCCCACTAGAATGAAAGCTGTACAAAGGTAAGGGTTTTACCTGGTACTCCTGCCCTTTTAGCCCCAGGCCCTAAAACCATGCTTGGGAAACGCAGTGCTCAGTATGTATCTGTGGTTTGGTGTTTGGTCCGTGCACTGTAGGAAAAAATGACTTGATTCATGAAATGACAGAGCTACCATTTCTGGAGTGTTTACTGTGTGCCAGGCCCTGGGTCAATCTTCACCCCCGCCCACGGCTCTGAGGGCGGTCAATTACTATACCCATTGTACAGCTAGGGAAATGGAGTCCTAGGGAGGTTGAACAACTTGCCCCACATCCTATGGTCTGGCTTTGAACCTCTGCACGACTGAGCCCAGTGCCCATCAGAATGCTTCGTCAACGCAAGGTCCCTAACACTCAAGTGGTCTATGTCAACAGAGCATCTCCTGGCCTTGTTAAGAGCCACACCTCGTACCTCAGTGGAGCCCCAAGCACGTCCAACCTTCTCGGCTTCTTGCTCTTGCCAAGGGGAGAAGCACTGAGGCTCCACAGGAGCCCCGAGTACAGAGCCCTGGATCCTTTTCCTCTCATGGGCAAGGGTCCAAAATTGAAAACAAACACTTTAAAATAAAAGCCATATTAAAAAACAAACCCAACTTTCTGCCTTAAAATATTGTGAGTCAGGGGGGCAATTAGCAATTATGCTGTATTTTATTATGAGGAGATGGAATTCTAATTGGACTGATTTGAATTCCACACACCTCCACAGATTGTTTTGGGAATTAAGGTATCAGTTGTATCGGTAATTATGGTTTACCATTAAATTACCCCCCCACAGAAAACTGTTAAATTGTCTGTGACGGTGCTTAAATTTAGCCCAGACCCATGTCCTATGAAGACTGCGCGAGTCAACACAAGCCACCCGGAAACCGCTGGGTGCCCTGTGCCAGGCGGTAATTAGGGGTTGAGGTTTCCAAAATTTCACCTGAGACAGCAAGGACAAGCCCCTGGGCTGCAGGATACTCACGTGGAAGCCTTGGACCCCCCCCGGAGCGATGTTCTTGGATCTTGCCCTGCTTTGCTGAGCTGTAGTAAGCATTCTGGAAGGCAGTGTGCCTTGGCTGATAGGTGACACTTGGTGACAGCAGCACAGCAGGAGCCATGGGCCCACGAGGGACAGTGTGTGGCTCGAGGGCATCACAAGCAGACCCCCCTGGGAACCTCTGTCTGATCTTTCTGTGTGCAACACACACAGCTGTCAGGACCAGACGGGAGGGAAGGCTGGTGGTCACGACATTGAAGGGTTATAAACAGGGCTTGTTGCTTGGGATAGTTTCAGTGTGTGAAAGATCTTCTCCCTCTCTCACCTTGGCTTCTGCTGTGTCTTCTACCCAGAATGATGTCTCCCCATCCAGATTTTACAATCCTACCCACTCTTGAAAGCTGGATCCAAATTCCCTTTCATGGAAGAAGTTTTCCAGATTTCTTAACCAAGTCAGACCTCTCCTTCCTCTGGCCCTAATAGGGCTTGCTTTCATGGTCGTGGCCAGGTTCTGCGCGGCTGGGATTTTGTTCTTAGACTTGTCACCCAGGCAGCAACTCTGAGAGGTGCCCCCCCCATCCCCACCCATCGCACGGTGTTGGATCCAGGGAACAATCACAGGGCATGTGTTAAATGGAACAAAACTGCCCTCCCAAAGTGCTTTTTCTCTTTTCAATATTCGCTTCATGCCAGATCCTTTATAAACCCATATTCTGTATTCCTCCCCATCCCTATGAAGGGTAATTCTCTGTTTTATAAATGAGAAAACTGGGGCCACAGAGAAGTTAGATAACTTGCCCACAGTCACATGACTTCTTAAGTAGGGCAGCTGGGATGCAAACCCGGGCCGCCAAGCACCATGGCCCAAACACGAAACCTCCATGACAGGTGCCCTCTGCATCTCTCCCTCTGTCTGACAGTGCTTTGAAAGGACCCAGCCAATGCAGGAGTATTTTCTCTGTATTTTCTATTTCAAGAATTCCCCTCACCCACAAAAGATTCTATGGGCAGTTCCTTTCCTCTGAATACAGAACCAAGAAGTGGTCATAGGAAACTGGGTTTTTAAATCTTATGGGGCAAAGGAGCTGGTTTTGCTGTGGCCTCCTTGCCATGACCCGATGGAGCAAGGGTAGGATGAATCACACTACATGAACTAAGGAGATCACCCTCCATGGGGGGCGGAGTGGAGAGGAGATTAGGAATCCTGCAAAAGGGTATAGTCTTTGAGGAAGATAAGGATCACGGGCAGGGTATGGATGGTTCCTTCTAGCACCATCAGTGGTTGACACATGGCTTTTGGCTCAAGTCCTGGTTCTCTACCAATTTAGTTAGTAGCTGTGTGACCTTGAACAAGTCACTTGACTTCTCTGATCCTCGGGGTCTTATGGGGTTTTGTGGGGGGCTATTGTGAAGATCCAGGGAGATGATGAATGTAAAGGGCCCCGTATAAGACTTGACACTTATTAAGTGTTTAGGATATATTAGCTGTTTTTGTCGTAGGATTCAAGGCTTCCTCATCTCTGGCACAGACTGCTACCAGAGCCTCAAGCCCACTATCACTCTCCACAGTCCAGTCATACCAAGCAGCCACGATGGCCTGAGCAGCCTCTGATTCTGTCATGCCTCTATGCCTTTACACATGCTGTGCCTTCCACCTGGAATGCCTTTCCCTTTTTCTTCTACCCGCTCGAGTCCATCTACTTGTCCCTCAGACCCAGCTAGACAGTAGCTTCTGTGTGATGTTGTCCTAACTCCTGGGCAGGCCTGCTGCTCCCTTGACCATTAGCCCCCCTCCCCTTTTTAAAGATTTTATTTAGTCCTTTGACAGAGAGAGAGAGAGAGAGAACAAGGGCGCACAAGCTAAGGGAGTGGCAGGCAGAGGGAAGGGGAGAAACAGACTCTCCGAGGAGCAGGGAGCCCAATGCAGGACTGGATCCCCAGACCCTGGGATCATGACCTGAGTGGCAGGCAGATGCTTAACCCACCAAGCCACCCAGGCACCCCGAACTTTAACCCCTTTAGTTCAACCCTGACCACTGTGAGGATGAGATGGGATGACGTCTGAGAAAGCCAACGGACAGCGGCTGGCAGGGAGTAGGTGGCCGTAAATGATAACCAGAGCTGAGGTTGTTTTCCCATCCACGTCCCTGCCTGGCCGGGGCCTGGCTTCCTCATGTCTGCATTCCAGCACAAGAGTGATGCCTGGGACACTCTCAGTAACTATTAGACATTTGTCATTTGGGGCTGGGGGGCAGTCTGCATCCCACTTGGGGTGTGGAACAGGCCTGGAGTAGGCCTGGAAGAAAGAGATCCTACCACACTAGTCCGGGAGTCCACATCCCCTACCCTTGCCTGGGTTTGCACGTGTAACCCAGGCTGGGCCCGCCGGATGCTTCCCCATCTTGCCCAGAATCCACACGTGGCAGTGACCTCACAGCAGAGCGGTGGCGGTCAGCAGGGGTGGTGCCTGGGCAGCCTCCTAACCCGACTTCCTGAGGTGTGACACTGGCTGGTTTCCTGTCCCCCAGCCTCCCTTGCCCATGCCATCCCGGTGGCCAGCCTTCCTGCAGACCCCCTGTGCTCACTAATCGCCTTCCAGTTAACTCCTCTGCCGCTTCTCAGCCAGCATCACTTCCTGTCATTTGCAGCCAAGACCCTGATCAGAGCAGAAGGAGTGGGAGAAACAGCTGAAATTGACCGATGTGCATTTCAGAGCTGGGCTGGACACTGTGGTGTTCAAATGCCCTGTAAGTGCCGTGAGGGGGTCCTGACGCTCTAGGGAGCCAGACGCTGTGTGAGCCTGTGAACAAGAACACGGCGTGAGGTTGGGCTAATGGGCCCGGCAGGCACTTGGGGACGATGATGTGGAGCGTGTATTGGTGGGGGCCCACACAAAGTGGGGGCGTGTATCGGTGGGGGCCCACATAAAATAGATTATGCCGTTAGAACTGGAGGCACTGGGACAATATTCCAGATTAGGGACTGGGGCTGAAGGGACTGAACAGAGTTGAGTGGGGCGGCGGGAGGGGATTGCCTGCTAATAGGCAGCGCTTGTGGGAGAACACGGCTCAAGGCAGGGAAGGACCAGCCTTGAATGAGCAGCCAAATCCCCCAGTTTATACCCATTTCCTCCCAAGGGGGAGTCAAGGTATAACCATGACCAGTCCAGGTAGTTCCCCTGGGTGTGGTCTTCCCTCTGTCCTCTCTGGCAGGGTAGCCAAGGGGTCATGAACTTTACTCAAGGGGATGGAGAGTCAGAGGCACAGCTGGATCCCAGGGCCTGGTTGGCGAGTCCGAGTGTGATGCCCTCTGGGGATGGTGTGGTGGGAAGTCCCTTGGGCAGCAGACCACGGGCAAAAGAGTGGGGGGCTTTGGGGTCAGCAGAAAGCACTGTGGTACCTCAGGCCAGGCTCTCCTTGGCAGGTAGTCATTTATCCCAGGAGCCTTCAGACTCCCTGTCCTGTCCTCTCCCTCCTCCTTCAGATGCTCAGACTTGTCATGCCACTGATGGGGCTGACCCACACAGAACCTCATCTCCTGAGCCAAGTTGGGACTCACGCCCCCTGAGCGGCTTAACCAAAGAACACACGGGTTTCTACAGAAGAGGAGAAACCAAGTCTGCCCTCCCTTTGCCCAGCTGTCCCCTCCCATTGTCCCCTCTCTGTGGGAGACAAAGCATCACACCAGGTGCTTGGAGTGCGGACAGGAGACAGTCTGTCTTCCGTTTCACCTTACAGTCCCGGTCTTTGTAAACACAGAAGGTGCCACTGCAGCCCAACCTGGAGAGGACTTGGCTGCTCTGAGAGGGCCAAGAAGGACGTGGTTTCTCCCAGCGGCATCTCCAGCTGCCCCTGCTTAGCCCGTCACTGAGGGCTCAGCTCCACTGCAGGAAACAAAGATGACAAGAAGCCAAAGGCAAGAATCTCTCCCTTTTCATGATAAGCTGGCTCAGCAAATCTGCTAAAGGGAATTCTGAGGGCTGGATGGTGAAATGAGGGTTTGGGGGTGACAGGTCTGACCATCTGACGGAGGGAACAGACAGGGCAGGAGAGGGAGTCCAAAATCCAGGAAGTCTGCCCTTCCAGAAAGTGCCGACACTGGGGGAAGGGCTCTCCCAACACCCACCGCTCTGGGTCACCCTTCACCTACCCCCACCTTGAGCTGCCCCCAGGGACCCGCTCTGCTGATCCCCAAGGTCATACCTCTTGCATGTGGCTAGCAAAGTGCTCGTACACTTTTGGTTAGCTCCTCCTTTAAAACTGTAAATTATCAGACACAGCCCTTTTGGAAAGCAATTTAGCAATAATACCAAGTGACATAAAAATGTTCATAGCCTTTGGCCCCATAATCTTCCTCCTGGGAATTAATCCTAAGGAAATAATTCATCAGGAAGAGAGAACCATTCCATATCTACAAAGACATTTACCGCGATGTTATTTATGATAGGGAGAAACCCAAGACACCTCCAGCCAACACAGGGGGATGGTCTTGTAAGTGTCGGTGCGCTGTTCAGTGTAATACTGGGCCGCGAGTATTTCCACGGGAAAGTGGAAAATTCTCTAACAACCAAAACCAGTATTTAGTAGTTAAAGTGATGCGGGGGGTGGGGTGTAGTTTAAAAAAAAAAAAAAAAAAGGAGCGCGGTATCGTACCTGTGCTACGATTACTACATTACTACAATGCAGACTGATCTGTGCCGTGCAGGGTGAGGATGGGCCCCAAGCTAGGAAAACTGAAATCCCCTACAGGGGGATGGGAAGGCGGGTGTCACCGAGCTTCAAATGTCCTCCTCCCTGGCTGCAGAGCCCTTACTGAGAAATCATGTGTGTGAGATCATACTTGGCCACCGCGGGGGTTTGGCTTTCTTCCCGCCTGGTGCACCCCCCCCCCCCCCCCCCCCCCGGCCAGCCGCCCATCTCCCACCAAGCCTTGGGTTTGGCGCCCCCGAAGGAAGGTGCCGCTGCTCCCCCAAGTCCGCACGGCCGCGGCTCCCATTTTGCTCGGAGCTCTCGGCGGCAGGTACAGACTTGGGGTGCTTTTTTCATGATCCTAATTCAAATTAGCTGTTGAAGCCGGTCCATGAAAAAATAGCAGCTCCGCCCGCACGCGGGCCTGCGGGGGCGCGGGGAGCGCCGGGGCGGCTGCAGCGCGCTCTCCGCGGCGGCCCGGCCCTGAGCTCATTTCCTGGGGCGCGCGCGCCGGGCTATTTCAGCCTGGCGCTGTGCAAACAGGACAATTTACTGCGGCCAAAAGGCGCCCAAATTACAATCGTATCGCACACAAATATCCTCCACGCCAGGCCTCCGGAGGCTGGGGAGGGGCCTCTCTCCCAGTGCGGGTGGCCGCGCGGGGTCAGGCAGGTCCTCGGGGCTCAGCCCCTGGGGCCGGGAGCGCCCTTCCTGCTTCGCCCCTGCCGGCGTGGCCCTACACCACCACCACCCCCCAACCCCCACGAGCAGCGCCTGCTCCCCCGTTGCTGAAAGGGGGACCGCGGGGAGATGGGCCCTCTCTGAGCTGCAGTGCAGAAAACCTTGCCCTTCTGGGGGTTCTTCCTGACTTAGGGCTGCTTCTCTACATCCAGGATGAAAACCATCCCTCCATCCAGCCTCTGCAGGGCTCAAAATCCTATCTCTTTGCTCCGAAAGCTCCTGCCTTTCCATCACCCTTAGAGAAAAACCCTGAATCCTTAGCGAGGCAGTCAGAGCACCGGGCATCCGGGCCGGTTCGCTGTCTCAGAGTGAGCCCCCACACCCCTCGTGTTCAAGGCACTGAGAACATGCCAGACCTTTTCCCAACGTCGTGGCTTAGCATTTGCCTTTTCACTTTACCTAAATCTTTCCAGTTTTCTCTTCCTGGTGGAACTCATACATTCTTCAAGACCCAGCTCACATGTCACCTCTACCATGAAGGTGTCCTTGTCCTCCAGGCAGAAGCAGACCTGTTCCCTTCCCAGCACTGTGCAGAAGTATATGGTACTTCTCCTATACTACAATTATTTGCTTACGTACCAGTGACACACTGCCTCATCGTTCACGAATATTCTCTCCTCCTCTCTGGAGGAGAATTCTAATTCCCTGGTCCATTGGCCTCACTCAGGCTTGGCCAAGTGACTTACTTGTGCTCGCTAGTGAGTGGGACGGGGGAGTCAGTGGGGAATGCAAGCTTCTAAGGCCAAACATGGTTCCCCATGCTCTTTCCCTCTGCTGTGAGGATGGCCCTGCCCCAGTCAGAAACCTTGTTGCTGGCCTGGCACTGGGGCAAAGCAAGTTTAGACTGCAGCAGGAGCTGACACGTGATACACATGAAGTGTGAGAGAGAAATGAACTTGACCGTGGTGCTTGACACTGCTGAGCCCCTGGAATCATCGGTTCCTGCCGCACAAACCAGCTGATCCTGACTTCTACGACCTCTCTTCTCTTCCCAGGCTTCACCATCACCAAATCAAGAATCCCGTCTTGATTACAGGGCCGGGCCCTCAGCCCAGGTTCTTCGAACGGCTGATAACATTAATAGCTCAGGTTTTTTGAGTGTTGATTGTGTGATCCCTCTTGCCAGGCATAGTATCCTTTCAACAGCACTGTGTGGTGGTTACTTTCACAGAGAGCTTGCAAAAGAGAAAGGGGCTCAGAGGAATGTTGGGGGCTTGCCTGAGCTCTTAAAGTCAAGAGAGGTGCTCAAATCCATCCGATGCCAGAGATACGGGACTTTCTGCCATTCAATGGTGCGTGTTCTCACTCCACCAGCACTTCTCAAGGAGGACCTGTGGAGGGCAAGACGGAGGCTGTAACTATGGTGGACACCTGTCTCCTCCCCTGGGCTAAGAGCAGCGTGACAGTGAGGGAGATCTTCATCATCCCTGATGCTCCATTCATTCAGTAACTCCACAGAGATTTACCAAGTCCCTACTATGTGCTGGGTACCATCTTATGGGCTGGGGGCACAGAAATAAATAGAACATGTAGAAATCTCTGCGATCAGTGGTTGCCTGGGGTGGGGCTGGGGGTTGGGAAGGGGGGGAGTGGAGGATGGCTGCAACTTTGGGGGGTGATGGAAAATGTTCAATATCTTGGTAGCAGGTTACTTTCACAGGTATATACGTCCAACAAGACTCAAAAATGTACATTTGGAATGTACATTTATAATATGTAATGATACCTCAATTAAGTTGTTTCTAAAAAATCTTTGCTCTTATGTAGAACCATTCTACTGGGAAAAACAAAGTAAATACATAGATAAATAAAACATATCTCAGAAGGTGGTAAGAGGTGTTGAGAAAAATCAGGGCAAGGGGATCAGGAGTGCTGGGTGTTGCAATTTAAGATAAGGGGCTCCATCCAGGGAAACCATCCCCAGAAGGGAGAGTGCAACCAGACCCCTACAAAAACACACCTTCAACTGCACCCCCAGCTCATAAGCCTTTTGGAAGCCCCTTTAAAGAAAAGGCATGGAAAGATTCATTATCAGATTCTAGAAAAAGGTAGTGGGTCTTAAAGCAGCTTTGGACCCAGGGTTCTGTACATTAAGTAAAATTGACATGACTTCTGAAAATCTGGCCCCTCCCTTGGGCGCTGATGAAACTCTGTAGCAAGTCTGTACCCAGGGATGGCACCGTTTTCTGCACATAGTGAATCCACAGCAAATATATGTGGGATGAATATACTCCTCTTCCTCCACCCATTTGTTACTTGGTCCTTAGACCATTCATTCACAAAATTTAGCTGTTTCTGACACCCCCAGTGGGTGTTCCCTGCTCCTCTGAAGCCCAGGGTCTCAGTGTCAGCTCCAGGCCAACTGGCCTGATGCTCCTTTTTCTCTATATAACCCCACCTGTCCAGGATCCAGGTGAAGTCCTGAGCTAACTCTGGTCTTTCCTAAACTCCAGACGTTCTTTTCTGTGCCTTTTTCCTCCTCATGGAGCCCCCTTCCAGCATTTGGTTCTCTCTTACAGCTCTTTTTACCATCTTGCTATGGCAGTGAGAGTACAGGAAAGAATCCTTTATCAGTCATTTACACCTTAGTGAGAAATAGTTTAGATCTCTCCCAGAGCAGTTACATGTCCAGCCCCCTCTCTGATTCACAGAAGGAAGGTTGACCTTTTACTCTTAAAGAAATTTTAGGCTGAAGTTTGGCTGGGGAGGGGATGTGATAGGACCCTGACATTGCTCTACAGAGAAAGGCAGCAGTCCCTCTCTCCAGAGGATCTACTGGCCACACCATCTCTGCTGCTCCTTGGCAGGTGCTCCGAGAGGCAAAGGCAAGGCTGGGTTCTTGCCAGCTCCTTACAACAGAACAAGAAAAATGTGAAAATTCTCAAACACTCAGTTTTCTGTTCAGAAGAACCCCTAAAATCAGCATGGCTCAAGATTCAAGTGCTCCTCAAAAAGACAAGATCACAAGTGTTGGTGAGGATGTGGAGAAAAGGGAACCCTCATGTACTGTTGGTGGGAATGTAAACTGGTGCAGTCACTGTGGAAAACAGTACGGAGGTTCCTCAAAAAATTAAAAATGGAACTACCCTATGACCCAATAATCCCACTTCTGGATCTCTAGCCAATGGAAATGAAATCACTATCTCGAAGAGATACCTTCATGCCTGTGTTCATTGAAGAATTAGTCACAATAACCAAGATATGGAAACCAGTTGTATCCATCAATAGATAAAGAAAATGTGAAATATTATTCAATTACAAGAAGAAAGAGGCCCTGATGTTTCGAACAACATGGGTGGAACTTGAGGGCACTAGGCTAAGCGAGATATAAGTCAGCCAGAGAAAGGCAAACTGGATGACCTCACTTATATGTGGAATCTGAAAAGGCTGAGCTCATAGAAACAGGGAGTAGAATGGTGGTTGCCAGGGGCTGGAGAAATGGGCAGATGTTGGTCAAAGAGTATGGACTTCCAGTTATAGGATGAGTACATTCTAGGGCGCATCTAAACAACGGCATGACTAGAGTTAGCAACACTGTTTCGTATACTTGAAAGTGACGAAGAGAGTAGGTCTTCACATCACACCGAAAGGTAATCATGGGAGGTGATGGAGGTGGGAGCTAACCTGATCGTAGGATCATCTTGCAACATACACATGTATCAAATCATTAGGTTGGACATCTTAAACTTACACAGTGTTATTTGTCAATTGTATCTCAATAAACCTGGAAAAAAAAGATTGGTTGTATATCTTCAAAAAGAGATTTTGGGGCACCTGCCTGGCTCAGTCAGTTAACTTCCGACTCTTGTTTTAGACTCAGGTCATGATCCCAAGGTTGGGACATGGAGCCCTGCGTCGGGCTCTGTGCTCATTGTGGAGTCAGCTTGAGAGTCTCTCTCCTTCTCCCTCTGCCCCTCCCGCTTGTGTGCTCTCTCTCTCTAAAACAAATTTTTAAAAACTAATCAATCAATTAATTAACTAATTAATTAAAAGGGAGATTTCAAGTGCCCCAGAGAACATCCAAGAGAGGGTACTAGGAGTTCAAGTTTATTTTAACACCCCAAAGCTAAAACCTTTTACCTCTTCCTAACTTTCATGACCTGAGACTTTGGCAGCATCCAGGGAACTTCCCTCATCTGAAGTCAACTTGGCCCCAAAGGTATCCATTCAGTCCTCACTGATTAAGTGCTGTGTGTCAGGGAGTGGGAAAGCAGAAATGAGTCTGAAGGTCTGTCTTCAAGGGGCTCAAAGTCCATGGGAAGGAAGGACCTGGAAGCAAATTAGAGCACAACAGTGTGCTGAGTGCCACAGTAGCCATGTGCATGGGTGGCTGAGAAAATACAAAGCAAGGAACCACCGCTTCTTATGGGAAGCTCAGGACCAAGTTTGAGTTGAGCTGAGCCTTGAAGGTTGAAGAGGAGTTTCTCACACAGAGAAGATGGAACAGTGTCCCGAATACTCTAGGGGATGCCTAGGGGCTCAGTCATTAAGCAACGGCCTCTGGCTCAGGTCATGATCCCAGAGTCCTGGGATTCAGTCCCGCAGGTGCCCTGCTCAGCAGGGAGCCTGCTTCTCCCTCCACCTGCCTTTCTCCCTGCTTGTGCATGTACTCTCTCTCCCTCTCTCCCTCTCTCTGACAAATAAATAAATAAAATCTTAAAAAAATAAAACACAAACAAACAAACATGAAAAATGTCAAGTGCTTACCAAGCTCAGATAGGTAGCATAAGTAATGGGTAGGCAGGATTAAGGCAGCAGGGATTATTGGAGGTGGTGAACTGGAAGGCCCACATTCACCTACAGGGCCTCTCTGCTGGGTAGACAGCCTTATTTGGAATCAACTTCCATTTGACCCATCCACCCAGTGCCTTGTGCAGTGCACAACCCACACAACCCAACATGGCTGCCCTGACTGCCTAAGCTGGCCATCAGCTGCATATTGCCCTGCTGAAGAAGAGAGCTTGGTTTTGCTACATTCTGCTTTTTCAAGAAAAGCCAGACACCCAGGGTGTCAGGTAGAATTTTCCAATTTATTGAACACTGTCAAGGCCAAACAAAATCTAACCTTAGACTGGATCAACCCTAGAGTTCTGGTTTGCAGCTCCAGGGGCAACAAATCCCCAGGACATGTTTTACCCTCTCTCCTTCCCATGTGCATCACACAACACAGCCTTTTGCTGGGAACTGACAGGAAAAAACACAGTCATTGATGACCCCCCCTACAAGCCGCTGCAAAGGCCTGACAGAAAAACCAGACAGGCCACCGAACAGGAGGAAACAACGTGGAGCTGCCCAACAGCGGCCACCCCATGAGATGAATGGGTAAAACTTTAATTTATCTTGGCACCTTGCTTTGAGAGAGCCTCCCCTACCCTCTCGGCTATCCCGACCCCAAACCCCCCCTGTTTTGCTAATGATAAATGACAAGTAGGGGACGTGATTAATTAAACTGCCCCCAGTAGTCAGCGCTAAAACCCATGGCCACAAGCAGAGGACATATTCAAAGCATTCCTGCTGCCCCCCTGCCTGGGGCACAGGCCCCAGTCTCCTTCCTGCCCTGGCTAGAGCAGGCCCCAGCTGCCTTGCACAAAGGACCTTCCTAGGAACTGTCTGGGCTCAGACCTGTCAAATGAAAATCACCCATACAGGTCATACAGTAATTAAACTCTTGGCATTCTGTTGACAGAAAGTGTTCCTCTTGGGGATTCCCATAGGCTGCTGAAGAACTATCTGGGCCCTACAAGCTCCCAGCTGATTACCAAGGGATTTTTAAAGTTGGCCTTGACTGTGTATCAAAAGGGGGATGGGAGTTCAGGGGGTGAGGGCAGGGGTGGGAAGTGCCTTATAACAGAATTTCACATGTGGTCTTTCGGCTTGAAACACCAACACCTGCTTCTGCAGGACCAAGAGGGGCACAGATAAAAACAGAGGTTCAAGGTCCTTTTCTTTATACTTCAACTGTTTGTTCACTGACGCATCCCGAGCACCTAAAACGGAGCCTGGCATCTAGTAGGTGTTCAATAAATATGTGCAGACGTGAATTCTGCAAAGCGGCAATAAGGAGCAATTCCTGATTGAGGTCCTTGAACCAGCGATTTCTAACTGTTGCCACAAGATGGTAGATGTGATAAGGATGAGGACAGTGTCTTATTCAACAGACTGTCCCCAGAACCAGGCAGAATGCCCAGCCCAGGGCCGGCACGCGGTGGTTTCTTAACAGTAGCTGTTGACCGAACGCCCCCAGGGGGTGAACCGCATTCCCGAGCTGGTCCTGCAGAGCCTCACTGAGGCTTGACCTGGCTGTCCTTTGGCAGTGCCTTGAGCTGCGGTGGCATCAGCCACTGTGGGGGCAGTGACAAGGTCAGAAAGGCCTGGAGTCAGACCTGCGGCAGACGCCACAGCTGCAATCTGGTGCTCCTACCCCACTTGACTACTGTCTTCAGCCTGAGCTGTGGATGTCCATGAAGGGAGGGTCACCAACCACAAGGACATGCAGAGGAGGGAACCCAGGTGATCCGGCAGCATTTGGTCCCCTGAATGTCGCCCTGGAGGTCAAGAAAGCAGGAAGGACTCACCCCAGGCAAAGAGCATCAGGCCAAGAGCCCTGAGCCCTCCTCCTGAACCAGGCCCTACCCCAGGTTCTAGCACGTTCTGCTGCAACAAGCTGGGTATGTGTCACTGTTTTAAATCACGGCTCAAAATTCTCGGACACTCTTCCTCTTCAGACCTGGGGTCTATGTCTACTTTTCTTGTGCATTGTGACACTGCTTCAGTGAGTAAAGAATAGCAAAGTGGCACCTTGGGACTTCCAAGTCTAGGCCATCCCAGGCCCCTGGTTCCTGCTTTGTTACCTGGAACACTTATCTTGAGAGCGTGAGCTTCTGGGTAAAAAGTCCAATTACACCAAGGCTGCTATGCTGTGCGGAAGCCCAAGCCACATGCGAAGGCCCTGTGGTCGACAGTCCCTGCTGAGCCGTCCCTCCCGGGCTTGGGACATTTGAGAGAAGAAGCCTCCAGTACTTTCAGCTCTCAAGCCACGTCCAGCCACCTGAGTCTTCCCAGCTGATGCCGCAGACATTGTGGAGCTGAGCCGAGCCACCCCACCGGGCTCCGGTCAGATTCCTAACCCTCTGAATCTGTGAGCCTAATACAATGGTTGTTGACTTATGCCACCAGGTTTGGGGCAGTTTTCTCACTCGGCCACAGATAACTGAGATGGGGTGCCATCTGGGCCTACCGGGATCGTCTGGTATCCATGCTTCCGTCAACCCAAGCCGTATCTGCCGGCCAGCGAAGGTGTGATGGCGACCCTTGCTTTCAGGGACTTGGGTGAATGAAGCCTTTGCCATGTGTGGCTGGTGAGAAAAGGATATGGATTCCGGAGAGGCACCCTGGCAGCATCCCAGGGGAGTAAAGGAAGGGAAGTGAAACTGACCGGCAAGTTCCCGGCCCCAGCCATCCTCCTTTTGTTTATTCAACTAGGGCTCTTTGAGCATGGATGAAGGGCCAGGCCTTGGCACTTAGACTCTGGGACGTGGACACAGGCCCGTCCAGCCAGAGACAAACATTAGATGATTCTTTAATGCACGTGCCTTGAATGAGGTAGGCTATCCTGAGAGTCGGCAGGGGGGGGACTTGCTTCTTGTTGTGACATCCTCCTGAGGTGAGCATTATCATTTCTTTTTTGGAGGGGGACCCTGAGGCCCAGAGAGGGTAAGTGAGCTTCCCCAAGTCACCCAGCAGGGGAGACAATCAGATGGAAAAGAAGCCCAAGCAGGACCCTCCAGTGTCCCTAGAAAAGCCCAGGCACAAATGACCAACTGGGCTGGCTCTGGGAGCGCCAGCTGCGCCAGCACGCTCAGACTGGCCACATGAGTCCCGGGATCAGGAACAGCATGAGTCCCCGGGAAGCCACAGGCACTTGTTAAGCTGGCTGGGCCACTCCATCTTCCCAAGAGGAGGCGGTCCTCTCCTGGGAGGGGCTGATGGGGCTTCTAAGTCCTCTGCAAGTCCCTGGGCCATCACACTGATTGGTTGCCTGTTAAATGCAGGCAGGAACAGCTGGGATGCCCAACCCAGGCCTTGATTTTGAGTCCCAGGGGCCAGGGGTAGGGCATCCGGGGCTGAGGTGGGACGCCCAGACTGCTTCGAGATACTGCAGGGGAGTGGGTTTCAGACCTTGGGGTGTGGAAGGAGCACCTGCGGAACAGGTCAAAATGCTCAGCTCCCACCCGGAGAGCTTTGGATTCAGTCTGTCTGTCTGTCTGGAGTGAAGGCCCGGACACCTCTATTCTTGAGTTCCCCTGGGGGTTCTGACACACAGGGTTCACACCCCAGCATTTGGGTACTGCTGTCTTAGAGCACGCTCTCCAATGCCCTCAGCGGACAGAAGGGGAAATTAAGTCAGAGGACTGTGAAGAGTGCCCTCACCTCTGTCAGAGCCCTCAGCCCTGGGCCGATGGGAGGGAGGTCTGATGGAGACACTCAGCCTCCGCCTCCGACCCCCACCTCCAGCTGTTTCAGAGTCCAGGGGAAATCCTGTCTTCCTCTTCTCATTGAAGTGGGGAGCTCAAAGTCACTGCCAGGGGCATCAGACTGGCTGGATCTGACGCCCAGCTCTGCTACTCACTAGCAGTGGGACCCAGCAGTTTGGGTAAAGAGCCAGCAGGGTATTCTAAAACATATATATTTTTATGTTTTATCCTTTTTATGCAGTCTTTAGAATAACCAAAAGGGGAGAGAAAGCTAGGACACTGGAAGAGGCAGACAGGCGATTAAGCAAATAATTCATTAGGTAAATTGGCTGCAGGCTAATCGTTTGATTCCCGTGACACTGGACAACTTACTTGTCCATTCCAAACCTCAGTTTCCCCACCCATAAAATGTAAAATGCAGCTGATAAAACCTATTCACAGGGTCGCGCAAGGGACTTCGTAAAGTGGAGTGAGTTACGTGCCAGGTAGATGGTAAATATTCAATAAATTTGACTTCCCTCCCTTCCTGAGCATTTGGACCACACAGAGGCCTCCCCTGCTCTTGGCTTTGGCTTTGAGGAGCTTGTGGTCGCCGGCAGGATTTCACACTGGAAGTACATGCATTCCAAATTGATACCTAACTGTATATTTTTTGGTGTAAACTATATGTCGACTCTAACTTTAGCCCGGGGTAGCTTTGTTACTTGTTTCCCTTTCATGAAAGCTATAATAGAGGAAGAGAAAACCTTGCCTTGTACATTCCAATTTCTAAATACACAATTTACAATTTTCTGGGATATTATTTAAGTTTATTTTAGTTCTGGAGTCTCACCATCCCCACGGGGAGCTTTTTTTCAGTTCCGGGTGGGCTCTAGAAAGGCCTGGAATGTCTCAGAGGGTGGGAAGGATAATCTTCACGTACGTTAAAAAGCAGGGCCTGGGGGTCTTTGCAGGATCTAGGACTTGGAAGCTTCCCAGACACCACCGAGGGTCTCAGGATGGGGGCCGAGCTCACACCAAGCTGTCCTTCTCATGGCCCGGAACTCTGGTAGCTGGGCTCCCTGACTTTTTCATTCTCTGCTCATTCTGAGACCACTGAGGGACATGCTGGACCACGGTCTGGCCATGGTCCGGCTTCCTTTCTTCTTTCTGGAAAGGATCACAGGACTCTCTGCTCGTAGGTTGCCCCACTGTGTGAAAGACCTGTGACATTCGTCTGGTTCTCAGAGGACTCAGGGGACCCCTGAGGAATAGATGCCACTGGCCATATGGTCAGTGTCTGCCTGTGTCCCACCAACTCCCTGCCTCAAGCCCTGTTCTTGAGACAAGACCTCTGGCACTTGATGACAGGATGCCAAGGAAGACCCTGGTCTTGATAAACATCCTCCAGGAGGACTTCCATTCCTGGCCCTGCAGGACGTGCTGTCCTTGCGGGGGACGATGGTACGGGACAGCCTCACGCGATCTCCCTCCTTGTTCTGGTTGCAGATAATAAGTTCCTGTCCTGGAGTTTCACACTAGGATTCTCAAACTTCCGTGTGCGAGAGAATCTGGTGTGTTTTTAAAAGCACCCCGAGGGATTCAGAGGCAGGTGGTCGCTTGGAGAAACTCTTGCTTACTGAAGTTGTTTTAAAGCTGTTCCAAGTTGCTGGATGTCTTTGAACTGTTCAAAGTCCAGAAAAAGGAGGCGCCCTTTAAGAAGGCTGATTGTAAAACAGAAGACCCACTCCCAAGGAGAGCAGGCTCTTGGCCCCATAATCACAGGAGCAGCGGGGAATGGTAACATCATGGGGCACTGGGCACAGTTCCCTGCATTCGCAAACCACAGCCCCACGAAGGAGGCACTCTTTATGTTTTCATTTCCCAGACGAGGAAATAGGCCCAGAGAGGTTAAATGGGGTGTCCAAGGCCCCACAGCTACCTTGGGTCTTCAACGTAAGAGTCTGGTGGAGATACAACCCAGGTCTTTGTAGAAAACGGCCAGAAGCTCTCTAACCCGAGCCAAGAGCACACAGAGAGGGATCAAGGGATGCACACACTGGTGAGGGTAGCTTGGCCCTTATACACTAAAAAATTTGCCTGGTCTTCATGGGTTTATGGGAGAGAGCTTCTAAACCCTTGAAATTTCCCCAGTGATAGGAGTCTTGGTAGGTCCCTGAGATCACCCTGAGTTTCTGTGAACAAGGTGACTCATGGGGACCCCTGATAGTTTCAGGTTAGGGTCTGGTCATCTGAAAGGTTTGGGGTTCTGAGCCTTGTGATACCAGCCTGACCTCCGGGGAGGGAACAGGGGCCGCAGATTGGGTTCTGTCCTGTGGCCCAGGATCCAATCATTGATGCCTATGTAATGCACCTCCAGTAAAAACTCTGGCGATTAAAAACAAGTTTGGTTGAGGGTTTCCGGTTGATGAACACATTGCTGTGTCGGGAGAGGGACACATTCTGATCCCACGGGGACAGGACAAGGAAGCTCTGCGTGCAGGACCCTCCTGAATCACTTCATCTGTCTTGTCCTGATTTGCATCCTTTATAAAATAAAACTGTAATGGTAAGTAAACTGCTTTCCTGACTTCTGTGAGCCATTCTAGCAAATTATCAAATATGAAGGGGTCGTGGGAAACTCCAAATTTATAGCCAGGGACTCAGAAGTTCAGGTGGCCCGGAGACTCCCAAACTTGAGGCTGCTGTCCGAAGGGAGGGCAGTCTTCTCGGGGCCCTTAACCCCCAGAGTCTAACATTCCTCCTGGGTCGTGCTGAATTGCATTGTGTATCGTAACACTAGATTCGTGAGTGCCTGATTCGAGAGCTGGACTTTATTTGATTAGTGGCTGGGAGTCACAGGCTTATGAGAAGGTGATTGTCAGAATTAGTAACTGGGATTCTGGAAGAATAATCCAGCAGAGACCGAGGCTGGCCAGAGTTCCCCTTGAGCCCCAAGCAGCCTTGGTCATGCAGGCTCTACACAGGAGGGCAAGTGCTGGTTACCCACGATGCTTCCTTTCCAAAAATAAGGAGCTGCTACAAAGCAGCCCGCATGCACTGGGAGCGTTGGAGCCCATCGGGGTAGGCCAGCCAAGAAGCTGCAGAAAATTCTCAGTTCTGGGAACTGAGGAGCAATTCCTTCTTCCTGGTTCACGTTCTGCAGACATCAAAGGCCATGAAAGAGTCCTGGATGCAGACCCAGCCCAAGCCTTCTCTTTAAAACAAGGGGTGTCGGGGTGCCTGGGTGACTCAGTTTAAGCATCTGCTGGGGTCCTGGGATGGAGCCCCACATCAGGCTCCTTGTCAAGCAAGGAGTCTGCTTCTCCCTCTGCCCCTCCCCATGCTCCTGCTCTCTCTCTCTCTCTCATGCACGGGTGTGTGCAAAAATAAATTGAAAAATCTTAAAAAAAGAAAAAAACCCCACACAAGGGATGTAGCAGCAAGAAATCAGGATACAGCTTCCCCTCAGGTATTTGGGAAACCCAGAGCCCCTTTTCTTAAGCTTCCTGTGCTCTCCAATCTGCTTCTTTCCAATGACAGCTAAGCACTGGGAATTGTATTCCGACATTTCTTGAATGTCCACAGCAAGCTGGGCATCGGGCCTCCTGCTCCCCCCGCCCCGCCCCACCCCGCTCCTGGCTCTGATTCAGCCTTCATTGCAGCCCTACCCAAGGAGGTGACTTAATCTCTGGGCCCAGTGAGTGGAGCCACGAAGTTCAGTTGGATTTTGCAAGACAAAAACCTAAATCTATTTTGTGGCTGCTGATACACATTCCGACTTCACATCCGCGGTCATTCCGACCACAAACACAAAAGGTGCTATAAATTCATTTCCATGCGGTATTTCATTGTTTCTGGCATCCTTCATTTCTTGATAACTCAGCCGGTCCAAATAACCCGTCCAGGTCTGTCATTGATCCCAAGAGCCCCATCGCGGTGTCCTTGATTTACTGACGGTGTTAGGCCTTAATGGCTTACAGCTGCTTTTTTCCACGAACTCTATTTTCTCATCGAATTTGATGAGAAAAAAATTTTGAGAGAGATGCTAGTCAAGAAGTTTAATTGCACTCACAGAAGCAGCAGGCTTTTTGCATTTTTATTTAATCTTTGTATTAAGTAATGGTCAGCAGAGAAAACTCGAAAAATATGGGCATGTAAAGAGGTGGGGGAAAAGCACCCATAATTTCATGGCCTAGAGATAACTGATGTCAACGTTTTGGCTTGCTTTCCTCTTTTTTCTATGCACATGTACATGCTTGAACCTCCCTGGGATTATCTCTCTAAAATTTTGCCCTTGGTCCCAGCAAGCAGCAGAGGGATCGCCGGGGAGCCTGTTGAAAATGCAGAATCTGGGGCGCCTGGGTGGCTCAGTGGGTTAAAGCCTCTGCCTTCGGCTCAGGTCATGATCCCAGGGTCCTGGGATCGAGCCCCACATCGGGCTCTCTGCTCATCGGGGAGCCTGCTTCCCTCTCTCTCTGTGCCTGCCTCTCTGCCTACTTGTGATTTCTGTCAAATAAATAAATAAAATCTTTAAAAAAAAAAAAAAAGAAAGAAAGAATGCCACTTCCTGTCGGTGAACGGGAGAAGAATTAGGCACAAACAAGTCAACTGCAAGAGAAAGGGAGCAGGGGACAATAGTCAAAAAGACTGCTGCCCTGAGCAACTCCACAATCTCACTTCTATTAGATAGAAACAATAACCAACAGAAGAGCTGATGAAGGTCAAACAATCACATGTCTTGTGGACAAACAAGAAGGAGGGTAAAGTTTAGAGTTAAACAAGCACATTCAAAGGTCTCATCTAACTAACAACAGGCGCTTTTGGGAAGAGAAAGTAGATCTCGTCCTTTCCCCCAAAGACCTGTTGCCAGTATATGTTTTTTTTTTTTAAAGATTTTATTTATTTATTTGACAGGCAGAGATCACAAGTAGGCAGAGAGGCAGATAGAGAGAGAGGTGGAAGCAGGCCCCCCACCGAGCAGAGAGCCCGATGCAGGACTCGATCCCAGGACCCTGAGATCACGACCCAAGCCGAAGGCAGAGGCTTTAATCCACTGAGCCACCCAGGCGCCCAGTATATGTTTTTCTTAAGGCCGTATCTAAATGTGCTTGGTAACTAGTAGACTCATCCAGGGGTTATAGTTTAAGTAATACATTGTTCTGAGGGGCAGTTGCATCTCCCCCTTTTGTTTGTGAAGAAGTAGAAAAGTTGATTTTGCAGCTTCTTGAGTCTTCAGTCGTTAGAAGAATTTTCGCGTGCATCTGAGGACTAAGCATAAAAAGATTATTGCAATAAAAAGAATAATCATTCCATCTGTAACGCCAAGACCAGTTTGTTTGATCCAAGTAAAAGGGTTTAAATCAGACAGAATATCATTAATTCTTTGAGTAAAACTCACTCCTGGAACTGATTGTAATGATGAGTGAGTAATACTTTGAATAGTTTCTTGAAGTTGTTTAATATCTAAAGTTAGATTATCAACATAATGATTAGTAATATGCGGGCGAATTTTGCTCCAAGATATTTCTGATTCATTATAGGCATGGGGAGTAACACAGAAAGAAGAAACATTCCGGTCACATAAAATATGAAGTCTAAGCTTTATATTTTGAAGATCATCTCCTATATATATCATGGCTGTTTCTAACTCAGAGATACTTTCATCTAATTTTTGATCTATGATCATTTGTTGATTCCAAGCTTTGCTAGCATTCTCGTGCCACTTCTGTACAAATTGTGTGGTTTGTACAGTTTGATGCAAGGTTATTCCTGCAGTGGTAGCTGTAGCAGTAATGGCTCTAATTCCTAAAATAGCTGTTATAAGCAACCCAAGAAAGCTTTTTGTTCTATGGACCCAGTCCTTTAAAACTGTTAAAAGTATATGTGTATCTGGAGAGCTTTCCCAAACACGGTGTTGTTTCACCAGCAACCACATGTCTATTCTTCTTCTAGCTATGAGAATGATAGAATTGTCTGTATCAACATTCTCATCTACACAGGTGAACATTTTACATTTCAGACAATTTATTTCTCTATGGCTATTATCAAAAGTCATTTTTCCAATAACAAAAACATAGGGATCTCTAACACAAGCTTTTACCCATTCTTCATCCATTAGGAAAAAAGAAAATGCATAGTCATTAGACTGATGAATGTAAGAGCCGTTCCAAACTCTTATGAGATTTAAAGTGGTGGTAACCTTCCCTAAATTCTTTTGTCTTTTATGATAATTAACAAAAGGAGATGGCATAGAAAGTCCTTGCCCAAGCCAGACCAGGGTGCATCCCCTGCGGTTAAGGTTTGTGGTAAAATGAGATCATCAAAAACTTGCCATTTTAAATTTCGATGAGAGGAGCACGGTCTCCCAGTGCAACTGGTGACTGCCATCCCCTTAGGGGACCAGTCCCATACAACTCCATAGGAATCATTTATAACAATACTGGGGTGAAAAGCTCAACAATCCTGCCATAAAGGATGAATTCCCTCATCAGACCACATTTGTGTTAGTTTGCATTTGGGAACAGGGGTTGCTGCTGTGTTATAGCTAGGACCCTGATAATCATTGGCTTGGAATCCTTTAGTGGAAAGTAAATGTAACTGAACTTTAGTCAGATAATTATCAGTAGGAAAGTCCACCAACTATCTTTGATCATCAGAGATAAGACAACTAGAATGATTGCCGATACATATTGGTCTATTTTGATATCCAAAGGTAAGATTAATATTTGTGCCCTCCTCTAAGGGTAATAACAGCAATCTAGGATCCAAAATTCCAGGTACCCATTTTGAGGCATTCAAATAAATTGGTATTGTATCTTCTCCCCACTCTACTGGACGGAGCAGGGGTGAAGTTATTTATTTGTGCATAACATCCAGAAAGACTTACGGCTACCGTGATGAGAGTCATCATATTACATCAGATGTAGAAACAGTAGTAGTTTTGATATGCTGTAAAACATATACTGTATATAAAGAATCAGATAACAGATTAAATGCAGAAGAAACATCTTAAAACAATGCAATAACCGCCATTAATTCTGATTTTTGTGCTGAGAGACCGGTAGTAGATATGACCTTCGAGGTAGGACCATAATAACAAGCTTTACCTTTGACAGAGCCATCAGAAAAGTAAGTAGGGGCATCTGTTATTGGATTTTTAGAAGTAATTTTAGGAAGGACAAAAGTAGTATGTTTTAAGAAGGAAACAACATGGGGCACCTGGATGGCTCAGTGGGTTAAAGCCTCTGCCTTCGGTTCAGGTCATGATCCCAGGGTCCTGGGATCGAGCCCCGCGTCAGGTTCTCTGCTCAGCAGGGAGCCTGCTTCCTCCTCTCTCTCTCTGCCTGCCTCTCTGCCTACTTGTGATCTCTGTCTGTCAAATAAATAAATAAAATCTTAAAAAAAAAGAAAAGGAAATAATAGGTAAAGAGGGATAATGAGAAGAGGTGTTTCCAGTAAAGCCACTAAGGGCAATTTGCCAATTTAAATTATTTTGGAATGCCATTTCAATTTGTGTCTTATTTAAAGGCAGAACAATAACCTGTGGATCATACCCTTGTATTTGCGGAATTCTTTTTCTTCCTAATTGAGTAATACTGCCAGTATGGTCTATATAGGTAGTGAGTGTTTTAACAGTATTATTTGGAAGAAAAATCCATTCTACAATTAGTTTCTTCTGGATAATTAATCCAGTGGGTGTATGTGGGGTATGAAAAATGAGAAGATCTAACGGTATCTCAGGTTGGACTCTATCCGTTTGCATTTAATGAATCTGGCTTTCAACAAATTGTAATTCTTTTAAGACCTTTTTTTATAGGGTCCTGGGGCTGTTTAAATTAGGATCTCCCTTTAAAGAGGCAAATAGATGCTGTAAAGCATAAGTGGAAATTCCAGTTTTAGGTCTTATCCAATTAATGTCTCCCAATAATTTTTGCAAATCATTCAAGGTTGTAATTTTATCTCTATGGATTTGAACTTTTTGGGGTTTAACTGAGATCCTGCCCATAATGAACCCCAAATATGAGAAATGTGTGGTGACTTGTATTTTTTTCTGGAGCTATAATTAGTTTGTATTTTTCAAATTGCAATGGAAGCGTTCTGAATGCCTCCTGCAATTGCATGTTGTCAGAGGCTGCACATAATATATCATCCATATAATGGATAAGATAAATTTGTGGAAATTGATTTCTAACCGGCTGTATAACTTTTGCCACATACTCCTGACAGATAGTGGGGCTATTCAACATTCCTTGTGGAAGAACTTTCCATTGATATCGTTTGGCTGGTTCCTTCAATTTACACTAGGAATAGTGAAAGTAAAACGGGGACAGTCTTCCTTAGCAAGTGGTATAGTATAAAAGCAATCCTGTAAATCTATGATAATTATTGGCCATTCGCATGGGACTAGATTAGGCGAAGGCAATCCAGGCTGGAGAGACCCCATGGGTTGGATAGCAGAATTAACCGCACTCAGGTCTGTTAAAAGTCTTCATTTTCCTGATTTTTTCTTAATAACAAAAACTGGAGAATTCCAAGGACTGTGAGATTCTTCAATATGTCCTTTTTTTTTTTTTTTCCTATCTGTTCCACTACTAGGGTTTGCAGAGTAAGTAATTTCTCTTGTGTTAAGGGCCATTTGGAATTTTAATGGGAAGCTTGGTAGGCATTAAAAGATAATCTTTGGGAATGGGGATATCTAATTTAGCACTATCGGGCTCTCAAACAACAACACTGGAGCTGCTCAATAGCTTGATCATTCATTAGTACCTGGTCTTGCACCTGGGCCCATGGCCCAATACCCATGAGCTGCTCCGTAGAAATAGGAACATCACGAGCTCTGTTACGGACAGCTGCTGTTTCTGCACGATCTTGCCACCATGTTTTAAATTGCAAGAACTCACTTAAAGATAGACTTGTCTTTGCTAACAATGACCAATCAATCGGAATAAGTCGATTGCCTTCTGCGATGCCTTGAATGATTCCCGTTGTAAATGGAGAGTTAACTCCATAGTTTTGTACTGCTTATTTTAGTTCCTTCAATAATTTGAAGGGAAATGGCTCATGCTTGGCCTCATAGATACCATTAGGGTTGTTAGGATCCTGTCCTGGATGGACATGTTCTGTAATAATAACTGGGAAATTAAAATGTAAGGCATCTAGGTCTCCCGCTCGCTGTGCTTCAAGGAGGCCTTTCTGAATGGCTGATAGCGTGTATTTTTCATCTTTAGCTGATGGCGGCAGTGCCATTTGCATCTTTTGTTCTGTTATTGGAGGAGGAGGTGGAGGAGATTCCTCCTTTATATATTCCTTTCTGATGGCCTTAGTAATTTCTTTCTCCTCCTGAATGGCATGTTCAGGTTCCTCTTTTTTAGTTTCTCCTGAACATTCATTATCACTCTCCAAATCAGGGGTTTGTAAAGACTCCAAAACGGAGCGAATGAGGGTCCAAGTAGGCCATATAGTAACTGGAATTGGCTTTCCTTTAGTATACGAAAGTTTTAACTCATGACCTACTTTTTCGCATGTTTGTAAATCTAAAGTCCCTAATATAGGGAAACAGGAGCAATGTTCTTTAATTACCTTTAAAAGCTCCATAAGTTGGCCCTCGCTGACTTTTGCTCCTCTGGCCTTTAGGAGCCGTCTCAGTAAACAAACGCAAGGGTGATAATCGTTTGTGCTCTCTAGATTACCCGTACCCTGCGATAATTACCCACAAATCACCAGTGGGAGAAAGGCACGGCCGTGCAATAGTCACGTGCAATACTCAGGTTGGGGCTTCTACTCCTGTTTTGTTTCAAGTCCCTATTTGGGTGCCACTTGCCGCTTCCCGTCGGCAAACCGGAGAATTGGGCACAAACAAGTCAGCTGCAAGAGAAAGGAAGCAGGGGACAACAGTCGAAAAGACTGCTGCCCTGAGCAACTCCACGGTCTCACTTTTATTAGATAGAAACAATAACCAACAGAAGAGCTGATGAAGGTCAAACAATCACATGTCTTGCGGACAAACAAGAAGGAAGGTAAAGTTTAGAGTTAAACAAGCACATTCAAAGGACTCCTCTAACTAACAACAGGCGCTTTTGGGAAGAGAAAGGAGATCTCGTCCTTTCCCCCAAAGACCTGTTGCCAGTATATGTTTTTCCTAAGGCCGTATCTAAATGTGCTTGGTAACTATGTGCTTGGTAAAATCATCCAAGGGTGGGGCACCTGGGTGGCTCAGTGGGTTGGGCCTCTGCCTTCGGCTCTAGGTCATGATCTCAGGGTTCTGGGATCGAGCCCTGCATCGGGCTCTCTGCTCTGCAGGGAGCCTGCTTCCTCCTCTCTCTCTCTCTCTGCCTGCCTCTCTGCCTACTGTGATCTCTATCTGTCAAATAAGTAAATAAAGTCTTTAAAAAAAAAATCATCCAAGGGTTATAGTTTAAGTAATACATTGTTCTGAGGGGCAGTTGCAAAAGAAGGAAAATGCAGAATCTCGGGCCCTACCCCAATCCTATGGAATCAGAATCTGCGTTTTAAGGAGGGAACTCTGTGGGTAGTAAAGGTTGATGAGCACTGGTTTACCCCTTGCTGTTTGCATTCTGCATCACATTGCAAGTATTTCTGCATGTCATTAAAAAAATTCTACTATAATATGATTTCTAATTGCATAACATTTCATCATGCGTGTGAACCAGAATTTGCTTACCTCTGATCCTCTTGTCTTCCCTATTACAGGGAGCACCCCAGGGAACGTCCTTGAATCCATTTTGCTCCCTATCCCTGATGGTGTCACTGGAACAATCCCTAGAATTGAAATTACAGAGTTAAAGGCTATGATGTTACAGAATGTTTTTCATGCTTTTAGGCTGCTCAGCACCTTTTGAATACCCTTCCTGGATTTGATCAATTTCCCACCACGGGAGCCCCATCTCCCCGTAGTAGAAACCCAAACTCCCGTTCTCAGAGTTCCTCAATGCTGACGTCAAGCCTGTGATCTGTGCTCCACTGGTGAGATGCACCAGTTCAGAGCAGAGTGGTTCAGAGTGGTTCAGAGCAGAGCCAGAGAAGGGGGAGGCACCCCACGGAGTCTGCTCTGGGAGGAGCAAGGAGGAGCAAGGGAGGGCCACCGCCTTTCAGGGGTACCGGCTTCTAGGTCCTGGGCCCAGCCTGCAGTGTGAGCCAATGCCTGCAGTGGGTTTTTTCCCGGAGCCTTATGTCCAGGGGGCTTGGTCTCTGGTGCCCTGGGGACAGGGGAGATGGCCAGGTCCCTCAAATCTTTAATTTATATCTGCTTAAACTGGCTATGAACCTGGCTGACCCCCAAACATTTTTAAGACTTTTGATACCCGTTGCTGACAACTTTGTAGACATTCTTTTTTTTCCCTTTTACTTATTGAAATGTATTTATTTATTTTTAAGATTTTATTTATTTATTTGCCAGAGAGAGAGGGAGAGAGCACAAGCACGGGGGAGCGGCAGGCAGAGAGAGAGGGAGAAGCAGACTCGCTGCCAATCAGAGAGCCCGACCTGGGGCTCGATCCTGGTACCCCGGGATCTTGAAGGCAGATCACGTCTGTCCCGAGCTGAAGGCAGACACTCAACTGACTGAGCCACCCAGGTGCCCCAACTTACTGACATTTAATAGAACACTGATACAAGGGCCGAACTTAACTCAAAAGTAAAGTATAAAACCCATAGGAAACTTTCCATAGACTTCTACAGAAGCACAATGCCCATCTTAGTGCATAAGTCTAGTCATTAATTATACCATTATCATATCCAATAGGCTGATTACTGTATTAGAGAACCCATTATCCTAACCATGTCAGATAATAGACACTCCATTATCTCCAACATATAATGCAGAGAATACATCAAGTCAGAGTAATTCTGAGACCAAGTTCCAGATTATGTAAGATGTTGTGGGTTCTATATTTTTAAATTTATTTTATTAAGATATAACTCATATACAAGGCACTCAACTCAGTTGGCTGGTGTCCGATTCTTGATTTCGGCTCGGGTCATGATCTCAGGGTCATGAGATCAAACCCCGCTTTTGGCTGTGTGTTGGGCATGGAGCCTGCTTACGATTCTCTCTCTCTCTCTCTCTCTCTGTCTCTCTTGGCACTCTCTTGGCTCAGTTGGTTAAGTGACCAATTCTTATTTTAGTTCAGATCGTGATCTTGGCGTTATCAGATTGAGCCTTGTGATAGGCTGGTGCTCAGAGCAGAGCCTGCTTTTCTCCCTCTCCTTCTGCCCCCCTCCCTCAAAGATATAACTCCTAGACCACAAAACTCACCATTTTAAAGTGTACAGTTCAGTGGTTTTCAGTATATTCCCTGTCCCACATTCCCTGGCAACAACTGATCGACCTTCTGTCTCTAAGGATTTGCCTCATCTGGGCATTTCACATAAATGGAATCCTGTAGTACGTGGTCTTTTGAGTCTGGCTTTTTTTGCTCAGCATCATGTTTTTAAGGTTTGTCTATGTTGTAGGAGTCTATCACTTCCTTTCATGTTATGAGTGAAGAATGTTCCATTGCATGGAATTAGTCCATATTCTGGACATCCATTTCTCAATAAATGGACACTGGGTTGTCTCTACTTTTTGGCTGTCAGTAATGCTGCTATGAATACTTGTGTGCAGGTTTTTATATGAACGTATCTTTTCAGATCTCTTGGGTGGATATGGAGGGATGGGCTTGCTGGGTCCTCTAGCAGCTTTGTATCTAACTATCTGAGGAGCTGTCAAACCACTTTCCCCAGTGGCCGCACTATTTGGCATGCCCACCAGCCACGTATGAGGGCTCTGATTTCTCCACAGGCTTCACAACACTTATTATTTTCCTTTGTTTAGATTTTGGATGATTGCCATCCTAGTATGTGTGAAATGGTATCTCACTGGGGTTTTGATTTGTGTTTGCCTAATGTTTCATGATTTCGGGCATCTTTTCCTGTGCTTACTGGCCATTTGTTTCTCTTCTTTGGAAAAATATCTGTTCAGACTCTTCGCTCGTTTTAATACTGGGTTATTTGTCTTTTCAATGTTGAATTTTTAAAGTTTATTATATATTCTTGCTAACCTATAAGATACATGATTTGCAAATATTTTCCTTGTGGTTTTTCTCTTCACTTTCTTGATAGCATTCTTTGATGCACAGAAGTTTTTAAACTTGATGAAGTACAATTTACCTATTTTTTTCTTTTCTTGCTTGTGTTTTGGTGTCATATCTAGGAAACCATTGTGTAATCCAAGGTTGTTGAGATATACAACTATGCTTTCTTCTAAGAATTTTATACTTTTAACTCTTTTTAAAATTAAAAAAAATTTTTTTAAGATTTTATTTATTTATTTGAGAGAGAGAATGAGAGAGAGAGAGCATGGAGGGGAGGGTCAGAGGGAGAAGCAGAACCCTCACTGAGCAGGGAGCCTGATGCGGGACTCAATCCTGGGACTCCAGGATCATGAACTTAGCTGAAGGCAGTCGCTTAACCACTGAGCTACCCAGGTGTCCAACTCTTTTTTTTTTTTAAGATTTTATTTATTTATTTGAGAGAGAGAGAGCACAGAGGGGCAAGGGGAGGGGCAGAGGGACAAGCAGACTCCCTACTGAGCTCAGGGCCTAAGAGACCCAATGGAGGGGGCTTGATCCTAGGACCCTGAGATCAGGACCTGAGCTGAAGTGAGATGCTTAACCAGCTGCATCACCCATGGGCCCCTGAACTTTTAACTCTTACATTTGGGTCTTTGATCCATTTTCTAGTTAATTTTTGTATATGATATGAGGAAGGCTCCAAATTCATCCTTTTGCATGTAGCTCTCTAGTTGTCCCAGCATCAATTGTTGCAAAGACTATTCTTTTCCCATGAAATGGTCTTGGCACCCCTTCTCAAAAAAGAATAGAATACTTAGGAATGAACTTAACCAAGGAGGTGAAAGACCTGTACACTACAAAACACCCCTGAAAGAAATTAAAGACACCAATAAAAAGACATCCTGTATTCAGAGATCACAAGACTTACTATCATTAAGATGTAATATTATCCAAAGCAAATCTACGAATTCAATGCAATCCCTATCAAAACTCCAAAGCTGTTCTGTGTGTGTGTATGTGCCAAAAAAGAACAATCCATCTTAAATTCATAGGGACCACCCCAAAGATTTTGAATAGCCAAAATCATTTTGAGAAAGAACAAAGTTGGAGGTTTCACTCTTTCTGATTTCCAAACTTACTACAAAGTGAGTAATCCAACAATGTCATACTGGCTTAAGTCAGACATATAGACCAATGGAATAAAGAAACCAGAAATAAAATCTCATATATATGGTCAAATAATTTTTGATGAGGGAGCAGGTCCATTCAATGATGAAAGAACAGACTTTTCAACAAATGGTGTTGGGAAAATTGGACACCCACATGCAAAAGAATGGAGTTTGACCCTTCCATTAAACCTTATGCAAAGATGAACTCAAAATAAATCAAAGACTTAAACTATAGTTTAGTAAGAAGTACCACAATAAAATTCATAGAAGAAAACACAAAGAAAAAGCTTCATGACTGGCTTTGGCAATGAGTTTTTTGGGTATGACCCCAAAACACACACGAAAAGAGGAAAATAGGTAAATTGGACGACATCACGATTAAAAATTTAAGCGAGTCATTGGACGCATGAACAAATGAACAGAGTTAAAAAGACAATCCGCAGAATAGGTGACAAGATAAATAGATAAACAAAATGAATGACCGATGAATGGATGAACAAAATGTGGCATACAACGGACTATTACACAGCCTTAAAAAGGAAGGGCATTCTCACACATGCTGCAATATGCATGCACCTGGAGGACATTGCATTAAGTGAAATAAACCAGCCACAAAAGGACAAATACTGTATGATTCTACTCACGTGAGGTCCCTAGACTAGTTGATTTCACAGAGACAGAAATAGAATGATGGGGCCAGAGGCATGGGGTTATGGGACATTATTGTTTAAGAGATCTAGAGTTTCAGGTCTGCAAGATGAAAAGAGTTCTGGAGACGGACAGTGAGTCTGATGGCACAGCATTGTGAATGCACTTAATACCACTGAACTGTACATTTTAAAATGGTGAAGATGTTGAATTGTATGGGATGTGTGCCTCACTACAATTAAAAAATTTTCTAAATCAATTGACCATACATATTTGGGTTTGTAAAAGCTTTTTATTTTTCTTTTTATTTTTTAAGATTTTATTTATTTATTTGACAGACAGAGATCACAAGTAGGCAGAGGCAGGCAGAGAGAGGAGGAAGCAGGCTCCCTGCTGAGCAGAGAGCACGATGCAGGGCTTGATCCCGGGACCCTGGGATCATGACCTGAGCTGAAGGCAGAGTCCTTAACTCACTGAGCCACTCAGCTTAGAAGCTTTAAAAAAAAATACTGTAGAAGCTTTTTAAAAAATACTTTTTCAGTACTCCTATTCCTATGCCCCAAGAATCTATTGTTCCAATAAGCGGCCATGCTTTGCCAACCCGACCTAGAATGGGATGACCTCCAACATTTTAGCAGCTTGCCTCCATCGTAGTTGTTCTTTGAGCAATAACCTCTCTCCTGTTCCATGCGGTCCTGATGCTACTGGTCATGGTGGGGCACCGGCGCCCTCCCCTCCCACCACTGACCCAGCTAGAGCCATCAGACTAGTCCCCCAGGCATTTGGATCTGGAGGGAGTCATCAATGGGGAAGAGCAGAGATTCCTGCCAAGAGCATCACACTGCAATGTCAAGGCCTTGGGGGTTTCTGAGAACCACGCTCCATCTGGCACGGCTCTAAGACCTGCAGACAGCCTGTGCGATATTCACTTATCGATTCAGTGCAGCAACATCTACTAATGACCCTTAAATCCTGTGCAAATGTATTCAAAGTGGCCCCAGGGGTTAAACATCTGGCAGTTCTCTCTCCAGCAGCGGTACTGCTGCCCCACAGCCTGAGAGATTTTCCGTTCTGCTTGCTATTAAATATTTAGTTATTGCATATTAATATATGTCAGAAAGGCACCCTCTTCCAGCCTGTGTGGGTCACGGGGTTATAAAGTGGTACCTACCTTCTGGAAAGCAATCAGGCAATATACGTCAGGAACCCCAGAACTATCCTCCTTCTGGGAAAATAGATAATAATAAGTACAGAAAAATCAATTTGGGCAGAGATGTTCAAAATCCGCATTGGCAGAACCACATGCCTTGCATTCTCCCCAGCCTCTCCGTGTGGGACACAGGATGTAACCAGTTTCTTCTTGGTTAGGGTGGATCTGTAATGTGCCACTCTGATGATTTATGATGTTCCAAGGCTCCCTGTCCAGTAGGGATGAGGACAGAGAGGGGAAGGAGGCTGACGAGACCAAAGAGTCCCATCTACCATATTTATAATAATGAAAATATTTCAAACCATCCGATGTTTCAAATGCCCTCTTGTGCAGCCAAGGCTATGACCAGAGTAGGATCCCAGGGGCTGGGGATGGGGCAGGAGGTACTCTAAGCAACAAGGCATCAGATCTGAGGATGGCAGGCCAAGGCCAAGGGCCAGTACTAGAGAAGCACTCTGGATTACATTTTTTTTTTTTTTAATTGGGTAGGGCGGGCGGGCGGCAGAGGTTGTCTGGAGGGCCATGGGTCCAGATCTAATATTCTCAATGGGTCTCCCATTTAGCCTTCTACCATTCTCTTCAAGTGTAGTTGCACACTTCATGCTAGACAGTGAGTCTGATAAGACCCAAAGAGGACATTTGTCCCTTGGCCTTGATCGTGTTAGTACCCCTGGATAGTCAGTGCTGCTTGTGCTGCCTTAGGAATTGGTCCTTTCCTTGTGAGTTTCATTTTGCTACACTATTGTCTAATGAGAGCATCCAGCTGTTCAAGGTAAATATTAAAACAGCTGGTGATCCTTATAGCCCTCTTTTGGCATCTCTTCATTGCACGATATTCTAGGAGTCTCAAAAATGGTAAGTAAATCAGGTTTTTCCAGTCTTTGAGAAGGCATTTTCTAAGTTGTGAGATCTGAAGGGTGTGTGCGATCCTCAGACCGGAAGACAAAGCACAAGGTTTGCAGCCATGAGGACTCAGGAAGAGGTCAGGGAGGAAGGGATAGGATTGAGAGCACCAGAACTTGGGACTTGAACAGGACTGGGTACACTGAGTGGGGGCCTGGCCCCAGGATAGGACACAGTGCACTAAGGGGAGGGGGGCAGAAGACCACAGCCAAACCTTAAGGAAACCAGGGCCCATCAGCTCAATGGCCCAGGCAACTGTTAGGAATAATGGTTTGGAAGCCCCTGCAGCAACATGAAAAATGCTTTTGGGGGCACCTGGTTGGCTCAGTGGGTTAAAGCCTCTGCCTTCAGCTCAGGTCATGATCTCAGGGTCCTGAGATCGAGCCCTGCGTCCGGCTCTCTGCTCGGTGGGGAGCCTGCTTCCCCCCTCTCTCTCTGTCTGCCTCTCTGCCTACTTGTGATCTCTGTCAAAAAAATAAAATAAAATATTAAAGAAAAAGAAAAATGCTTTTGTTATTATGCATAAGGCATCACTTTGTGGATTTCCAACACATGCGCACAGAGGAAGCAAGACTAGAGAGTTACACCTAAGTGTAAGCCATGCTTGTGTTGACGGGAGGGGTGGAATTGTGGCTGGGTTTATTTGCTCAGTATTTAAAAATAAAATAATGGCACAAACCAGGGATCACTGAGTCCCAATCTCATCCAGCAGCGCTCGGACCCGTTGGGAGAAGCCCAGGGCATGCCAAATACCCACAACATGGCTGAGAAGGCCTGGGAGGGCTCAGGGTCTCTCTCTTTCTCTCTCCCTCTCCTGGGGCCCTGAGCCACCTTCCGTGGGGGACCAGGCAGGGATTAGGGACAGATGTTGAAGCTGGCAAGGCCCGCCTGTGTGTACACCAGCTCGCTCTGGCTCCTGTCCCAGTTCCAGTACCTTCGAGGTCCATCTGAAGCAGCCTTGAAGAGGGTCACGCCCACCCCACACGTGCCCAGTTCCCCAGCCAATCAGGCCCAAAGGGCCTCCAGGAAAGTGTCTTCCTCACTGCTGTGCTGGGGAGGGAATCTGCTTCTTGCTCTAGCGGCTCTGGAGACCGGCACAGAAGGTCCTCAGAGCACGGGCTGCTATGCCGCCCCATGTGTGGGCCTGAGCCCACCAACCACCCACTTAGCTCTTCTAAGCATTCCTGGGAAGGTAAGGAGACTTTCTCAGGGTCAAGGCATTGTTGGGCCTCCGTGTCCAGGCCAGGCTCCTGGCAGGGCTCCACACCTCACCTCTACACTTATGCCCACAGCCTCCTCCCTGGCGGTTTGCCTTCAGCCCTTCAGGGAATGTGGGAACATTTAAATCCCCTAGGATTTAAAAGCCCCTTGAGGGCTTTCAGTGAAAGTAACATATGACCTATAGGGACTTACAGATATTTTGACAGTAATTATTGTTAATAGATGATGCAAATGTCACTGATTTTTCTGTTAGAAGAAACAGAGGTTTCTTCTATTAAAGAATCCAAATTAAGCTATGAAAAACAGATTCGGGCCGGTCAGAGTCAACCTGGTATGGTGGACTGCCTGAGTCAGAATCACTCAAGGCGGTTGGTTAGAAAAATGCAGATTCCTGGGCTCCACACCAGAGCCACCAAACCAGAATCTCAGGGAGGCGAGGACTGGGAACCTGAATTTTTAACAAAGTTCCCCAGGTCATTCTGGAGGACAGAAGTTGAGTGGCTTCTGGACCTGGCTCCCTGGCCAGGGCCCCACACCCCGAGCCAGCAGGCACGTCCTTGTCCCCAAGAGACTCTGAGATCTGGGGATGCAGAAGACACAGCAGGCAACGGGGGCTGCATTATGGGTTTGTGCCAAGTCCTCTAGGAGCACAGGGTTGGGGGGGGTGTAAATCGTTCAGGGTCAGGGCAGGGGTAGGGGGCCGAGCAGAGGAGGCTGAGGAGCTGGGTGGAGGAGGCTCTGTGCCCTGGTTCCCTTAAACTGAGAAAAAATGCTTCCCAGAACCCCCTTCTCCACAGGGGCCTGCAGCAGAGTTGCTCAGAAGAGGAACTTCCAGAAGATTTGGAAAAGAGAAGAGAGGCAGCACCACGGCTCTCAGAAGGTTGTCTTCCACGGGTACTGCCAGAGACAGAGGCGGGGGTGTCCCGCTATGCCCGCTTGTCCTTGTGCTCCTCTGCTCCCTGTCCTGCCCACGGGCCTTGCTGAGCAACAGCTGCCACAGCCTCTCCATCGGCTCCCTTCCCGCCCCCCTCGGCCAGCGGGACACGCTTCGCTTCTCAAATTTCTCGGCGAGCTCCAACTTGTCACTCATGGCAAGACTTTCTCTAATTGCCCCAGTCTCCTTTCAGAAACATCACCGATTTCAGCTCATCCCACATTTGGGTAAAGTCTAATGCCTGTAATAATTCCTTTATTCCCATATGCGTGGCTGCCCTGGCTGGACCCTTTCCAATCCTTATCCAGTCCTTTTCAAGAGCAAAAAAACCTTCTTTGTAACCATCTCTCCCAAACACACACACACACACACACACACAAACACACGCAGCTTACCTGGGGCAGATCTCTTAATAGCCAGGGCTGAAAAGGAGAGGTCCCTCTCACCCCCACATGTTAGGACAGCTGTGCCCTCTTTCGGGCTGCCTGCCAGGAGGAGGGGGAGGTGACCCGGTCCTTCCGTGAGACACTTCCTCGGCTTCAGGTCCTCTCCAGGAGTCCTGGAGGGCTGTTCTCTGATTTGGACTTCTGGAAAGCAATCAGGCCTGCTCGAAGACAAGATCAGACAACAGGTTGTCTAGGGCTCCTCTTTGCCCCCAGGGGCCTCTAAACTCAAAGCAGTTTCCCTCCAGGGAGATCAGATCTTCCCCGGTGGAGGATGGTTCAATTCATATCCTTCGAGTCTGGCTGCGCCTACGAGTCCCAAGTCACAGGATTTTCAGATCAGGGTCTTTCTTCTCTGCGGTTCTGAACGTGACAGCCAGCCCTCATCCTTGCGATTTGGCAATGAAAGAGCACCGGCCCTAGCCAGAGCAAACTGAGGGAAACTACAACCCACCGTGAGAATACCATGGTGGCGGGGCGTGGGGGAGGGGTGGTGGTGTTGCGGTGGGGGGGATGCTCGGAGGGGGCTTCCAGGAGGAAGTGATGTAAACAGAGGCGAGAGCAGCAGGTGAGGCAGGAGAGACTTTCAGGTGAGGGGCGATCGGCATGAGAGTGGGAGGTGGGAGACAGCTGGGGCTTCGGGGAACAGAATGGAGCCCGGTGAAGCACCTGGGAGGTGTCCAGGTAGCGGGAAGAGAAGGAGCAGGAAAGTTGGGAGGTCTGATCAGGTCTACCCCAGGGCCTGGCCAAGGTGAGGGCTCACCATTCTGGGACCACAGTGTTAAGCAGTGGAGGAGCAGAATCAGATTCTGCTTGAAGACTGGCTTGGAGGAGGTGAGACCAGAGGCCAGAGAACCCCAGAAGCCAGGATAAGGGCAACGTGGCTGAAGCAGGGAGAGGCACTGGAGAGAAATGAGGGCATTTGAGGGACATTAGGCAGCTGGAAGGGGGGTGAAACCACGTACATACATGGTGATTGGTGGGTTGGATGCAGGGGTCGTGGGGGGGGCAGGAGGAGTCATGGGATCTGGCTGGAGTCCCTGAAGGGTTGCAGGTACCCAACTGGTCAGCCCCGAGAGCAGAAGCTTCAGCGTGAACAGTATTGTTAGTAGAATCAAGTCTTTAGGGAAGGCACAATCATCAGAAAAAAGGGAGAATGCAGTGATTGAGGGAAGGGAAGCATCTCACGCACCAAGAGACGAAGAACAAGAGAAAAGTTCAAAAGAATTTTCCAGGTCTCGGTTCTCTCACCCCTGCTCCAGGAAGGGGGCCACGTGGGCCAACAGACGTGATATTTCAGTGACACCTGCCCCGGTGGCTTAACCGTGTAGCAGGGCTGGTGGCCACTTCCCCTTGCTGGTTCACGAACTCGATAAACATTTATGAAGCGCTTGCTGTGTGCAGGGCTCCGTGGCCTCAGCACTGGGCACACCATGGGGAGAAGGTCCTCAGCCCCCACCTGACAGAGCTTTTGATGGGGCAGCAGAAGCAGACATGATGTGACACTAATACAAAGTGACAAATCATGAGAAGCGCTGGGAAAGAGAATAGCGGGGTCCTGTTTCAGAGGGGCAGAGGTCAGAGGCAACATCTGAGCCAAGGTTGGAAGGCAGAGAATTCAGGCAGAGCGTCCCAGGTGGTGGGAAGAGTCTCGCCCTACGGGTGGTGCTTTCGAGGAATGGCAAGAGAGGCAGTGTGGGTGGAGGGGGGCCAGGGCTGGGTGGGGGCTGGGGACTCCGACAGTGGGAGACTGGCTGGAGAGGAGGTGGGGGCTCACTGTGCAGGGCTTGGGATGTTTTAGCAAAGTCGGGACCAAATGGTACCTTGGGGTCCTTGTCACCCCAGGTTTCAAGGACATTGTTCCTGTTCCCACCCCCACCCCCCCGCCGTCATAGCAAGCTCTGGAGTCCACTGAGAAGAGGGGGCACTCGGACTCCTAAAACAGGTGACCCAGAAGACACCCCTCGGTGCCCTGCACACCGTCTAGTAACAGTTTTAGAAAAGTTCCCCCTTTTAAATTCAACTTCTCTTCACCAAGCTGACCAGGGAAAAATAAGTCCCTACAAATAAGGGAGAGTCATTATCTTAAATTGAGGCTGGTTTCTAAGAAAAAAGAAAAAACCCAAATGCCACTGGCCAAAACCTCACCCCCACCCACTCCCAGCACATACGTGAGGACAGTGGCTCACCGCCCTCCTTGCAAGTCCGGGGCTCAACACGGGCCCCTGTGTAAAGGGAAGGAAACAGGCAGAGGAAGGAAGGCCAGAGATTAGAGAAGCTGACAGATGTACATAGCCTCAGAGGAGCCACGCTGTCCCGGCGCTCCTCCCCAGGGAGCCTTTCGTACCAAGGAATCTGGTTGCCTGAATGAAAAATGATATCATTTATTTCTTTAGTCAGAGCTGAGCTGTTTTCTTCAAACATAGAAATAACTTAACACTGCAACACCAAATTGTTGGCCAAGTGATAGAGATATCTGTAATTTGGGCATTTGGTAACAACCTAAGTAAACAGCCAGGGACTTGGTTTCTTGGGAGGGGCCCTGTTCCCTGCAACAATGAGACAAAGCTCAGAGAGACTCAGACGGAAGGAAAGCTTTTGGAAAAGTTGTTCCAGAGCTCTTGCTTGCTGCCGAGCTCCAAGGAAGCTGGACTTTTCCTTCCTGCTGCTCAAAGCATGCTTCACCGACCAAATGCCCGTTAATTCAACAGATATTTACCGAGCACTGACTGGCGCGGCCTGTGCAAAGGCACTGGGGCTACAGATGTGCAAAAGCTGGGGCCCTGCCCTCAAGAGACTCAATCCAGAGGGAAGGCAGCCAAGTTCAGCCCGTGTGGCAGCCACTATGAGGCAGTATTCCCTTGGCACGGCAGCATTTGACTTGACTTGGAAATGAAGAGGACTTTCCAGGCCAGAGAAGTGGAAGGAGGGTGTCCTAGATGGAATGAACAGCAGGTGCAAAAGCACAGAGGCTTCAAAACTACTTGGACTCTTTGGAAATTAAAAGAAATACACTATTGCAGGGAATAAAGTGCTATAGACCACTGGCGGTCGACGGTGTGACTGGACAGGTAGGCAGGAACTAGATCACACCTCTGTGAACTACGGTGTTCCGAGTTTATCCTTTAGGTAATAGGGAGCCAAAGAGGAATCTTGAGCAGGGAAGTGATATGATTAGATTTTTGTATTAGAACACTCACTCCTTTCTATTCTGAAAAAAACTCTACCATACATCATATTAGGAAACTAATGCACGCAACTTCTTTACAGCATTGTTGGTGACAGTGAAAAAGCAGAAAACAAAATAAACATCCAGAGGTAGAAAAATGGATAAACAAATCATGGTGTAATCATACAATGTAATAGGACTCAATAGTTAAAATGATCCGCATGGCCAGATCTTAAAAGCATAATTTTGAGGGATGCCTGGGGACTCAGTCCGTTAAGCACCTACCTTCAGCGCAGGTCATGATCCCAGGGTCCTGGGATCAAGCCCCGAATCTGGCTCCCTGTTCATCGGGGAGTCTGCTTCTCCCTCTCCCTCTGTGATATCTCTCCCTCTTGCTCTCTCTCAAATAAGTAAAAATAAAATCTTTTTTTTTAAAGCATGATTTTGAGTAGGAAAAAAAGGTGAATTTTAGAATATGTATGGTATGGTAAAATGTGTATGAAATTTAAAACCACATGTCTATATATTATTATAAATAATATATATATAGAAAAGCATAAAAACATGGATTGTTGCTTCTGAAGAGTGAGGGAAAAGCATGAGGAAGGGGAGAAATACAAAGAGAAATTTATCTAGAATGTTCTATTTGTTTTTACGAGAAAAGAAATAATGGAGCAAAAATGCTAAAACAGTAAATTCCCTGCATTTAAAAAAACTTGAACTTTGTTTTTTAAAAAACCAAAGATCCATCTGGAGGTGCTATCGAGGATAGGGGAGAGACTGAGAAGGGACCTAAGCCAATCTTGTTGCCTCCAGCCAGCTCTCCTGATTGGAGGAGAGTTGGGGGCCAGATCCCAGGAGCCCCCAAGAACAACGCACAAGGAAACATTTCCACCACCACCCTTGGCCACTTCTAGCCTCTGGGCAGAGCTGATGTGCAGTTCTGGCCTCTTGTCTGGTGTCTCTGGAAGACGTGGGGCTCGGTCTTGTCCAGACCTGGCCACTATTCTGATCTGATGTGAAGCACGGTTCACAGTCCCCGGATGCCGGTACTGTTCTTGGACACCTGCAAACCAAGGGGGCAGAAACAGGAGGCGCTTAGAATACCTGGGAATATTTGACATTGTATGCTCAGAGTAGTGTGTGTGTACATGCATGTGTGTGTGCATGTATACATGTGTGACTGCATGTGCAAAACCGAGGAGCAGGGTGAAAGCAAACCTTCTAGAAAGGGGTTTGCAGTGCATTCTGGGACTTGATGGGAATGTTCTTATACAGTTCAGAGACGTAAGAATGAATCTTTCCAGAAGGAAGTCATTTTTAGACAACTACTTACCATTCAGATCTCCATCCCCTGACCTAGTGGGAATACAACAAACACGTCTATGCATCCACACACATTTATGTGTCTGGGCTAGAGCTGTGCCAGAAAAGAAGAATCAATACATTTATGTTCCTGCTTTCCTGGGCCAAGCTAATCCTTGCTTCCTCCCCAGCCTGGATTTTGTGGGCATCCAGTAAAGAAAACTGTGACTTTTCTGCAATTACGTATAAATTTCATGACTTAGGTGTATCCTAGAAGGAATACATCTGCCGGATGCCCACAGCCTCACTTAAACGAATCTATCATGCTTTTTTAAAAAAGTTAATTTATTTGATAGAAGTCACAAGTAGGCAGAGAGGCAGGCAGAAAGAGAGAAGGGGAAGCAGGCTCCCTGCTCCATCCCAGGACCCTGAGATCATGACCTGAGCCGAAGGCAGAGGCTTAACCTGCTGAGCCACCCAGGTGCCCCTATCATGCTTTTGAAGAACAAAGGCATCCATAGCTACATAATGAACAATATGCAAATCATTCTTCTCTGGGAACCATCCCTTCATCTTTAATATACAGAGCCAGGAGAACATACAAAGAGAGACTCACTCTCTTGTACACACACACACGCACACACACACACGCACACACACCCTTCCCCACTATAATTATAATTATCATGCTGGTTTCCAGATCAGGGGTTAATAGCCTTAGCCTGGAGACGCCTGAAAGGCACCGAAGGCAATTAGCGGTGTCCCTTCTTCACCCCCTACAGACTGTCAGAGCCTTTGCACTCGCTGTCTGCTTTCTAGCCCATGCATCCCCAGGTCCCTCTGTGGCTCACTCTCTCCCTGAATTTCAGTCTCAGCTCAAGTCCTACCTCCTCAGGGAGGCCTGGCCTGGCCACCTCCAAAGCTCTCTCTCCGCTTACCAGCTGTATTTTTTTTCCCCCCAGAACTTTTCACTCTTGGGATTACGCTGTGCCTTTCTTTGTTATTCAGCATATGTCTCCCTGCCGGTCCTAGACCACGAACTTCATGAATCCCATTCATCATAGCCATATGCCCAGAGCCTAGGGCAGTGCCTGGCGCACAGCGGGCATTCTGTCCATACAGATGGACGGATGAATGAGCACCCCCTCTTTTCCTCTCCATGCCTACCTTCTCCTTTCCCCAACTTCCTCTCTGGCCCCATCTCTCCTGCCTCCATCTTAAGCCTGCTGACAGGATCAGCCCTCGGGAAGCTGTAGGGCTGGTGAGATCCGCTCGCTCCTCTCCTCCTGTCTGTGGCCCACCCTCCCTTGTGAGTATATCTCTCCCACCTGCAGCTGCCACCACCAAGCTCAGGCACCTCAGATGATTGTAGGGAAACTGGAGAGTTGGGGGAGGGGGAAGGAAGATTGTACCAAAAGCAGGGCTGCCAGGTCACAGGGTAGAAGGTCATTCGGGTCATCCTTTAGCACCCAGCACCCAGCTTCTTGCTTTTTCCATAGGAGTCAGCACTGCCCTCGTAGGGATTCAGCCCCCTTCTTGAGCTACAGGAAGCCTCCTCCCTCCTGCCCCATTGACAGTGTCTGACCCCACCCCAGCCCCCGCCCCTCTCTCCTTCCAGGCTTCTGCTTCTTTGTGCAATAAACTTGGAGCGGGAGAGCCAGCTATGTGCCGGGTCCCAGGCCAGCCTTGCCCCAGCCCACCGGGTGTGCACCGCCTTGCTTCTTTTCCTCCACGGCCTCTCCTCCCTGCCCCTCCTCACGGGGCAGCCTGCGAAGCTCAGCTCAGCCGGACCCCACCCCCACCACTACCTGGCTCCCCAGAAGCCCTGCCCCTCCCTCAGGTCTCTACCGCTCTGGTGCCAAATGACCACATGCTCCACAGTGGTATTTTCCACCTGACTCCCCAGCAAGATTACAAACTGCTGGAGGGGAGGAGCTGTGTCTTACCCTCAGAGAGCCAACCTACAAGGACCCAGGCGAACCACTGCTTTTGCTAGAAGCCAGATAGTCCCCTCTCTCTTCCCACCATCATCCACGCGTCCCAGTCCATTCCATCCACCTAATCCCAGAGCAGAAGAAATCCGGAATATATTGAACACCGATGCAATCACAGTGCGCCTTAGACACGTACTGTATGCTGGGTACTGGGGGTGCCCTGGTGAGCGGCCACAGACCCAGAGTCCCTGCTTTTCGGGGTCTCAGAGTTGGGGTGAGGGGAGAGATTTACCGAACACTTACAAGAATGAGTCTATCCCTGCGTGCCTATGAAGGTGAGCTCTCTGGAGGAACAGAGCCTTGCTCAGGAAAGATGAAGCATGGTTTGCCTGGTCAGGGGAAGTTGACACTTGGCTGAGACCTGGAGGATGAACAATAGACCTCGAGGAGGCATGCAGGGGACATCCCAAAAGGGAAAGCACCTGAGTCCCAGCCATTCCACAGAGAGCTGTATCTCTTACACCTGCAGCTGTAAAAGTCATGTAACTGACTGATCGAACAGGGTATTCTTGAGAGTAAAAGCAGGAGCTATTAATAACTTCGATGGGCCAATAGGTGTCCGTGTCTGGACAAATCGGGTGCCTGGTTGCGTGAATTAAGAGTGACATTCTCCCTGCTTCCTGCCACTCTAGCGATGGAAGGAACTTCAACCCCTGGTCAGAGCTTCTGGAAGCCTGAGTTTTCGCCTGCCCTGGGACAAGGGAGAAGACAGACGATGCACTCCAGGAACGTGGAGGTGGAGGGGAGGGAGAACCAGGAAAGTTTAGGCGGGTCCCAGAGCTAGAACCAGTGATCAGGAACGAGGGCAGGCCCCTGCCAGGGAACAGGTGGGAGGTGGGTGGGTGGCACCAGTTTCTAGAGGCACTGACTCTGAGCTTGGTGTGTGAGCTCCCCCCACTCCCTGGTGACCCAAGTCCTTCCCACTTTAGGACAGGCATGGACGTTTGGGTCCCTGCGGTTTTTTCGAATTTCTTTTGCTCTACCTCCTTAAGCAAAGGTGGCCTGATTGGTACTTGGTATATAGGGAGAGCCTGATGCAGTGTGTGTGTGTGTGTGTGTGTGTGTGTGTGTGTAAGAGAGACAGAGCCCTGTTTCCCTCTGCCCCTCCGTCTGTCTGACTCTCAAGACTATTAATACAAACCCCACGTCTGGCTGAGCCACGAGAACATGCGCTCCCCACAGCAGAACACCACCCCTCCCGGCTGAGCCTGTTGTCTGTTCCGTTTCTGATCGGCGCCAGGCTCATAGACCCCATGTAGGTAGAATATAACTTTCCATAAATAACCCCTAGCCCGGACCTACAATTTAGGCTTTGGGTTCCCCCCCGCCCCGTGTGGTAATGGGATTATAGGCTGGGCTGATCCCTCCTGGGTCTCGGGGTCCCAGAAAGCAGACCCTAGGTGTACCTGGGATTGGGCATTGCTTGGGATTCCCAGTTTCCTCCCCATGCTGCCTGGCCCACGGTGAGGACTCATTACATGTTGAGGAATGTGGCAGATCAAGTCTCATGCCCTCACGAACGCAGCCATGCACCTTCAGCCCCAGTGCCTTTGCTCGGGCCACGCCCCCCACTCAGAACCCTGTGCCACCTTCTCCACTGGCCAAACCTCTAAGCGGCACCCACCTCTGTGAAACCTTCCTGAAGTGTTTCCCTTCATTCCTACCACAAAGTGGATTCCTCCTATGCTTGATCCCATAACATTCTGTACAATGTGGCCTGATGACTTGCCCATGTGCCCACCAGATCGGGGCGGCTTGAGTGAGCGTCTGAGCAGGAATGGAGCCCACATCAGGCTGTGGGCGAATGCTTAACCCCTTGATGCCCCTTTGCCTTAGACCCAAACACAAGCCTGGCTCCAGAGCCCGTGTCTCCATCCACTGGACCACAGGGCGTCTGGGGGCTGGACCGTGTATCCATTTCCTACCTGTTCTCACTCCCAGCTCTGAGACACTCCTCTCGGTGCGTGGATTCCCTGCAGGCTCTCGCTGGGGCATCCTCGGGGTCTAGAGACAAGACACCCGCTGCCAACTATCAGAAACTTGCTGGTGATGATAAGGAATTGAAGAGGGATCATTGGGAGTTAAAGTGAAAAGTCCTTGGGGCTGGGGGGGTGCTTTGGGGTGGGGTTACCCCAAGAGGGGCTGGACTGGATTCAGACCTTTGACTCATCTCTCCCTGTGGTGACTGAAGAGTAGCTCTTGTGTGTCAGGAAGTGTCCAGCGCTGATCCGTGAACCAGTATCAAATGGAAGACATAGAATCAGAAACTGAAGTCATGGCAGGGACAAAGGGCCTGGGGCATCTGAGGAGACTCAGCCGGGTTTGCAACATCCCTGGAAGGTTCAGATTCAAAGGTGGCAAGGAATATGAACCCTAAAACTAAAACGAGAAGGAGTCATTGGGGTGGTCTTTAGACGTGGGGGTAAACTAAGGCAGAGACGAGTGTAGCAGCAGAGTGTGGCCACTTGGGAGTCGGAAGGAAGTTTGGTAGAGCAGGGTGGGGGTGGGGAAGGGGACTCAGGCAGGGAAAGGCCTCTCCAGTCAGGCTGAGAAGCCGGAACTCAATCCTGGGCAAGGAGGAGCTCTGGAAGGATTGTGAGTAGGGGTGTGGCGCAATGAGCACGGTGTTTCTGGAAGACAGTGTGGAGGGCAGGCTGCTTGAGGGAGACCAAGCTGAAGTTATGACAATGGTTGCGGTGAAGGAATGAGGTCTAGGTTTGGAAAGGAAGGGACAGACATGACTTTTCAAAGGGAGGACATAATTGCCACAAGGGCCCCCGTGGCACGGTCAAAGGTGCCTCCAAGGTTGAAGTCCTAGTGACCAGGAGGAGAAGGATGTTAACTTTGACTAAATGACTGTGTGTGGCTGGTAAAATGAGACCACATCCTCTCTGAAATGATTCATTGTCTTTATTAACAATGCCTCTGGATTCGGAGAGAACAGACTGGTATTTCATAAAGCAATATTAACATGGTCATTTCTCTACAAGAAAAACTTTTGCATAAATAACTTAAGTGCGAAAATAAATACGTAACTTAACTCTTTTTAAGAACCACGACTCTCATTCTTGTGGACAAATCCCACATGAAGGGATTGCAAAAAACGACCAGCCCGGCAGGCTCTCACATGGTCTGTGCTTCTGTTTAAAAAAAAAAAAAAATTTAAACAATGAAAAACTACACAGAAAGTAAGAGGTGTCTGGAAATGACTTTCAGAAAGATTTTTGGATGACAGCTAACGGGCTTTGCGGTTTTTTTTCAGCATATGTACAGCACTTGTAATTTTTCCCCAAGTAATATTATTTTAATGTAAGATGCGCCACCACCGGTAACAGTAGTCAGAAGCTACTTGCTAGACAGAATCATGTCTGTGAGTGCTAGGCGGGAGGAGACACCTCCAAAGGGATCTGCTGGTCTTTGAATGGGGGGCTGGCTGTTCCTTGGGCCTGGCAAGCCCAGTGTCCTGGGACTTCAAGCTTCTCTGCAGAAGGTGACTTTAAAACATGGCCATGGTGGGAGAAGCTGTTCTTTCGGAATAGGGGATTGATTCCTGGCCGCGCTCCCCCAGCCCTCCCCAGCCTTGGGACCTTCTCCTTCTCTACCCCAATTGCTGGTATCTTTTCTGCATCCTTTGGGGTGGAGTGGTGGAGGTAGGCAAACATCTGGGGAGCCCAGGCTGGAAAGAACGAGCTTCTTCCAGGAGCTTGTCAGCCCTAAAAAAGACCCCCCCCCACCCTTGTTTGGCTATCAGATCAGAGGATTACAGCTCTGAATTCTAGCCATGACCATGACCATGGCAGTAATCCAATCCAACCCCTCTCTCTCTCCTTTGCCCATTCAAAGGGCACCCAAGGCCTTGGAATCATGTGACAGTAGATTCCTCGAGATACAAATCCCAGGCCCACCTTCATTTTCCAAAGAGGAAATTGAGGACAGACTCTGGACAGAAAGGGAAGAGTGTGGTCCAAGGTCATCCAGCAAGTTAGTGGCGGAGTCCAGACTGGAAATCCTATCTACGGACCCCAGTCCTGGGTTCTTGGCACAACAAAGCACTAAAGGCTTTAGGAGGGGCCAAAGAAGTGGAGGAGGAATCTTAGCGAACTTTCTTAACCAGTCCCCGGACTCTCATTCCCCACCGCTCCCTTAGAAACCCTGGGCGGTGAAATGCTTGCTTTTCTGCCTTCCTCTGAAGTGGGACCAGCAAAGGTGGGCAGCCCCGGTGGGCGGGGCTGCGTGGCTCAGTGTGTGTGACTCTCAGCGCCGTCCCCTGCCCTGCGGGACCCCCCCTGGGACGCAGGGGAGTAGGGGTGGGGAGGCTCTGCTAGCCCCTCTCCCCGAGATCCGCAGGGCCTGGCTCCCTACTGCCGGAGCCCGGAAGGTCTCCGCCCCCTGCCCCGGGCTGCAGACATTTACAAGGAGATACAAACAGACCGCGCGCAGAGGGCAGAAACCCCGGCGCCCGGCTTAGGGCGCGGGTCGGGGAGCGCGGCGCGGCGGGCGGCCTCTAATAGGCGTTCTCCAGCTCCGCCTGGTTGGCTTTGGCGCCCCCGGCGCGGGGCCGCGACTTTCGGCCCTTCTGCGGCCGCGCGGCCTCGGGCCCGAAGTCCTTGAGCTCGGACTGGTTGTGGAAGCGGGTGAGGCGCTTGCACTTGCAGGAGGCCACCAGGCGCACTTTGCGCGCGCGCGGCGCCGCACCCCCGGGGCACAGCAGCTGCACCCGCTGCGCGCGGTAGCGGTCGGGGATGCAGCGGAAGTCGGGCCCGCTCGGGCGCCACCACTTGCCGCGGCCGATGGCGTTGGGCAGCAGGCGCGCGGGGCCGCACTGGCCGGAGCACACCAGCTCGGTGACCGGCTTGGCGCTGCGGCAGGGCCCGTCCGTCACGTAGCGGGTGAAATGCAGCTCGCGACAGCTGTACTCGGACGCGTCTGCGGAGAGAGGGCGCGTCAGGCCAGGCGGCCTCCTGCACGCCACCCACCCCGCCCAACCCGCCTTTTCCAAACCTGCCACTCTCCAGCTGCGTTTGCCCAGGTATTCTGGGGCTGGTGGAAAGACCTCTGGCCCACCCTTTCCCCCTAAAACTTTGGAGCCAAGTGTCTGTTGGGGTTCAAATACCAGCTCCAACGCTGTGTGATCTTGGGCTAGTCATTTAACCTCTCTGTGCTTCCTATCTGTAAAATGGGTTTGTCCTGAGCAGTTAGGGAGTGAATCTATGGCGTATATAACGCAGGGGCCGCGGTGAGTATGCGGCAAGAGCTGGAAGTACTGGCTTTTATTATGTGTTCTTCTCCAAAGGGGTCTTTTTCTCCCTCTATAAGTCACATCGTGTTGCAGAGTGCCTGGTCTAGGCAGAGCAGGTGCTAGCCACACCCTCTGCATGATGGCCTTGGCTTCTCCGAAATTCTTTTTCCAGCCACTTGGGAGGGTTGGTGAGGGAATGGAGAAAGGAGTAGGGGTTAATTGAAGGGAATAAATCAGGGCAGCTGCTGCGGAGGAGAGAGATGGAAGAGGAGGTGGGGAGGAGAAGTCATTAGACTTGAAAAGAGCCAAAGGCTGCTTGTCCAGCCCCCTCATCATCACAGAGGACCGGGAAGCCTAGAGAGGGAAAGGTTCTTGCCCAAAAGGCAGAGCTGGGTGTCCTCACTGCGCTTTTCTGGGGCCCCAGCCCCTCTGGGTTCCTATAAGAGTGGAAGCTGTGTGTCTGAGCACCCACGTGGGAGGTTGGGGTGGGGGCGGGGCACAGGGCTGCCTCTCACTACTTCTCTATCAGAGGGGATGGAGCTCTGTCTGAAAACCTATAGGTTCAGCTGCTGCAAACACTTACTAAGCACCTGCTGTGTACTAGGCATGCTGCTGGACACATCTCTTTTTTTGTGCCATTTTAATGGATCTCCGATGGTGGCCCAGCCTTGCTCCTGGGTTGGGGTGGGGACAGGGGATGGGGAAGATTGTGCTCTAAGGTCTGGCTTGGTCCCCCGAAGACACCCTAATCAACTCTCCTACTGTGGGCTTAGACAGATGGGAGCTTTTTAAACAGCTGGTCCTCATATGAACATCTGTCTGTCACCCAAGGGGATGAAAAACAGTCCTGGGACCAAAAGCAGAGAAAAGGCCAAGAAGGCCAGGCCTCCACTCCCCAGGCCCCGGAGAACTAGCAGAGCAGGGGAGAGATGGGTCTGCCTTCCTCCAGTGGCTGAACTTCTGGTTTCTGGGCTGGCTTTCTACCCTCACCCTTGCTCCCAGGCTGCAGGGGGAGTGTGTGGGGGTGGCCTATTTGCCAAGGGAAGGAGGCTTTTGGGGCTTTCCAAGAATAGCACCCCACATCAGGCACTTCTATAGAAGGTGACTTTGTTTTGAACTTACAGCTTCCTTGGGGGCCTGCGGCCTCTCCTGGGAGCCCAGGGAGGTGGGTATTTTGTATTTGGACCCCATAGAGCCCAGGAAGCAGTCCCTTAAGCTTAATTGACCTTGCCTGGGGCGGGGGGGGGGAGTGGCAGGGTGGTATGCTCCTGCCCTCCCTTTTGAAGACTTGAGGCCTTCAAGTCTTCAGGCCCCCGGTGAGGCTGCCCCTTTGGCAGAGCCCCACATTCCCAGCTGGCTGTGGGACAGGGAGAGATGAGATGAGGGGGCCTGGGCAGTGGACTCCTCTCCCACCCAGACAATGACTGGAGGGCAGTGAGGCCCTCTCCAAGAAGTGTCATTCCGGCCCCACCCCCAGCTGCTCCTGCCAGCTGCTCCAGCCAGCTGTGCACACGGCCCCCTAGGCTTGTGCGTGCAGACCTGACCCGAAGCCCAGATGTGCCCTCCACGAGAGCCCTTGCCTTGTCACAAGGGTCAGGCTCCCTCCCTAGTAACGAGGCAAGGCTTGGACCTGGGGACAGATGGGGTTAGCTGCATCCACTGCCCGCACAGAGGATGCTACCTCCCCTCCAGGGCCTGGACAAGCTGCTACCCAGGTCAGACTCTGCCTACAACTTCCCGTTCCTTCAAGGGCCAGCTCACTGGGAAGACTAGGGAGGCAGGAGTGTCCTCTTCCCATTGCTTTGTGGGGACTTGCTCTGGCTCTCTGTCCCCAGCACTCCCCCCCAACCCCACCCCCCGTCTCCCACCAGGGCTATCTTGGCATGGGATCAGACTGGGGTCAAATCTCAGCTCTTCTACTCCCTACCAAGTTCACGTCTGGAGCTTTTGTTTCTTCACTTTCCAATTGGGGGTTCACCTCCGGGGGCTCTCCTGCGGTGGATCCCCGGGGTAGGGTTTAAGTACAACCTGGGTAGAGCGTCTACCTCCAGCAGGTGTTCACGGATGGGAGGCTTCCTTGCCTGGTTCCCCGTCCAGGGATGCCAGCGGCCAGACCCGTCTCCTATCTTCTCAGGAGGGGATTCTTGGAAACTGTCTGCCTTCAGAGGCTCTGAGCCGGTCCCAGAGTTATATTCTCACCACCTCAGCATCCTTCCTGCCCCAGGCTCCTGTGGCCAGCCGCCCCCACCCCAGCCTCATGCCTCCTGAGCTAGAACACCAAGGCTATGCTGGCTTGCCACCCTGCCCCTGCCTCTAGGCAAGGCTGTCCCTCCATTAGTGCTGACAACGGGGCGGAAGGTCTACCCCAGGCTTCAAAACCTTCCAGAGAGCCACCCCTCATGTGGGAAATGCTCTCCTCTACCCCCATGCATACCTTTGGTCTCAAAGGGATGGTGAGGGGGCCTCCCTCCGTTCTCCGCCCGGTTCATGGTCTTGTTGTTCTCCAGCTCTGGTGGGGGCTCCGGGTACTCGCCAAGCTCAGGGATGATTTCTGTGGCATCGTTCTTAAAGGCCCGCCAGCCCTGGCCCTCCACCACTCGGAAGGCCTCATGCACCAGCAGGCAGACGAGACACAGAGCGAGAGAGAGCTGCATGGTGCCAGCCGGAGGAAGGCAGCCTGCCTTCCAGTAGCACAGGCTCCGTTCCCTAGCCTGGGACACGTTTGCCTTTTTAAAGCCCCCTCTGCCTGATGCCAACCAATGAGGACAGGCTGGGGCAGGGCTGGTCCCACGTTTCTCTCAGCCCAGGGGGAGGGAACAGGGTGTGCTCACAGCAACCCCTCCCCAAAGACTTCCCAGGCACAGCAAACTCCCACATTGCTCTGGTGCTCCTAGGTGACCTAGAGAGAGGGGTGTGTGAGGTGAGCCTGCCCTCCAGCACCTCCCACGTGCAGGCAGCTGCGGTTTTCAGATATCAAAATGAGTTCCAGCTCGTAATCTTTACCTCCTTGGTCCTCTTGGGCTTTCTCAAAAACAAACTATGGACCAGCATCACAAAGAAAACGATGGCTCTGAGCCCTCCACAGAGCTGAGCCTCGCCAAGTCCCTTTCTCAGGCCAAGTTCATTTGTTACCCCAACAACAAATGGCCCAAGGTCTCTATCTTTGGCCCCCACAGACCGAGGCAGAGGCAGAAGGAGGCTTTTTTTAAAGAAATCTCCCTGGTCCCAATTCCATGAGGTTCCACATTGGTTATCCTGACCAAGAAAGCCCCTTGTTGGCAACCCTCTGGAAGGCAAGAGAGAAAACTGGAAAGCCACGAGGAGGGGAGGGCGTCTGCTTGAGCGAGGAGGCGGGATTCTGGTTACAAGTCCAGGATGAGCAAATCAGTGGGCACTGGTGATGGAGCCCAAGAAGATCTCGGGGCTTCCGCGCACGGTGACAGGCACTTCTTGGCCAGGCTGTGTTAGGAACGGAGAGCACAAAATCCCTTTTCTTAGCAAAAGCCAAGGCCAGCATTTTTACTGCTGATTCTTCATCTCCTCTTTTTTTTTCCTCTGGTCTCTAGTCCATTCAGACTAGGGTCTCTAGTCCTCAAAAAGAGCTTTGAGTCTTATATAGAAAACCTTGCTGGTGCATGCTTTGGGATGCATTCCACGAAGCCATCCCAGGTCCGGCTAGCCACAAAGAAGCCAAAAGGAACTACCACCTTGGCCCCGGAGCAGAACTAGGGGAGGGGTAGAGGTACCGGGGAGGAAGGTTCACACCTGAGGTGCAGGAAAAGAAAGGAGAGCCATCAGAAGCTTTCACTGCCGGTGAAGGAGGAGGGGCACCGGTCTCCTGGACCTGAAGGAGGCAGGGAAGAGGGCTGTGGCCCAGGTCCCCTTGGTATTTCCACTGGGCAATGAATCAGCACGCCCCACCTGCAGAGCCTCGCGGAGGCCTTTGCCACCTGCCTTGACTTGTAAGCCGCTGTGTCCATCTGAAGCCGTCTGTCCCTCCTTTCCACCATCCATCACTCCACACATAAATGCAGCTGCTCTGACAGTTTTACAAGCCAGACAGAAGCCCCTGCAGGAAGGGCCCTCTCTGATACCTGCTTCCTAAGTCAGCTTCCTTCAGGGCAGACAAAAACAGCTGTGCCCATTGTTGGACGTGATCTATCTCTCCCAACAGAGCCCGTGGGTGTTGTGAGAAGCTGGCCCTCTGCGCCCCCCCCCCCTTGTCTCTGACCCTCCAGCCCCCTTTTCCCTTGCTCTGGAATGTGGACCATTAACCCGATCATGGCCGGACAACTGCCTTCTTGCCTCAGATTTGGGAAAAGTGCAGTTCTGAGGCCGGATACTTTGAGCGGCCGCGATCTGGACGCTGAAGCCCCACCTGCTGGTGGAAGGTACAGACCCAACCGCCTGAACCGGAGCCTGTGGGGCCCATCCCCGAAGCGCTGCTGCCACCTGCTGGAGACATAAGAGCCAGCGGCTGGAGTATGGCGAAGGATTTTATTTCATTTCATTGTTTTATTTGGAACTGAAGTCTTTGTTAAAAGAAAAAAGAGAAGAATCCAGTGGGTTTGAACCTATGAAGTGTGTCCATCCTTTTGAATTATTCTCTGCCAAGGTATAGCCCTGCTCTTCCCAGAACGGCTCACAGAGAACCTGCTAGGATATCATCTGCTTTTTCACTTCATGCTAATCCAGTTTTATGTTTACTCAGTTTGAGAGCTTGTCATCGTTCAGAGTTAAACCCCCCGGGGTTTTAGCTAACATCTGTTGCGGGTACGTTAGGTTATTTCCAATGCTTCCCTAGCCTCAGTAGGGATGCTATGAATGGATTCCTTGTACAAAGTAATTTTTTGAGTTAAACTTTTGAGATCATTGTAAATTCACATGTACCTGCAAAGAATAAAACAGGAAAATTCCATGTACCCTTGGCCCAGTTACTCTCAACGGTAACATCTTGCAAAACTGTAGTACAATATAACCAGGATATTGACGTTGGAACAACCCACCAATATGCATGTACACATGCGTGTGTGTGTGTGTTTCAGTCTATGTCACTTTATCACATGTGTAAGTTCTAGTATCCAATCACAGCCAAGATAAAGAACAACTCTGTGACCATGAAGATTACTCTCGTTTTCTTTTGATAATGACATCTACCTTCTTCCCATGCCCCCTGCATCTTCTCCCTTAACCCATGATACCACTAATCTGTCATTTCAGAAATGTCATATAAATGGAATCAAATAGTATGTAACCTTGTAGGTCTGGCTTTTTTCGCTCCACATGAAGCCCTGGAGATTCATCTTAGTTATTTCATGTATCAACGATTTGTTCCTTTTTACTGCTGGATAATATTCCACAAAATAATTAAAAAAAAAAAAAAGAGTTATTTCCAGAAGTGAACAATGGGTTTGGGAGGGTGAACAGTTGGCCGTGGTTTGCAGGGTTGTCTCCCAGAAAGCTCAGCCAGGTCCCTGGTCCCACCAGTGACATACAGGTAGACGTGTGCCTAAGTCGTCTGGGGCTGCCAAAACCGAGTACCTCAAACTGGGTGGCTGGAAGGACAAAATTGCATCATCTCATAGTTCTGGAGGGCGGAGCTATGAGATCCGAGTGCTGGCAGGGTAGGCTCTTTGTGCTCTCTGTGTTTCATGCCTCTGCCCTCGCTGCTGGTAGCTTTACTGGCAATCTTTGGCATTCCTTGACTTCTAGAAGCTTCCCCCAATCTCTGCCTTCATCTTCACAGGGCATCTTCACTTGTCTATGCCTTCATTCCCCCTTTTTTTTATAAGGATCTCAGTCATATTCAATTAGGGCCCACCCTAATGACCTTGTCTTATCTAATTATATCTGCTACAACCCTACTTCCAAATAAGGTCCTGTTCTGATGTACTAGACGTTAGGATTCGAGATATGAATTTTGGAGGGGCACAATTAGCCCATAGTGGTATGTGCCTCCACGTGGCCAACGCTGGGTTTGGGCTAGAAATCTTTAAATTGCATTTAATAATTTAACAGTTGTACCTAGCAAGGCTGCTTTTCTACGTGATGATTTGCTGGTTCTCCTTTCTACCAAGCTGCCTGTTCATATGTCCATTTGCTAAACATTTCATGAAGCGAGACCCCAGCCCCTCCCACCAGGAGCTGTGAACTGATTCACGCTCCCCCTCCAGGAACTCCTGTACTGGGGAAGAAAACAATTCTTCAGCGAAGAAAGGGGTTAGTGCCACTGAGGAAAGGTTCAGTTGCATTTTTTTTTTTTTTTAAGGGACAGGGTGTTATGCGCCTTCAGAAAGGAGAGCAGTGTCTTCTGCCTGGGGTGGATCTGGGGCTCTGACAGGAAGATATGGCGTTAGGACCACACTTTGAAGGACAGGTCAAGTTTGGAAAGGAAGTTATGCTCCTTTGAGTCCTTGGGATTCTAGAATCTTTGATCTCTAAGAAGCCTCCAGGGGCATCTCTCTACTTGCTTCTCAAGCCATCTGTCTGCAGTTCATGGGAACAGAGGGCTCCTCTTATGGGCTACATTTCTACACAGACTTTGCTCCCACAGGTCAGGGTAAAAGGGAGTATCCGGATTTGGAGGGCGATCTGTTTATAAGCAGTTGTCTGCGATAAGGGACATCCAAATCACCCTGTCTTTTTTTTTTTTTTTTTAAGATTTTATTTATTTATTTGACAGAGAGAGAGAGAACAAGAAGGGGGAGCGGGAAAGGGAGAGGGAGAAGCAGGTTCCCCGCTGAGCAGAGAGCCTGATATGGGGCTTGATCCCAGGACCCCCTGGCATCCTGACCTGAGCACCTGATCGATCCGAAGGCAGATGCTTAACCCACTGAGCCACCCAGGCGCCCCAATTCAGCCTGTCTTTGTTCAGAATTGAGAGCTTGTTCCATGGAGAGCGTTAGTGTCTTGGCACAGGTGGAAAGTGGAACTCTTCCACTTGTTCATTCAGCAGCTTCTGGGACAAAGCGAAGAGTCTCAAAGAGCACTGTCACACACTCACACACACACACACACACACACACACACACGCACGCGCGCTTAGAATGGCCTAATGGTTCCCCCAGCCCTAGCAAAATAGTGCTTCCATGTCCTTTCCGGTAACCAAGCCCTCCGAGGTGGGTCCCAGCTCATCCCCAACTGTCATTCAAGCTACCACCCTCTGCCTGGAGGGCCTGTGTCTGCAAACCCGAAATAAAAAAGTATTCGTGAAACTTGTTAAAAATGGTAAAGATGAGGGGTGCCTGGGTGGCTCAGTGGGTTAAAGCCTCTGCCTTCGGCTCCTGTCATGATCCCAGGGTTCTGGGATCGAGCCCCGCATCAGGCTCTCTGCTCAGCAGGGAGCCTGCTTCCTCCTCTCTCTCTGCCTGCTTCTCTGCCTACTTGCGATCTCCGTCTGTCAAATAAATAAATAAAATCTTTAAAAAAAAAAGGTAAAGATGGGCACATAATTCTAAATTCTAAATACAATAATTCTAAAGATACTTTGTTTTTAATGCATCAAATTTAGATGACGTGATTGGTTTCATATTATTTGACTTTAATGACAATGTTCTACTTTATTTGTCCCATATCTTAGGTTGTTCTATCTTTTTGCTGGTTTATGTCATATATGTCAGTGATTAAGCCAACTAATTCTCCATAACTTGTAGGCATCTTTGATATGGTATCTTAATTCTTTTGTAGATATGGAGATGTGTATAGAACTATGTTCTAAAGCTCTACAGTGGGGACAAATGGATGGACAAAGAATAGTATTGTTTAGTATATTAGGTCATAGTTCTTGATTAATTTTTTTTAAAGATAGCATATGAGTAAGTATAAGTATCTCTTTCTACCAAAGAGATACTTATTTTGATATTAGAAAAATATTTTTATGTGTCGTCAAAATTTCAATTTTCAGAACATACAGAAATAAACATGTTCAAAGCAAAAAAAAAAAAAAGTGGTAAAGATGGGGCACCTGGGTGGCTCAGTGGGTTAAAGCCTCTGCCTTCGGCTCAGGTCATGATCTCAGGGTCCTGGGATCGAGCCCTGCATCAGGCTCTCTGCTCAGCAGGGATCCTGCTTCCCTTCCTCTCTGTCTTCCCCTGCCTCTCTGACTACTTGTGATCTCTGTCAAATAAATAAATAAAATCTTTTTAAAAAATGGTAAAGATGACTTTGCTCAAGGGGGCCTCTGGGGATAGGAACCTCTGCACTGGGGTCTTGCACTGGCGGAGAGAGACCCGGCTCAGCTCCAACCACAACAGGAAAGTGGGAATCTGTAGCCCAGGAGCAGGGTAGGGTCAGTGGCCAGAAAACTCCTAAGAGGAGCAGGGAAGGTGGGATAAACTAACACAAACTGATTCCTGCCAAAGGCAGCCCCTGGCCCTCAGACTTCACCTGCAGGATGGTGGGGGTGAAGAACCTGATTTGATATTGAGGATGATCAGATGTGGAACTTGGGGGGATTCTGGCTAAAATGGGACAAAAAGGACACAAACACGGAAGTCCAAATGTCGGGGCCCAATTGAAAAAAAGAGAATGAGTAAAGTCTGGCCAAAGAAAGGCTCTGTCTCCCTGTGTGTTTGGAGACTGACTTCCCTCTTCCAAGCCCAGCTGCGCCTGCCCTCTGATCTCCGTTCTCCTTTTCAACTCTTCTCTTCTTTCTGCCCTCCTGCCTTTCAGGGAGGCTGCCCCAGTGCTCCGTGCACCGGGAACGTTCCACTGGAAGGCCGTCCTATTCATGGGCTTTCAGACTAGGTTTCTTAGAACTCCACATTTCCACACGGATGTCTTATGGTTTTAAAAATATGGGGCGCCTGGGGGCACCTGGGTGGCTCAGTGGGTTAAAGCCTCTGCCTTCGGCTCAGGTCACAATCCCAGGGTCCTGGGATCGAGCCCCGCATCGAGCCCGCATCGGCCTCTCTGCTCAGCAGGGAGCCTGCTTCCCTCTCTCTCTCTCCGTCTGCCTCTGTGCCTACTTGTGATCTCTGTCAAATAAATAAATAAAAATCTTAAAAAAAAAAATATGGGGCGCCTGGGCGGCTCAATGGGTTGAGCCTCTGCCTTCGGCTCAGGTCATGATCCCAGGGTCCTGGGATGGAGCCCCACATCGGGCTCCCTGCTCAGTGGGGGGCCTGCTTCCCTCTCTCTCCCCGTCTGCCTCTCTGCCTACTTGTGATCTCTCTCTCTGTGTCAAATAAATAAGTGAAATCTTTAAAAAAAAATTAAAAAATAAAAATATGTACATTTGGGGGCGCCTAGGTGGCTCAGTCCATGAAGCATCCGACTCTTGATTTCAGCTCAGGTCATCATCTCAGGGTTGTGGGATCGAGCCCTCTGCTGGGCTCTCCCCTCAGTGGAGTCTGCTTGAGATCCTCTCTCCCTCTCCTTCTGCCCCTCCCCCTGCTTGTGTGCATGCTCTCTCTAAAATAAATAAAATCTTTAAAAAATGAATAAAAATATATTAAAATATGTACATTTCCATTATTTAAAAATATAATAAAGGAAAGAAAGGAGGGAGGAAAACAAACCACAAGAGACTCTTAATGAGAGAGAACGAACTGAGGGTTCACGGAGGGAGGTGCGTGGGGGATGGGCTAAATGGGTGATGGGTAGTAAGGAGGGCACTTGCTATGCTGAGCACTGAGTGTTGAATCTAAGTGATGAATCACTGAATTCTACTCAGAAACCAATATTGCACAGTATGTTAACTAAGTAAAATTTGTTTTTTAAAAGATTTTATTTGAGAGAGAGAGAGAGAGAGAACACAAGCAGGGGGAGCGGGAGAAGGAGAAGCAGACTCCCCACTGAGCAAGACCTTGGAATCATGACCCGAGCCAAAGACAGTTAGATGCTTAGCCGACTGAGCCACCCAGGCACCCCCAAAGTAAAAGTTAAATAAAAATAAATAAAAATATAAACACACACACATTAATTAAATGTGGTGTGTTTCCATTTTTAATGAAACGGAGACCGCCCATTCATTGCGTTGCCTCTAGGTTAACCCATTTTAGTGTAGACTTCGAAAACAGAATCTCTGTGCATCTGAACTTCTTATAAATGGGTCATCGATTCAGAAGGCCACGGCTCAGGGACTCTTTCTAAAAATTAGGCTTGGGCAAGCCACCCCTATAAAATTATATATATATTTTAAAGTCATCTCTACACCCCAGCGTGGGGCTCAAACTCATGACCCAGAGATCAAGAGTTGCACACTCCCACTGAGCCAGCCAGGCAGGGCCCCCCCCTCCACCCCCATAAAATTATACAAGAAGCACAGAACAATCCTCCTTAGATTTGAGTACTGGGATGTATTTGACACAGTGCCATCATAGCAGACAACAAAAATTAAGAGGATATTAAGCAGACAAACTGCAACTGTTATTCCTAAGTGTCATTTCGACATTCTGTGCTCATTAGAGCAGCCTGAACCTCTGAAATTAGAGTATACAGAAATCACAGCACATCATACACAACGGAATGCTAAGTAGCTAGTGAAATGAAGGGTACTCTAAGAAATAACTATCTGTTGGGCACCTGAGTGGCTCAGTTAATTAAGAAATAACTATTTGGATTTTTTTTTAAATTTATTTGACAGAGAGAAAGTGAGCACAAATAGGCAGAGAGGCAAGCAGAGAGAGAGGGGGAAGCAGGCTCCCTGCTGAGCAGAGAGCCCGATGCGGGGCTCAATCCCAGGACCCTGAGATCATGACCCGAGCCGAAGGCAGAGGCCCAACCCAATGAGCCACTCAAGCACCCCGAGAAATAACTATTTGTTAAGCACAAAAGCAAAGTGCAGAACGTTTTCCATGGAGATCTCTAAATGCACACGTTCACGAATGGGTACTTATGTGTGCGTGGAATTTTTCTTTTTTTTAAGATTTTATGTATTTGTCAAAGAGAGAGACAGAGAGAGCATGAGCAGTGGGGAGCAACAGGCAGAGGGAGAAGCAGGCTCCCTGCTGAGCAAGGAGCCCGATGAGGTGCTCAATCCCAGGACCCTGAAATCATGACCTGAGCTGAAGGCAGACACTTAACCGACAGAGCCACCCAGGCACCCCAGAGAGAGTTATTTCTGTCGGGGAGAAAAGGCACCCAACTCTTGAGTTTTTTTATCAGAGAAAAAAAGCCAATGCTTATCACAAGGGAGATAAATGCTCACAGCAGAACTGAAGGCATCTGAGGGCAAGGCTGTGTTTGGGGGCTGCCCATTTGTAGGACCATTCAAACCCCAAATGCCACCTAAGGGCCCACCCAAGAGCCACCCAGTCTCCTACTTTCTTAGGAACATAAATCTACCTCCCTCATTTAGGATGGGCCTCTCTAGTCAAGACTATTCCAGTCAATTATCCCTCAAAAAAGCTGCAATCTTTTAGAAATTAAATAAATAAAAAGATTATTCCCATCACGGGAAATTTCTGGTAGTGGCAAGATGTTTAGCCAACATCTATTGCGTAAAACTAATCATCACAGGACTGAGAATGAACTCGGAAGGGCTAATTTTTAGAGGATACTTATTTTTGAAAGTTAGAAAAAAGCAAACATAAGAGCATCAGAGAAAATCCGCAGAGACAAGAAAGACCCAAAAAAGACCATTTCTATGTACTGTAAGACGTTTATTTTGGTTACAGTTAGTGTTTTAACACTGATTTGTGATACAACAGACTTTAAACTCACTTTCCTTTAAAACCAATGTTAATACCTGCCCCTTTTCTGTCCAGGAAACTCACACTTTCACAGTCAAATTACCCTGAAAGCTGACAGGAGATAAATCAAGCTTCCAACCACTCTGCTCTCTCAAGGGGAGAGGGCCTCTACTTCCAATCAGGATAAAGTCTTAACTTGGTAAGACCAACACTGTTGGCTCTTCAGTGGTTCTTGATACTGCCTTTGTGGCAGAAATCTCCTGCGAGGAAAGTGCGTATCTTCCTATTTTAAGATCAGCGCTTATTTGGATTAAAACATTAGCATCTTAACTTGTAACACAAAAGGCACCAACATTCCCTTTCAAACCATCCATCACCATGGGTGGAACACAGCGCCACCTGCTGGTCACCGTATTATTACATACCCTATAATTCCCAGGTGGTGGTAAATTCCAGGTGGGGATTCTCAGAGAACCCTATACAGTGTCAGAGCCAAAGGGACCTTAGAGGTCTTCTAGACGAGTCCCCTTGTTTTGACAGATGGTGGTTTCTGCTCTCCAGATAACTCAGAGTGGCAGAGAAACAGACCAGCCTGTGGAAAGTGTACTGCTTTTAGATTTGAGAAGAAAACCATCTGGTGCTCTAATTTGACCGAGGTGGGGGTCTGCTAGTCAAAGAAAGGGATCAGGTCATGAGGGAGGGTAAGGGCACCCTGAGTTCCTATTCCATCACTTCCCAGGGGTAGAAAGCCGTCCAGAAAGCGACCATGGGCAGCTGGGCACGTGCTGGCTCTTACACCATAGAATTTTATTTTACTCAAAAATTAGGAGCTAAATCTCATGACGTAAAAATAGGGTTTCTGGGACCAAAGACTACCAAGAAATCCCCGTTATCAGCATAAAAGTAAGTGCCCAAGTAAAGGCAGTAATTTTCCCAGTGGCCTTTTCTCCCTCAGGCCCCCACCAAAAGGCCTTCAAGAGGTCCTGATAAAAGGAGCCTGAGTAGCTAGCTGCCCCGTCCCATGGGGAGACCACTGGCGGGAGGAGGCGCCCTTCCCCCCAGTCCCAGAGCATCTTCCAGAAGCAGAAGGGAAAGCTCCAACTTAGGGATGCTACGTGTTTCCTGGAGGAAGAGGCACACCTTCTAACCAAATCAGGGACCCAGGCTTCTTGCTTCCTGCTCCTGGAGTGGGGATGGGCTTGTATCAAATCCCTCCCACCCTCTTCTGGACCCCCGCCCCCGCCATGGCACCCCAGCTTGAATGGTTGTACTCCATCCACAAAACTGGCTCCTAGGCACACCGGCTGGGTCAAGGGCGTATGCTTGCCCCTGGACACTCCAAGGGGGATCCTTTCTTGATGGGGAGCCTAGTATGGGACAAAGATTCAGTTTCAGGAAGCAGCAAACCTGAAATCTTGCCTCGGCTCTTCCTCAGAGTTGGGACGGCCTGGGTGCCCTGCCGTCCGTCAGTCTGAACCCCAGGTCCTTTTTCTTCAAAGGTCACAATACACGAAGAAGCTCTGCCAACTGGATGGCGTTATTGGAAGGATCAAGTTAGATCAAGTGGGATGGTTCTTGGGAAACCGGAAGGTGAGGTACACGGGTTAGAGGATGGCCATTTCACTGAGGTGGGCTTCTGTGGGCAGTCCGGTCTCTGGGAGAGACCACAGCTCCTAGTTTGTTCGATGCGGCTGTGGTCACAGAGGAAAGTGACCGTCCAGACCCCACGCTCTGGCCCTGTGGCGGGAGAGGCCATGCGACACCCGGGAGTGAGGCCCGGGGGCACCCTGCTTCTTCTCGTCTAGCCCGACGCCCCTGGTCAACTCTGAAAAAGGCACATTCCCCACCTCGACAGGTGAACACTGCCTGAATTTCCATTTACAACGGAATTTTGAAGACTTGACAAAAGTCCTTGGTTTTTCACTTCTGGTAAGACTCCTTCTGCAAATCCTTGCAAGGGATCCTACCACAAATTCAGGTTTCTGGGAGCTTGACACACCCACCAGAACATTACCCTGCATGGGTCTGGGTCTCAGAAACAATAAGAAAAAGTTAAATTCTGCAAACTTTTCTAGATCTCTGTGTGCGAGGAGCTGGGGCGGGGGGTGCGGGTATGGCTGAGGACCACCTCTCTGCTGTCGGGGAACCTGAAGATGACAGGAATGCATCCCTTTCATGGCAACAATCACTCAAAGTCCTAACGACTGTTTTCAAAACAAAACTCCTATATTCTGACACATGTGTGCACACGAGGGACCATCATCCTTATGGATGACTAACGTCATCCTTAAATTAGTCCTTAAAAAAAGGTGGCTCTGGTTTGTTTGTTTGCTCTACCACCAGTAAAGTCTCCACTTGGAGGCTCCGCTGTGTTTCATTTTGGCCTGGCTGAGTCACTTTTGCTCCAAGGGCTCCGGGATCGTTCTTGGCACCACAGAGCCCTAAGACCCACCTAGAAGTGGGCGGGGTGAAAGCCTGCTCCTCCATCCTCTGGCTGTTTCTGAGACACACACTCCCCCTCCACACCCACACACGCACCCTCTAATTGGCCAACTTCTTCCTTCTGTCCTTGGAATAGCAACAGAGACAAAAAGCAGTTGGCATGAGTGGCTCGAGCTCACCCACGCTATAATTCAGGACAAAACCTTTGTAATTCTTCAAATGGTGGGGGTTTTAAATAGGCTGGAACTTCAACACCCTGTTTTCTCAAAAAATAATAGTAATAATATAAAATAAAACCATGCCCAAGGCATCACTCTTCTAACAATCCAAGTGACTGAGAGCAGTGGTCCGAGAGAAACATTCCAAAGCAGCGGATTCTGAATGCAAGCCTTCCAAAGATTCTTGCATTCTAGATACTGTGGACTGACTGGAGTCCTCCGGAGGAATGTCTGCCCACCTGACGGCCTCTTTGTTTGGGTATCTTTAATCCTACTGAAATACTTAAAATGCAGTCTCTTCATGGGAATTTCCACCCACTAACAACTGCTGGCCGGGGGGCCAGCTTCAGCCCTCAAAATGCGAGCCTCTGCCTATGAACAGCTGGGATGAGCGGGGAGGAGGCAGGCAGGGTGGGGAGAGGGGGGCCTGTGTTTGCATAGTTCCCTTACAGGGCTCGAGGTGCTGAGGTCCCCACTCAGGAGAGGACCCAGGGTGCATGGTAGGGAGCCGGGGAGGGAGGCAGGGGGCAACAGAGGTCAGGAAGGGCCCCTGGGGGCATCTCGAGCCTTTCACTGCCACAGACCTCCTGCCTTGGGTCATCCAGGAGAAGCATGCATGTCACAGACCTTCCCCCTCTGCGCCCCCACCTCAGGGAGAGGACATCATAAACTACAGGCACAGGACACACCAGGGAGCGACAATGCCTTCCTTAGCAAGCTTGTTTATGTGCTCCCCAGGGGGAAAGTGGCCCAGGGCTGTGTTGGGACAGACTTGTGGGCAAGTGCCTGGTGATGCTGGGAGCAGGGTACACTGTGTTTCCTAAACATGGCGGCTTCGGACACCTCGACCAGGGCCTCCCCGGCCTGCCTCTAGAGAAGAGGCCGAGGGGGTGCCCTAGAGTTTCAACTTCCCCTCCTTGACTAGTTTGTCATTGAGCTGGCACAGCTGGGCCAGGAAACCATCGTTGGGGCCGATCTCACGGTTCTGCCTCACGATGCTCAGGGCAGACTTGACGTCCATCTTCTGACGCATCATGAGGTAGGCGATAACTAGGGTTGGGGAGCGGCTGTAACCTTCCCGGCAGTGGACGAGGACCCGGCCTGGAAGAGAAACAGGGGCTTGTGAGCTGGAGCTGGGGGCTGTCCGCACACAGCCTGACTCAAGTCCCAACTCTTCTGGGGGGGCACCGATGAGTACCCAAGACGCCATTGTGCTGTGGGGCGGGGAGATAACGTACATAAGCACATCACCCTGGCAAACTGTGGGGCAGTATGTACTCAAGTGGGACACACGCAACCCCTACGGCCCAGTGGGGATGTACACACGTGCCCACAAAAGACATGCACCCAAATATTCTGAGGGCGGCACTGTTCCTAACAGCTGGCAGCTCCCAGAGGCCCATCAATGGCAGGACAGATCGCTAACAAGAAAGAGGGGTACCTGGGCCACCCAAGCGCCCCTGACTTTGATATTTCAATCAAAACCAAAACACATGGGGCACCTGGGTGGCCCAGTTGGTGAAGTATCTGCCTTTGGCTCAGGTCATGATATCAGGGTCCTGGGATCGAGCCCCGAGTCAGGCTCCCCCACTCAGCAGGGAGTCTCTGTTCTCCCTTTGCTCCTATCCACTCCGCTCATGCTCTCTCTCTCCCTTGATCAAGTAATTAAATAAAATCTTAAAAAAAAAAAGACAGAAATGACCCAAAGGTCCACCAGCAGGTAAACGGACAAACTGGGAAGACTCGTCAGCATTCAACGGGAAAGGCCACGTGCAGCCACACAGATGGAACCCCTAGCGATGACGCGGACGGGGCGGGGCTGAGAAAGTGAACCAACAGGCCGGAAATCTTTTTCACTTGTTTGCTGTCCCCCTCCCCTAAAATGGGGAAGCTCCACAAGGCAGGGCTGTCCATCCGTTTTGCTCCCCGCTGTATCCCCAGCACTTGGTGAAAGGAAGCATCAACCAGTCCCACCACATTGCATTTCCACTGGGGGCTCCCTGGGAGCCCCAAGCCTTGGCTTCTCTCTGCCACCACAGAGCCTTAGTTCACCACCCCTCCCACCACAGAGCCTTAGTTCAGGTCCTCGTCACCCTCACCACAGCCCCCTCCACACCTCCAAACCCAGCTCTCCCTCTACCCCCATCACCAGCAACCCACACTCCACCCAGTAGCTGGAAGGGGCTTTCTAAAATTCAAATACAACCTGTCACCCTTTCAGGGCTTCTAGTCTCTAACGTGTGGCTTATAAGGCCGAGTGCCCATGGCCCAGATACCTTCCCATGCTTTTCCCCATCCCTGTGCCTCTGCACATGTCATTCCCTCTATCTGGAACGTATTCTCTCTCTTGGCCACCTGGCAAACTCCTACTCATTCCTTAAAACCCCAGTTCAGGGGGCTCCTGGGTGGCTCAGTGGGTTAAGCCTCTGCCTTCGACTCAGGTCATGATCTCAGGTTCCTGGGATCGAGTCCCGCATCGGGCTCTCTGCTCAGCGGGGAGCCTGCTTCCCCCTCTCTCACCACCTGCCTCTCTGCCTTCTCGTGATCTCTCTCTATCAAGTGAAAAAAATAAAATCTTTAAAAAAAAAAATACCCAGTTCAAATATTTCCTTTGTCAGCACAGGGATTTAGAACCAAAACCTTTGGGGCACCTGAGTGGCTCAGTTGGTTGAGGGTCTGATTTAATTTGGGTTCATGTCTGAGGGTCATGAGACCAAGCCCTGCGCTGAGCCCTCCCCCTACCCCCACCCCAGGGGCACATGTGCACACAACTCTTTCTTTCTCTCTCAAGTAATAAATAAATACAACTTTTTTTGAGAGAGAGAGAACACTTGCAAGCCGGTGGTGGGTGGGGGAAGTGTCGGGGTAAGAGGAAGGGGACATAGAGAATGGGAGAGGGGAAGCGGGACTCCTTGCTGAGCTCAGAGCCAGAGGCAGGATTCAATCTCCAGAACCCGAGATCATCATAACCTGAACCGAAACCAAGACTGGGACACTCAACGGACTGAGCTACCCAGGTGCCCCAATAAATAAATCTAAAAGAACAAAAAACAAAAAAGAAGAAAAAGGGGCTCCTGGGTGGCTCAGTGGGTGAAAGCCTCTGCCTTCGGCTCAGGTCATGATCCCAGGATCCTGGGATCGAGCCCTGCATCGGGCTCTCTGCTCAGCAGGGAGCCTGCTTCCTCCTCTCTCTCTGTCTGCCTCTCTGCCTACTTGTGATCTCTAGCTGTCAAATAAATAAATAAAGTCTTTAAAAAAAAAAAGGAAAAAAAATAAAGAAAAAAAAACCTTGAAGTCATGTGAATGTGGGTTTAAATGTTAACTTGCTGGTTGTGATGGTTACAGGTGTCAGCTCAGCCTGTCTATGATGCCCAGCTGTCTGGTCCAGCACTGGTCTAGAAGGTATTTCGTGGATGTAATTAACACCAACTATCAATAACTATCAGTTTCCTTCAGTAAAGGAGACTGCCCTTGGTCATGTGGCTGGGCCGCATCCAATCAGTTAAAGATCTTAAGAGCAAAAAGTGAGGTTTGCTGGAGATGAAATTCGGCCTCAAGGCTGTAATAAAGAAGGCCCGCCCGAGTCTGCAGCCTCCCAGGCTGCCCTCCAGATTTCAGATCTGCCAGATCCTACAACCGTGTGAGCCAATTCCTTAAAATAAATAATATCTATTCTTCTCTAGGTTCTATCTTGCTGGCCGGTACACTGCTTTTGAACTCTACGACCCACTACCCCCCACACGCCTCCACTTCCTCATCTGTGGTCATAGTACCCATTGCGCAGTGTTGTTGGGGGACTGAAGGAAACATCCTATAAAGTCCTTAGACCAGCGCCCAGCATATGAACTAACTCCTAGCCAGCAACAGGAGTTGTCTGGTGGAGCCCAGTACTTTCTAGGACAGCAGCCTGGCTCTGTGTCCTTCCCGGCCACGCACGGATCTACCCTCCTCCACCAGACCGCATGTGCCTTAAGGGCAGACTGTGGGGTACTGATTTTTGGATGCCCTACAACTTCTAGTATGCACTTGGTGCTCAATAAATGTTGGCTGATTAGCCAAGTGGTTGAGTGTCCACCAATGCTTCTATCCTGCCATTATTTTGAAGGAAATCTGGTGGCCCAGAGTCAAACAGAGTCTCTTCTGTTCCTATCACCCTCTGCTCAAAACATGACTCTATTCTCCCCATGCCTCCCATGCAGGAAGGAGGACCTCGCCCGCCCCTCCCCTGCCCATTCTCTCTCTAGCCAGCATATCCAAAGGGTGTGGAGAGAGGCTTTCCCTGCCCAAGCCCTGGTGAGTGAACCCTTGCGGAGCCACTGCCTCACCACCTGGAACATACTCAGCAGCCCAGGACTCCCAGAGCCGATCAGGAAGGGGAAGGTTTGATTTCCAGCCTTCCAGGCCCCACCCAGACGCCATTCCTCCCTAGAGGCCTCCCTTGATCCGGATTGGAAGTGACTGCTTCCTCCTCTGGGCACTCCTGGCTCTTCCCACTTCTCAAAGTGATGGGGGGCTGGCTCCCCCGAGCAATGCAGCCTGTGGGAGGCCACTGTGTTTCTGTTGACTCACTTGGCCAGTCAATCTTAGAAGCATTTACACTTGGCTTGACAGCCCATGGAATTCATTTTTGTCACTCCCTCAGTAATTATCTGCCGTGTGTCTGCTATGGCCCCGAAGCTACCTTACGTGCTGGAGGGACAGACAGGAACCCCGTGGATCCAGCCAGAGGGCAGGTCTCACGCAAGAGAGTTTGCCAGAAGACAAGGTAGGGAGAGGCAGAGAGAACTTTCCAGATGGACAACTCAGCCCACGCTGCCTCCCACTAAGCCGGGAGGTCACAAAAAGTCAAGGTCTGTTCCTAGTGGGATGGAAAGGGGAAACAGAGTCGGAAGGCTCTAAGTTTCCCGAGTGGCTGACCAACCCATGTACAAGAAGAGCAAAATCCATCCCCTTAACTGGGACCCTCGTTCCCATCTACATGGGGACTCCGTACAGCCGGAACAGAGGGGGTGACGTACATGAGACCATGAAGGACCACAAAGGGCCTGACAGTAAAGCCTACAGATGCCCCAGGTGATCACACCTCCCTCCTGAGCCCCAGACACACGATAACCAACGTCTAGTACATGCTGTTCACTGGGAATCATTCAAGGGGGAGGCTGCTGGGCACAGGAAGCAGAGACAGGCTGGGAGCAAGGGGACACGGGGCTCACCTCCCCTGCAAAGGTTGTGGGAGGGGGAGGAAGAGGCTGGAAGAGGCAGCTTGAAGGTAAAGACAGTCCCTGGGAGGAACAAGCTATAAGCAGAAAGGGCAGGTGGCCAGGGCTGGTCAACTGATGTCTGCCCTCTGCGTTCTAGGGTTTGCCCCCCAGGGACGGCCTGCCTAACTGCCCGTGCCTCAGCAGTTCCCCCTCAGTCGCAGATGTGGGAGCCCAAGGAAGCGTTTAGAAAGTGGCTGGAAGATGTGGCCTGTGGGCCATTGCCTGCTGAGCACCAGCCTAAGCCCAGCCATGGCGGCCCCATTCTCCTGGCCAGGCATTCCATGTAAGCCAACTCCAGCCAGTGAGATCTGAGGGGAACCCCCACTGAGGATTTCTGAGGGCCCTTCTACTTGCTGCTCATTTTTATTTATTTACTTATTTTTAAGATATTATGTATTTATTTGAGATAGAAAAAGCACAAACCGGGCCAACAAGCCGAGGGAGAGGGTAAAGCAGACTCCCTCTGCCAAGCAGGGAGCCTGACATGGGGCTGGATCCCGGGACCTGGGATCATGACCTGAGGCGAAGGCAGACACTTAACTGATTAAGCCACCCAGGCACCCTCCTACATGCTCTTTAAGAAAGGGAAGAAACATGGGGACGAGATGGCTGCCTGGTCTTTTGCCGTACTTTGTCCTGCTGGGATGTGGTGACTGGGTCTGCCACCACCATCTTGGGACCATGAGGGGAGAGCCCAGAGGGTAGCAGAGGGGTGGAGGGGGAAGCACCTTGTCCTGACACGGCCACTGAGCTGCTGAATCAACCAGCCCCAGAGCTCCTTTACCTCAGCACTTCTCATCACAGAAGATAAATCGTTACTGCTGAACCTATTTTGGGGGCACGGCGGGGAGTGGGTAGAAATGAACTCTCAGCCAAAGTCCACTCAAACACCAGGACCCCAAGGCTGCCACTGTGAGAAACGTTTATACATCTTGGGTAACGTGGGGCCTCTTGACAGAGAGGAAGCCGGTGGTGGGCCTGTTTTCTAGAGAAGTCCCGTCAAAGCTGCCTTGCCTTGTTTCCTGGCCCGCATGTGCCTTACCATTCTTTTGAGCCAAGGCCTGGTCGATGAAGTCTGCAGCCCTTTCAAAGTAGGCGCTGAGGTTGAACTCCTGCGTGTCGTTGGCCTTGATGCCCAGGTAGGTGATGCCGGAGTCCTTGTAGAAGTTGGCATTGGTGTTGACATGCATGAAGGACCTGCCCTCCGCGGCATTCAGCACGTGCGTGATACCTAGTTTCTGCAGCTTGGGGATGTCTTGAGCCACAGACCTGGACAAGAGACAGCGGCAGGGGATGACTCACTCACCAGCTGGCAGCCCAGGGGGAGGAAGATGGAGAAGATTCTAAGTCTCCCGGCAAAGCGAGGAACCCTTGGTGCTCGGCCCCTGCTAGCTTCCCCTCATCTTATGAGCCACCTCCCTCCCTCCAGCCGTATCTAATTACCAGCAGCTTCCCCAAATAGCCGGGGTGGTTTCATGCCCATGTCGTTCCCTCTCTTTGAAATGCCCTTCTCGAGCTTCTCCGTGGACAGACACCCTCTCGTTTTTCACCACCCTCTGCAATGTGTCCTCATCTCCCCTCCACCCCCAACGTGGCATCTGGCTTCCTACCCTGTGGTGGGGGGGTACAGCCTAGTGGGCTCAAAATGGGCTCTAGAGCCAGACTGCCTGCGTCTGAATCCAACCCTCAGACCTACCATCCAGGTAACCTTGAGCAAGCCACTTAACCTTCTGGTGACTCAGTTTCCCTGTCTGTCAAATGGGGAGGCTACCCCTTGGGGTGGCTTGTGTTACACGAGTGGTCCTATAGACAGAGCCCACACTGTAGTCCGTGCTCTTCTAATGCCTGATTGTGCTTCTTTGTTCTGATCCCCTCAAGTGAGTAACCCACTCCACTGCCCAGCACCTGCTATCAGCACCCGGTACTTAGTAGGCATCAACTGACTACGTAGTGAATCCAAGAAAAAGGAAATCAGCACATCTGAGGCAGCCTCCTTCCTTGGATCATAAAATACGACAGCCCCTCTAGTCCCCCAGAGGGACCCTTTCTGACACCGAGCACCAGCCACATCTCTGAGGCTCTCCTGGGTGAGTAAGCACTTGAGGACCCAGTGGCGCCAACTCTGGGGGTTATAAAACATTTGATCTCAATAGTCAAAGGGCTCCTTTATGTCATCTCCCAACAACGTCCCAATTCAGACAGCAGTTTATACTTTACAAAATGCCTTCTCCGACAGGAGATCTCGTCTGCCTGAAGCAAGCCCTGGCCTTGAGCTCTGGTCCCAATGGACGGTGGAAGGATGAGCTGCGGGCTCACGCAGACAGCCGAGCGGCGAGCTGGGACGAGGCCCAACGCCAGCCCTGTTCTGTCTCCCCCTCACTCTGCCTGTCATGTTCACATCAACTGCATATCCTGAGTTCTAGAAAATGAGGCTCATACAGGCTCCTCTCTGCCGTGTGAGCCCTGATTTGATTCAGGGGCTCCCAACAGGCAGGGAGCATGAGGCGCTCCATGCTGAGCGCCCCCCCTCCCCCAACACACACCCCTGGCCAGGTCAAAGCCAGATTCGTTAATTGGCCAGGGGACGTGTTTTTCTACAGTGGCCACTCTGGCTGCCACCAGACATTCACAAGCTCGGTTTCCACTCAGGAAGTGGAGGCAGCTGAATGTGCCCAAGTGCCCTGGAGAGCAGGGTCTCCGAGGGAGCCAAGGCCACTTGCTGCTTCGGTGTCAGGACAGGGCGCTATCCTCAGAACTTTGCAATTTCCTGGGCCCTTTGGCTGAGGCTCTGGGACTGTTTTAGCTGTCCCTGCTCACCAGGCTGCACATGGTTGTAGAGCAGTGATCGATTCTCTGAAGGTGAGCTCCCATTCACCTCCCTTCTCCATTACACATTCAACAAATTCACCATTACCATTACTATCACTGTGAATGCACACTCAAGTGCCTGACACACAGTAGGTGCTCAATATGGTGAATGAATGGACGGAGTGGATGAGATTGTCCCCCATGACAGTGGGACCTGCTTTAGAGACCCTATTTAGCCCCACGATGACCCCTATTTTTGTGGCACCCTTTAGCAGGATAAGGAAGCAACAGGTTGTAGTACAGGATAGGGGATACAGACATGAACGAGACATTAACCCTGTCCTCACGGTCCCTCAACCACCCTGTGCCACCATGTCCTCCAGGGTAAAAGGAGAGAGGGGAGTTAATTCTGGGTTTCCAAAATGCAGACCCTGGCCCATAAAGCTTAGGGCCTTAGTAAATCAAACCCTATCTGTTAGGCAGGAGAAGGAGCGAGGAAACCCCAGCCCTGCCCTCCGGATCCCTCATCTGGAGTGTTTCGATTCTCTGATCTGGTCTGCCCAGCCGGGGAAAGTTCCACGCCCGATTTGTGACGTCAGCCGGTTGCCATGGCAGCGAAGGCAGACATTCCGCGGTGACCTCACTGCAGAACCAGGCAGCTGTCACATGACGCGCGGGCTGGAGACCGGCCGGGTGACAGAGGGCCACCTGTTAGGTGATCACGGTGGCCCGACCCCGCCCAAGGCCGAGCCCCTATCGGGTGGCGGCTTCGGGCGGACGCCAGGCTGGCCGAGCGCCCCGGAATCCGGGCCCCCCGCGAGGGGAGGAGGACCGCGCGGGGCCGGGGCGGGGTCTAGCCCCTCCACCTCCCCCCGCGCGGGGGCGGGCGGCGACTCCAGCCCCTGCCCGGCCCCCACGGTGTTCCCGGAGGTCGACCACGCCCCACAAACCGCCCCCCCCACCCCGTACGCCCGCGACGCCCCCACCCCGGCTTTCGGGTGGGCGGGGCGCCCCAGCGGCGACTCACGCGTTGCCCACGTAGATCCTGGGGGTGACCTCGTTGCAAGGCTGGCTCGGTAGGCTGTAGCAGCCGCTGCCATCCGACAGCAGGTCGTTGAGATCCTGCACCGAGAGCTCGAACGGGCCCGACATGGCGACGGCCGGGCCCTGCACGCCCGGGCAGCAGCCTGCGAGGGGAGAGCCGCCGGGTCAGCTGGGCGGGGGCTCCGGAGCCGGGACCCGCCCGGTCCCGCCCCGGAGGCGGTCCCGCCGGGCGCGGGAAAAGGCGGAGCGCGGACGTCCGGCGCGCTCAGCTCCCCGCAGGGAGGCGGGCCGCCGGGGCCCGCGGGGACGCTCCGGGGGCCCCGGGCCTGCCCTCCCTGCCGGCGGAGGTGGCGCCACCCAGGTGTTTTAGGGGGTCCTCGGTCCACCCCCAGCTAAGGGCTTTTCTGCATCATTATAAACGGGGAAGTTCTGTAACAACTTTGGATTAAACGCAGAGCGACATTAAATGTTCCAACTGAACAGGGTACGCACAGGTTTTGCTGTTTTTGCAGTTTTAGCGGGACACCCGGATTCCACTTGTGAACTGACTCTGCCTGCTGCGGACCAGCGGCATTGACATCCCGGGGAGCTCGTCAGAAACGCAGTCTCTCCCCAGCTCCGCCACGCTGAATGAGGATGTGCATTTTACAGCCCGCCCTCCCGCCCCCCCGCGATCCTTACAAAGGTTCAAGTTTGGGAAGCCCAACTCTGAGGCACATTTCTTCCAACATTTATCCGGCTTCAAAGCTTGGACTCTGTGCAGCCAGGCTTCGCATTCTGACCCTGGCAAATCAGCCTCTCTGAGCCTGTTTGTTGGGGGAGGAGAATAAATGGGGATACTAGTAGCACCTAACTCCTAGGGTTGTTTGGAAGATTAAATGTGACACCAAGGAAATCGCCCAGCACTGTATAGTGAGCACCCAGTAGGTTTCTGCCTCTACATCAGCCAATGCCGTGGGCACCCACTAGGTGCTACTCCACCTGTACTGGCCTGGAAACCATCAGGCTCCTTCGCAGCCCTTCCAGGAGCAGCTACCAGCCCACCATGAGCCGTGATCGCGTTGGCAACCCCTCATTTGCTGAAATCCCACTAAAAGCAGAAGACAGACTCCGTCTTTCCCCAGTGCGGATGGCAGACTCCCGCCCCACCCCCACTCCTCCAAAATGCAAATGCCCGGGGAGTTTAGGAAACCCCCCATCCTGAGCCCAGCCGCAACACGAACTTGGTTCTTGAGCAGCAGAGCAGCCTGTTGCTTTGAAGTTCAGATTCTTCATCTGCAAAACGAAGAAATTGCATGAGCTTCTCACTAAGGCCATCTTTCACCTGCCCCCATAAGCTTGGGGTCTCCCACCTCCGGAAGATCCATTGTGGTGGAGATTCCTGAGCTTACAGCTGAAGGTGTGTGAACGAGCCTGGACTTCTCCATCCCCACCCCCACTTCCCACCGGGAGCCTTCCTACCCCTCCCAGCACACCACACCTTTTCCCCCTGCTGTTGGGGGGATCCACATGCCAGGCAGGTTCTGAGTCTTGTCCCCCATCTTGATTTGGACCTGTGTTAGCCTTCAAACAGAAGTCCAGGGATAGCCAGGCACGCTCTGTCGCTCCTCTTCCTTCCCCAAGACCTGTCCCTGATGTCATAACGGGGTAACTATGACAGCCTGTCGTGGGGACAGCTAACTACCTCACAGAGGAGCCTGGGTGCCTCATTTCTGAAGTGAGACTAGGAAGAGAAGATGAACAATTCCCTGGATTATCTAGCCTACCCTGTAATCGTCTCTAATCACAGACAGAGCACAACCTTCAGGAAGAAACTGGACTTTGGCCACTATGTATTTCATAAGAATAGAATACAAATAGGTATGTGGACAGTTGGGGTGGGACATCTGCGATTAGGGGTCCTGGAACGGTTGGCCTCAGAGAGATTGGCAGTAAACCAGACCACTACTGGCTTTGTGATGATATGGCCTTATCAGTTGGCTTGGGTCAAGAGGGCATCGGCATCTGTGACATTTATCTCCCAGCAGGAGTTCAGTGGTTGGAAACGCTCACTTAAACTCTTTCAAAGCCGGAGTAAGCTAGAAAGAGGCTAGGACTCCAGCTCCCAACAGGCTAGTCATACTGGGAAAGGACGCAAAGGACATTGATCTCTGTTTTACTTGTTCTGGCCCTCACGTTCTGTTATTTGTGCTACAAACTCTTCAAAGATGTCCGTTTGGGAAATTAAACTAACAGAAAATCCCTGAACCAGAGTAAGGTCAGAATTCAACATCGTCCTGTTTACTAATGGGGGGCAGTTGTCTAGAACGGGAGCGGGTTTTCAAGGCGGCTAGGAGGACCCCTCTGCAGTAACGTGGCTCTCTTTTACCCTCTTAGTGAAGGCGACCGTCGACACAAAACCTCCAGTGGCACACACACATCACATTTTGAAACTCAGCAAACTACAGGTATTGGCTCTTGCTGTCTGTGGATGTACTTTATTGATTTTTTTATCTATGTCCCGAAGAGGTCCGGTTTCCCAGAGCCTCGTAAATACCCTCCTCATCCAGAGATTTGCTAAGACTCCCTGCCCTTTGCGCACCAGCCGTCCCTGCACGCTCCTCCCAGTCTCCACTGCAGCCCTCGATTTGCCCCTTTCCCACCATCCCAGAGGAGGGTGATGCAGAGCGCGGGGGGTGTTGGCCACTGTCACCACGGAGGGGGGCGCGGTTTCTTACCAGGGTGAACAGAAGCGAATTGACAAAATCGAGTATGAAAACAAACAACTGTGTCAGAAGATTGCAAATGCCCATCGTGGTCCTGCCAAGGTGGATTGCTGGAACGAGTATTTTTCCAAGAGGTAGTGTTCTTTCTCCTCTCCTGTGTTTGGGAAATCAGAGTCGACTTTCCCCCTTGTCGGATTTTAGTGCGAGATTCTCCTGAGCAGGAGGCGTCCTAGAGAGAAGGCATCTTGATGGGAGACCAGGTTAGGGAGAATGAGAACTCTCCAAAACAAGGTCCAAGCTGCACCCAGACCAATAGAGTAGAATCCTCTAGGGAACATCAGGGTTGAGAACCACTGATAGGAACCTGCCAGTGTTGTGTACGGACCCCAGAGTGTCGTCTAGTTCAACAGGTGTAGGGGGTCTCAGGGCTCAGCGGGAAGCCCTTAGGCAGCCTGGGTTTATGACATCACGACTTCATCCAAGAGGGGAATTTTTTTCTCCAGCCATCTCAGGATTTTGTGTTTTTCAGCTTAAACAGAGAAACAAGGAACCGGGAACTCGTGAGAATCACCGTGGAAAACCAGGGCATTCTGAAGAGGCTTGGTGATCGCAAACCCTACTATGACCGCAGGTTGTCCGAGATGGACTGGCAGGCACGTGGCTGCTCTGTGTGCCTCCCTTGTGCCTGCACAATGCATCTGTGTTCAGAGTAGAGTCAGTCTCAGAAGGCATTCCCTAAGCAGCTGAAGGAGAAGTCATGCAAAATGCAGCAACTGGTAAAAGAGAAACCACCCAGAGCAAACAAAGCTAAGGACAGGAGGGGCGCCTGGGTGGCTCAGTGGGTTAAAGCCTCTGCCTTTGGCTCAGGTCATGATCCCGGGGTCCTGGGATTGAGCCCCACCTCGGGCTGTCTGCTCAGCAGGGAGCCTGCTTCCCCCTCTCTCTGCCTGCCTCTCTGCCTGCTTGAGATCTGTTAAATAAATAAATAAAATCTTTAAAAAAAAAAAAGCTAAGGACAGGAGCAAACCATCCAGGAGCTAATCCATTTGCTCCCTGGGTAGCAAAGCCGCCATGTATCAGTTTCAAAAACTATCTAGTGGCATCTTCCCTCAAGCTTTAATTCATTAAAAAAAGAATGTACAAGCAAGGAGGAGGAAGGGTACATGATTCAGTGTGCGGTTGATTTCCTTCATTTAGGAACCAACTTTCAAGAAGGAAAAAAAAAAAAAAGGAAAAAGCCTTCTGTGGTGCTTTTTTTTTTCTTTAAAAAAACAAAAAACAAACAAACAAACAAACAAAACCCACTCCCTGACTTTTGTCTGTAAGCCTTCTCTAAGCCAGCCTTAGGAGCTAGACCTCCAACTTTAGCCCCAGCCCCGTGGCATTGACAAAAATCTTTCTGATTTTTTCCCTTCAAGAATTCAAGGCGCTATATCAAAAATACAACAAGATATCTTCTCTCCCGAGATGGATAGGTATGTCTTAACATGGCTGCTTCTTACTGGGAAATAACAGTGATCACGTTGGATAGCAAAGCCCTAAGAGCCATACAGATGGAGCACAAGGGACCCAGTTTTAAGGGGATGGATTTTTGCCCTTCTGTAATATAACAGAACTTAGAGCCCTCTGTTTCTTCTCTCCAAAAGAGTAGGAAATGGCTGGCTTTTGTCATCAGCCTTGAGTCTTTCCATGAGTCTAAGGGGAAGTGATTTGTTCCAGTAAAATATAAACAGGAGGTCTCGTGATTTTCATATTGGGCAAAAGTTACATTACAGGTCTCTGTCACTATTCACATACTATTGTGTTGGCATTTTGTATTATTTAACATTATTAGGAATGACTAAGCTGTGTGTGTGTGTGAGTGAGTGTGTGTTTTGCCCCTGGGGAAAAGGATAAATGGACACTCAGGCTCTCCAAAGTATAGTTCCATATAATTGGTGTTTCTCCATTTCTCTCCCTCTTTTCTCCCTGAAAACAGGGTTACTCACCATGGAAAAGATACAAAAGAAAGCCCTAGGATTTCTTAGCTGCTTAGAATTTCAAGACACCCCTAAGTGGCTGAATGCTTAATCTTAGGATGCTACAATAAAGCTTGGAACATAAAATGAGTAAGTTACATTGAAAGTATGTACCCAAAGGCGTTAAGTCCCATCCCAAAATGGAGACAGAGTTCGGGCAGGCAGAAGGCAGGATGCAACAAGCATTTTTATTTGGGGCTATAAAAAGGAGTTTCTATGAGAGCATAAGAGAGAGAAATACCTTTTTAAAACACACGCCATCGTCAGCATCCTAGAGGGGAGGAAGGTGGGGTAAGATGACCCAGCCCTAAGTATAGCTCTGTCAAAACGGAAAACAGAAGCACGTGATAAGATTAAGGTTCAGACAACACAGAGAACAAATGCCATTAGTCTCTCTGTGAATACACAGCATTGGAAAAGAATGCTTCATTGAAGTTTCCGTGTACTCTGTTCATTTATAGGGAGCAGCAACAGTGAAAGTGTCAAACACATCTCAAAACATAGGCAAGACAACACAGCTTGAGGGCTGTGACTGGTCGTGCTGGGTTTGAGCCTGACATTTTAAACTTTTTATGGAGAGAGGGTAGACCTTAAGTGTTCTCACCACAGATAAACTTTTTATTTTAAAATAATTAGATTCACAGGAAGTTGCAAATAAATGTTCGGGGGTGGGCGTGGGGGTGGGGGACTTCTGCACCCTTCACCCAGCCTTCCGCAAAGTTAGCACCTGGTGTAACTGTAATATGATATCAAACCAGGAAGCTGACGTTGGTGCAATCCATAGAGTGTATACAAATTTCACCAGTTATGCATGCACTGGTGTGTGTGTGTGTAGCTCTCTGTAGTGTTATCAGATGTGTAGCTTTGGGTAACTAGAGTCACATTCAAGGTACATAGTTGACTGTACCATCATCAAAAGACTTCATGGTACCACCACCACCCCTCTCTTTTTTTTTTAATTTGACAGACAGAGATCACAAGTAGGCAGAGAGGCAGGCAGAGAGTGGCGGTGGGCGGGGCGGGGGGAGAAGGAAGTAGGCTCCCTGCTGAGCAGAAAGCGGGGATGTGGCGCTGGATCCCAGGATCCTGGGGTCATGACCTGAGCGGAAGGCAGAGGCTTTAACACACTGAGCCACCCAGGCACCCCATGTACCACCCCTTTTAATGACAGCTCCCCCTTCCTCCCATTCCTAACCCCCGGCAGTCACTAATCTGTTTTCCATCTCCGTAATTATGTTATTTCATGAGTCTTACATAAATGGGATCATGTGGTAAGTATCCATTCTTTTGAGGCTGGCTTTCTTAAATTCCATCTAATTTCCTTGCGGTTCATCCAAGTTGTGTACATCAAAAGTTCATTCCATTTTTACTGCTGCGTAGTATCCCATGGCATAAATGTACCAGGTGTTTTGGAACCATTTAACTGTTGGAGGACATTGGGGTAGTTTCTAGCTTTTTTGACTCTTATGAATAAAGCAGCCATGAATATTTGTTACAAGATTCTGCCTGAAAATAAGTTTCATTTCTCTGAGAGAAACACTTGAGAGTATAATCTGGGATGAACACTTGAGAGTTGTATGGTAAGCCCATTTTATTTTATTTTTAAAGATTTTGTTTATTTATTTGACAGAAAGATCACAAGTAGGCAGAGAGGCAGGCAGAGAGAGAGGGAGGAAGCAGGCTCCCTGCTGAGCAGAGAGCCCGATGAGGGACTCGATCCCAGGACCCTGGGATCATGATCCGAGCCGAAGGCAGAGGCTCAACCCACTGAGCCACCCAGGCGCCCCTGGTAAGCCCCTTTTAAAAGGAACCACAAATCTGTTTCCTGAGTGGCTGTACCATTTACATTTCCACAGTGGATGAGTGATTCCATTTCTCCACATCCTCACCAGCATTTGATAGTTTTCATTTTAGCCATTCCGATATGTGCATGGTGACATTTCTTATGGCCCTAATTTGCAATTCTCTGGTGATTAATGAAGTTGAACATCTTTCATAGGCTTACTTGTCATCTGGATATCCTCTTGTGTGAAATGTCTGTGAATGTCATTTGCCCATTTCCTAACTGGACTGTTCATTTTTTTTTAATATTGAATTTTGAGAGTTCTTTATATATTCTAGACCAAATCCTTCGTTGGATATAGGACCTGCAAAACATTTCCTCCAAGTCTGTAATTTGTTTTTCCTTCCTCTTAACAGAGTCTTTCGTAGAGCAAAGTATTTTTATTTTGATGTCATCCAGTTTATCAATGATGAAACTGTTCTGTGTTTTGACCATATTGATAATCAATATCCTGGTGACACTGCGTCATAATTTTGCCACGTGCTACCCCTGGGGAAATGGGGTAAAGGGCACACAGGATCTCTCTCTATGTTATTTCTTACATCCATGTAAATCTCCAATTATCTCAAAAAGTTTAAAGAATAAATCATATGTCTGATTGTAAATTCATTATTCACTGGTTCCAGTTGATCTCAGTTTGAGGAATCACCTTCATCTAGATTCTTCTCTAGAGATACAGGTTAGAAACCTGGGAGTCATCCTTTACTTTGCTCTCTCTTTCTCCTTCTCCCTGAGTACATAATTTCTTTTTTTTTTTTTTTAATTTTTAAAAGATTTTATTTATTTGAGAGAGCATGAGCAGGGAGAGGGGTAGTGGGAGAGGCAGACACCCCCCTGAGCAGGGAGCCGGATGCAGAACTCAATCCCAGGACCCCAAGATTATGACCTGAGCCGAAGTCAGACAATTAACTGGCTGAGCCACCTGCGCGCTCCAGCTCTGCCTACACATTTTCAACCCAGCACTCGTACCGCTAAGTGTCTGCATATGCTATTGTTAATTTTCCCTCATCTGAGAATGTCTTCACTTCCCTTTCGTTCCTTAAGGGTAATTTCATCGCATATAGAATTCAAGATTGACGGTTCTTTGCTCTCAGCACTCTATAAATGTTGCGTGACTTCTGTCTGCCTCCATAGTTTCCTTTATAAGCAATACTGAAATAGAACTCAAATTGGTGTTCCTTCCTGGTTGTTTCTCCCTGTTTTTCAGATTTTTTCTTAGTCTTTAGTTTTCAGAAGATTAGTTATGATGTGTCTTCTTTGGTCTTAACCTACTTGGAGTTTATTGGCTTCTTAAATCTGTAGGTTTCTATCTTTCACCAAATTTAGGGAGTTTTCAGCCCCAAAAGTATTCTTTGAGTACTTTTCAGTTCCACATTTCCCCTCTCCCAGGATTCCGATTTTTCAAACATTGGTCTTTTGTTATTGTCCCTGATCCTTGTCTTTTTTTTTTTTTCCCTTCCAGTCTGTTGTTCAGATTAAATTCTATTGATCTGTCCTTAAGCACTCTGCTTTGATCTTCTGTCATTTCCATTCTACTACCGAGTTCATCCAAGTTTTACCTTTCACAATAATTTTTAATTTCTGTAATTTCGATTTGGTTCCTTCTCATAACTTCTATTTCTTTGCTAAGATTTTCCAATTCAAGAGAATTTGCAATTGCCTATTGAAGCATTTTTATTACAACTGCTTTAAAATCCTTGTGAGATAAATTGTAACATCTGAGATAAATTCTAAAATATCAGTATTGGTATCAGTTGATTGTTTTTTCCTTACATTGTTGTTTTTCTGGTTTGGGGTATGATGAGAGATTTTCTATTGTATCCTGGACTTGTGGGTTATTATGTTAGGGATCTTTTAATTTTATTTACATCTTCTAGTTTAGCAAGTAGGAGACCTGCTTAGGTGTAGTGCATTGTTTTTGATTTTTTTATGGGCTTTAGTTCCAAGGGAAGTTCATTTCTCTCTCCTCTTTCTTTTTTTTAGTTTTATGGTTTTATAAACACAAACACGATATGCATATAAGCTGTCTATGCGTTTTCTTCACTGTGCCACCAGGCATTGGGATTGGCATCTCTGATGGCCAACTGGGTTGTTCTTTCCACCGCGGCTTTGCAGTTCTTGGAGGAGACATCGTGACCAATCTCTGCACAGTGAGATTTATTGCCCATCAGCAGCATTTCAGTCTCCTTGATGTTGTGGACTAGGGACTTCCAGAAGCCACTGGGCAGCATGTGTTCTGTTTCCCTGTTGCTCCTGTATCCAATGCTGGGCATCAAGATCTGGTCATTGAATCTTCTGGGCACCATACTGTCAATGTCTCTGGGCTTCCGCTGGTTGCGCTTAATTTTGACATGCCAGCCTGACAGGTGCCGAAGAACTTCTTGGTCCTCTTGTTAGGCACCTCAGGCTTCACCAGAGGTCTGAGGGCGGCCATGATGCCGAGTAAGATGGCTGCCACCAAGCCAGGCAGCCCTGAGGAGGAGACGGCAGTGTGATTTTCTGACCCCTGGCAATACTGTTCTGGTCTGTGTTGTTCTGTGGGTGCTGCTAGGGTTCCCGCTCAGTCCCTGCTGGTGTCTTCTGTGGTGTCAGAAGGTGCCTCCTTGGATTGCATGGTATTGCCGGGCCGCCTTCTGGAGAGGGGCAGGGAGACACCGGGCTTTGCTGCTGCTGGGAATGAATTGGGCCACTTGCTAGAACCCTGGTGTGAAACTCCCCATAGGTCTCCACTGGGCTCCCTGTCCTTTGGCAAAGAAAGTAAGCTCTCCTTTGTTTTTTTCCTTTTTTCTTGTTTCTCCCCTACCTTCCTTGTCTATGTCTGTTGGTGGTTCTGGGTTGCAGGCCCTTCAGAGCTTAGTCCAGGGTATATGGCAGATGAAAAGAAAACCCAGGAAACTCCCCACATTGTTGTCCCTCAAGTCCTGAGGTCCCTAGCCAGCCCACCATTGCCTTTCTTTTTTTTCTTTTTAAATATTTTATATATTTATTTGGGACAGAGGGTACACAAGCTGGGGCAGGGAAAGGAACAGAGAAGCAGGCTCCCTGCTGAGCACAGAGCCCAACACAGGACTCAACACAGGGCTCGATCTTAGGACCACAAGACCATGACCCAAGCCAGACACTTAACCTACTGAGCCACATAGCGTCCCACCCACCCCCCGCCACACACACACACCAAACCATCAAGCTTTCAGGGTCCTTTTATCATTGTTTTTAAACTTCCAAGGTTTTCAGTGGTACTTAGAGGAGAAGGAAAATGTGATTCTACACCATCTTGTTCTGAAACCACAAGCCTGACTTTTAAAGGAAGCAATAGATTGAGACTATATTCAAAGGGCAGGGGAAAAAAAGTAGAGGAAGAAATTGCCCCACATCAACTCCTCCAGAAAAATGCTTATTGGTTCTGACCTGGATGACTCACGACTGGGCTTTGGGCTTGTGCTCGTGTATTGTCATTAACTAAATCACCGAGGGCTGTCGCCTCGGTGTGCATAATCCCTGTGACTGGGGCCGGGGCATCGGTGATGGGACACTGGGTAAATGGATGTAAAATTGTGAAAGGCTACACTCTTGATGTATGTATTCAAACATGCAAGGGTAAAAGCACGATTGGTTGACGTTGATCCTCGCTAAGCGCTACCTGAAGGATGGATGGTTGTAACTTTCTTAAAGCCCCCTCTTGCAGAGAGTGGAAAGGATGGCAGGAGAACTTACAAATTGCTGGATCAAGGATGGCAAACAGGATTAATTCACTTGCTCATTCTGCCCAGTTGATAACTGGATAACTTTGTCCTGAGAGATCCCAAAGCCGTGCCTAGATTCAGCAGGCGTGTCATGTTCAATGAGTCCCATCGGCCACGGATATGAGAATGGGCGGTGGCAGCAGATATGCCCCACCCACTGGACATCCCCCATCTAGAAGAGTCCTCTAGAGCCCACATTCTTCTTGTAGACACAGAGCTTACCCGAGTTTAAAGGCCCATGGGGGGAAGAAAGCTGTATCTTGAGGGGGTGTGTAATAAAAAGATTTCTTGGTGTGGGGCCCCGGAGCTTTTGCCAAGATTTTGCCCAGGGGTTCAGAATGTATGTAGTTCTAGCTGAAATGGGACTGGGTATATCATTTACACACACCCCACCACTATCTATGTATAAACAAGTGTGTGTGTGCGTGTGTTTTTTAACAAGACTTTTCCACTTTTTACAAACAGTATAAACACTTTACAAACAACCTCTATCTCTGGGGCCCTACCCACTCTACTGTCGCAGACCAACAGCAGGTAACAGCATATCTCAGGGGCAAGGAAGTTACTTGGATGGGAAGTGAGGCAGGCACCCCACTTCCATGCCCTGCTTTGTGATATGCACGAAGAGAATTATTGCCATTTTATCTGACGATTGCGTAAAAATATTACAAAGCCAAAAACACCTGTTGAGTAAAATGACAAAGGGAAAAAAAAAAGCCAACTGGTGTTCAACCCCTCTGTTCGTACACTGGAGGAAAACCCACCCTAATGGGATTTTGCGAAGAGTCGGTTAGTATCTCTCAAGAGTCGTTTTGACTTAATTGTTTTCAGCCTCAGATCCTGACTTTAGGTCCTGGCTCTCCCGTATAATACACACAACTTTGTACGTGTCCTTCACACTTTAGGGCAGTTGTCCCAACCCCCACACCCCACCCCCACCTCCACCCCCGCTGCTATTTTGGAAAACTCGAGACTCATTTCACTTGTTAAGGATTTGTGCGTGGTCAGTGCAAAGAAGTCCTTATCCTTTTGCTAGAAAGATCTGAAGAAAGAGATCCTGGCAGGTGGACCTACCAGGTTAGTGGGCTAGAAAGTTGCAAAGGTGGCTTTGGGTGAGGATGCAAAATGGAAATTCCTAAAGAGGCAGCACATCTTCTTCCTGGCACTTTGCCCTGAACCTGGTCCCCTTTACTTCTCATGAGGGAAAGAGCTTGGCATGGGTAAGCAGCTTCTTGGCAGTCTCAGAAGTTACTGCCACGCTGAATTTTATTGTAAATTCAAGTTATGGTGAGAAGGGCGAGAGGGACAAGGGATGGAATGGAAAAAAGAAAAGCCAGGGCTTAAGGTTAGAAGTCTGAGGGGATCTAGAAAGGGGACAAGCAGCCTTACATTCCTCCAGAGTCCCTGAAAACACCACCGTTATCATACAACAGCACAGAAATTCACGATAATGAAGTGTGCCTTAATCTTCAAAAAAAAGTTTGTGTTTGCCATTTAAGAAGGCAGAGAACCTAGTTTCCTACTGCCAAGCAAACATGATCACAAAGGTTAAAACCAACATTTTAGTGCTCGAGGACAAGGGAGCTTCGGTTGCAAGGAAAAATCTCCGTGGGTAAGGATAACTCCATTTCCAGCAAAGCTGAATCAATGAAGCATCCCTCTGTTTATCATCTCTGCAAATCGGTACCTTGTAAATCCGTCCCCCCAAAAGACAGTGGCTACATAACTTCTATATAACTTCCAGGCAAAGAATCAGGGTCAACTTGCTTCTGACACTTGAGTGAGTGAAATGTTACTTTGTGATACATCCTCTTTCCAATTCACATTCTCTGCTCCAAAGGGATGCAATGAAAAACAACAGACAAAACCAATAACAGACCAGACTCCACACACATATTCTTCTGCACGAGGACGTTTATGGAAAATTCTGCTCCTCTCCACTCTTAAGATTCCTTGATGGTAGCATGGGGGAGGGCTGGTCGAGGGGGTCCTCCTCCAGCTCCTCTCCAGCCCAGATGTTCTAGCATACAGTTACCTGACCCAACTAATAGGCACCCAGTGAGTGTCCTTGCCCAGCTTCTCCAAGAGCGCTCTGAGCTGGCTGTGGGCGCTCTGAAGGTCCTCCTTCACCAGCACGCTGTCCACCAGATGCCCGTAGTGCTGATCTATGAAGGCGGCGGAGGCGGCCATCTCTTGCTGCTCCTCGTCCTGCAAGGAAAGGGGCCGTCATGGAGCCACTGGGTGGTCCTCCCTCAAAACAAGAAACCTCCAGTCTTTTTCTTGGGCGGTGTTCTCAGGTCTTGCTTTTAAGTGATGGGTGGGTGACTTGGGACGGTGAATAACCCATGGCATACACAAGAACAGAGTATGGTGATAACACCCGATCACATGTCCGATAATGTGGCCAGACTTAGTAGGCACAATCCTTGTTCGTCTTCTCAGAATATCTACCGTTAGCTCTTAGGACCTGTTAACCTCACCCATGACATGGGCTTTGGGTGGACGCTAATTCTACAACCGTGTGTACAAATAATGTCAGTATCACACTTCCGGGTGGAAGGTATTTCCAGAGAAGGGGGTACCATTGTGTTGTGTGTCAAGGCAGTTAAGTCATTATGGCAAAGAACTACAAATACTATTAACTATAAGCAAAGCAAGCATTTCTGGAATCAGCAAGGGGGAAAAGAGGGAGGATAAGTAACTCTCATGCCCTCTGAATTCAGACTCCTAAATTCATCACGTAGAACTTAATTCTTCTTGCCATTTCCTCATACCAGAGCCCATTATAAGCAAAGTAGCTAGAGTGGAGTTCTTTACAAAAGTGCTGGTACAATCCTGACCAAACACCCCATTTCCCTGGGGTCCCCGACTTCCTTCATCAGACTGCTTTCCTGGCCCCTAACACTGAGGGACAGGTAGCCGGCGAACCCTCCTTTGCCCAACCTGCACAGGGTTTGCTTCTTTATTCAAAAACACCTTGAGGGGTGCCTGGGTGACTCAGTGGGTTAAAGCCTCTGCCTTCAGCTCAGGTCATGATCTCAGGGTCCTGGGATGGAGCCCTGCATCGGGCTCTCTGCTCAGCAGGGAGCCTGCTTCCTCCTCTCTCTCCGCCTGCCTCTCTGCCTACTTGTGATCTCTGTCTGTCAAATAAATAAATAAAATCTTAAAAAAAAAAAAAAACACCTCGAAGATGCAGAACCTCAAGCAGGTAGTTGACTGACGGTTAGCTTCTGCCTTCTCTCTTGTGCTCACAGAAATTCAGTGCTCTTACAGTGTGGGGGAGCCGTCCTCCCCCAAAAAGACCCACATTCCAAAATATTCCCTCCTCCTCCTCCTCCTCTTCTCTCTGTTGCCATCAGCCCCAGGTCCCAAGTTTAGCAAGAGCACTTGTGGGGTCAGAATATAGGTTCTAAAGGCCTAGGAAAGGGTTGGGCATGCTGCCACAGAGATGGGAGAGACTGGATGCGAAGCTGGTGTTTCAAATAAGAACGACTGGGGTGTGGCCTGGGAATTGAACAGATCAGTGCGATCGAGTCTTTGACAGATGTCCCCTATTTTCTGGGAGGATCCTTCTGTGAAGGAGTGAAGGGTGGGGAGTGATCCTTGTCTGAAGCGGGAGGAACTTTCAGCTGCTCTACCTGGGCTTTCCAGTGACCCGACCATCTAAGTCTGGCCAATAGGCAAACGGAAAGACAGCCCCGTGCAGAAGGTACGAGGACACTTAGGCAGCTGTCATGAGCCCTTTCAGGCCCTCAGAAATGATCCACTTTAAACTTACAAGTGGGGCTGCTGTGTCCTCACAAGCAGGGGACATGGGTGGTGTCTTCCTCTTATCCTGAATCGCAGGCTTGACAAATATAACATAGGGCTTGAACTCTGAGGTCCTCAGTTGTTGCAGTGCCTGAGAAAGAAAGTTCAAAAATATTACACATTTGAGAAATATTTTATTATGAAACACTTTCTGAATGCTCCGTAAGGGTGTGCTGTATCTCAGAACCTCAGGGGCAAGGGTCCTGATCGCATGGTCTAGTGACAATGGACTTCCACTGGGCAGACCAGCTGCTCATTTTCCCATCCTCCACTTTGACACTGGACTTGGCCGGGCCCCAGAGGCCGGCTTGCTGAGAAGGAACGTTCTGAAGCCCCGGGTCCAGGTGTTGCCGTCTCTCTTAGCTCTGACCCCACAAGCTCTGATTAACCTTCATATGCCCTTCTCCACATGCCCCGTCCTGATAGAAGATTTAATGTGCAACTCTTATTAATCAAACGTCAGTTTGGACTACACTAATTCAAAATATGTGTTATCACACAGGCCTCCTTATGATATTCAGAGAAGAAAAGGTTTGCTAAGCAAATGAAGAGACTAAGAAACCATTTGAAACAAATGGTACAGACATTAGAAGCTTTTCAATGTGCAAATCATCCTGTTAGCGCCTATGACCTATAACGTAAGGGCCTCAGTTTGGAAACTGGCATTAAACGTATATGTACACTCTGCAGCCCCCCATTCAATAAAATCACTTTTCAGATAAAATTTTGCAATTCAGACTTTTAATTTCGATGATCAACCCTCAGCAAGTCCAAATGCGAGAGGGTTTTTCCTTCATAAACATAATGTGCTTTTCGGACTCTGTCTTAAGCCAACTCCTGTTAAATAAAGCCTACACCTTCTAGCATAAAATCAGAGCTCCAGTTCTATAGAGGAAAAAAAGAAAAACCCAGAGTGAGTTCAAAGCTTCGCAGTTTTTGTCAAAGACAAGGTTAAAAAGATGCTTGAGCCCCCGTCAAACACACGGCAGGCAGGGCACGCAGAACTGGAAACAGGTTGGAAGCCCTTCACAGGGTCATGTCTCCTTCCCTTTTCTCTTTCAAATGGCTCTCTGGGTCGTCGCAGATTCTCTGGCAATCTCTCAGAGATTCCCTGAGCAGCTGACTTGACTTGTCCTGTGGGCACAGGGGCGGTATCCCGGTACAGGGAGCTGGGCCCTGGCATCCACCCGTGCCCTGGCATCTAATTCCCCGTCCTGTCACCATGGACCAGCAGCACCCGTGCTACTACCTGGTCCCCTACACGCAGAGGCCACGACCCCAGGTCTGCAGGCCACTAGGGGGTCTTGGAGCATCCTCCAACAAATGCCATTTTGTGTATACATGTGCACGTTTCGGGGTGCAAAGCTTTCCTTAGATTCTCAAAGAGAGACCTAAGGAAATTTTAACATCCGGTCCCTTGGACTAAAAAAGCCTTAGACGGAGGTCAAATGTCCTGTGTAATATACAGCTCCCTCATTTATTATTATTTTATTTTGAGAGATAGAGCAGAAGGAGAGACTTTCACGCAGACTACCTACTGAGCACAGAGCTAGACGCAGGGCTCGATCCCATAACCCTGAGATAGGACCAGAGCTGAAATCAAGAGTCAGACTCTCAACCGATTGAGCCCCCTCATGGATATATTCCACCAACAGAAAATGCCCAACTGGCTCAGAAACTCACGTCCGGCTCCACGTCCACCAAACACACTTTGTTTTTGGCCATCACCGCCTGAATGGCGTCCAGACTGGTTCCGTAGAGGTTTTCCTTATATTCGCCATGCTCCAGGAACCTAAAACACCACCAACAGGCCTTCAGCTCCTGAGTTTGCCTAAATTAGCAGGTAAAGCTGGATGGACTTTCCATCACCACTCCTCTCCCGCATCCCCTGCCTTCCCAAAAGCGCTCCCACAAGGCCAAGCGGAACACCAGCCGGGGGCCCCCGAGGGCCAGCTGGGCCGTCAGGCCCACGCACCTGCTGTGATGTAAGTCAGCCTCGAACGCTTGCTTAGAGACGAAGTGATATTCCAACCCCTCCTTCTCATGGCTCTTTCGGGGCCTGGTGGTATCTTTGAAAAAAAGGAAAAGGGAAACCGGGCAAAGAGATGTCACCTCGCAGTGCGTGAGAACAGCAGCGAGCCTGGGTCTCCCCTTCCCCTCCAGAGCTCATTGCTGTTTTGTGAAGGAAACCAGCATTCCCATTTCTCAGTGTCGCTGGGGGGCAGGCACACTCCGCGATGTGGGAAACGAGGCCTCCCACTTTGCAGGGGAGGACAACTGAGTTGGAGGGAGATCAAGCCCAAGCTGGGGTGTGAGCTCTGTCCCATGCCAAGTGTTTGCCCCTAGCGGCCCCGCTAGATGGCCTGGCCGAAGTGGTGTTGGTTGTTAAGAATCGCAGGAGGGATCTCTAGCCCTAACTGTTGATTTCCTCCTTGTTTTCCTTTCTGCGAGCCATGGGGCCCCAGATACAGATGGCCCTGCTGGCGGCCTTTAAATCCTTATTCAGTGACTTCTCATTTCGAGAGCAGAGATGTGAAGACAGACAGTCCCGTGACAGACAAGATGCGGTTTAGCAAATCTGGCTCTCATACAACTTAGCGCAAATCAGGCAGCACTTCTCCACTGGTTTCTGTGATAGAACTGAGACGTGCACTTCAGGGGAAAACCAGGTCCTTCCCAGAAGGAGAGCACGCATGAAGGATCACATTGCTCTTTTCTACAGCATTCTGCAAGAAATGATGGGGTCCTGAAGGACAGAATTTTCATGACCTTGGGGACCAACCCAGGACGCTCTGTGCTCAACATGTGGCATCTCTGTCCCACGTTGGGGAGAGCTGATAGGGTCACTTTTCTGACCATGTCATTCACTTGCTTAAAAACTTTTTATTCACCACCGATAACATTCTAAAGACCTTAGATGAGTATCTCCTCCCACATGATCCACACTAGCCCCCTCCCCCAGTCCCTAATGCTGCAACCCTGGGTCACACCTCCATCGCTTTGCACAACCGTATCCCTCTGTATACAGAACTATTCCTTTCTTCCCTGCCTGGAAAACTCCTATTTATGCTTCAAAACCCAGGACTAAAGTCACTGCCTCTCTGAAGTGGGAAGCCTTGGGAAGCCTTCCTCCACTCTTTCAGGTCCTAAAAGCAAGGGGCGGGGGGACGTTCACCTATCTGTGGGGTACCTGAAGCGGGTAGGCCTGACCAACCATGTACCCCTGCCCCGGGGGATGGATCTGGAGGTTCTGAAAGATGAACATATGAGCAGCTTCCACAGGTTTCAGTCCGCCCTGGAAGGCAGTGGCCCTTGGAAGCCTACCTCCCAGGTCCATCAGAGGTGTGTCGCTAGAATGGCTTCTGGAGCCCTGCTGCCTCCCGCCCATCCCTGCCACTTTAGATAGGGCTCCGAAAGACAACTCTGACAACCCACAGACTGGGGTATGGGCCCTGAGGCCCAGGGGTCTGGTAAAAGAAAGGATTGGTAGCTGCCCTTAGAACACTCTGGAAAGGTCTCATTGCTGCCACCAGAGCCTTCCCTTTCGGTGACTACCAGGTGCCCACACTGCATCCCTCTGAGGCCAGAAGGACTAAGGGCTCCAGAAAGGGAAAGGACAGCCAAGGACAGGAGTGGCAGGCTTTGTGCGGTCTCATCAAGGATGTGACTGGACAGGCTGCCTGGGTTTGAATCTCGGCCCCACTACTTCCCAACTGTGTGACACTGGGCAAGTTACTTAACCTTTCTGAGCCCCAGCGTCTTCCTCTGCGATATAAGATGATGATCACCTTTCTCCTCAAGGGTATGGGGAGGGCTGCCCAAGCCACTGCCCATAGAAGCTCCCAGACCCTTCGTTCCCCTCTTCTGCATCACATCCAGAACCAGGGCCTCCTGCCTCCTCGGTCTCAGCTTCCACAGCTGCTCCTAGCCTCAAGAACTGGCAGGGGTATGAGCACTTTGGAGGGCACCCAGCCACTCCGATGGCCCAGAAGCCGGCTACAAGGGAGTGCACGAGCAGTCTCAGAACTCACCAGGCTCCCAGCTTCTCTGTCCTACTCTCTTACTCAAACAGAGGGCGGGGGCTGTCGGAGTCAGAGTCACTGTGAAGAGGAAGCTGGATCGTCCCCTTGGTGCCCAAGGTTGCTACTTTACCTGCAGTGTGCTCTAGACCTATCTCCCATTCCAGGAAGGAACTGAGAAGATGGTCCTCCAGCTTCTGACTCAGAGAGTCCTAGTGGACCCCTGAAAGTAGGTTTCTTATCATGCCTAGGTCCCATGATCTGCCCATAGCAGGCAGTGCCCATCGGTCCCTCAGACCCAAAGTAAGGATTAGGATGGATTTGGGGAGTCAAGTCCCTATGAACTCTTCACACACGGGTGTGCACACACAACCTCCCCCCCCACTGTGGGCCTCCTTACGTGGAACGGCGACGCCAAAGTGCTGTGGGTTCTCTGCCACCACCTTCTGCTTCAGCTCATGCAGTCGGGCTCCTAGAGATCCTGGGAAATGAAAGGAAGGCTGACCAGGGTCCCTGCTGAGCTCCCCCCCCCCACCAGTCCAGGAGGAAACCCGCCCACTCCTTGGAAATGCAGGCCCTCACCTACCAATCAGAACCACCAAGCGGGGCCGTTCACCAGGCTGGTGCTGGTACCTGGTTACCTCCTCGTAGGTCAGCAGCTCTGGAGACTCCGCTCCTGCACACCCCTTTCCTTCCTGGGGGCTTCCCGGTCTTTCCCTTCGGCCCAGCCGGAAGCTTCTCCGAAGACCAGCTTTGGGGGAAGGGTGGGGAGAACTGTGGCATCTTTCCCAGGATCTCCCAATAAAGACTTTCTCTACCTGGCCACACCTGGAAGGGGGGGGGCTGAGTCCCACTGGCCTCTCCCAATCACCTCCTGCTACAGGAAGGGGCTGATCAGGATGCCTAGTAAGATGAAGAAAGGGTGACCATCTGGCCTCCAAAATTAGGGTTCAAGGTCACTGTTTTATTTAAAGATGTTTATTTGTAGAGAACACAGGGGGAGGAGCAGAGGGAGAAAGAATCTTAAGCAGACTCCACGCTGAGTGTGGGGCCTGGCACAGGACTTGATCCCACGACCCTGAGATCAGGACCTGAGCCGAAACCAAGAGTCACGTGGCTGACTTTGGCTGGGTCATCACCTCTCTGAGCCTCAATTTCCATATCCATGAAATGGGAATACAAATCTACAAGGGCAACATGTGGTCCTGGTGGGGGGGGGGGGGGGGTCCTGGATCCAGGAAAATGCTCTACAGGGTATTACTGGGGTAACTGGCCAAATTTTAATATGAACAATGTATTAGATGATGGAACTGCTTGCATGTTAAACTTCCAGAATTTTAATAACTCCCCTGGGACTGTAAGAGAATGTTTCTGTCCCTAGGGAATACATACTGAGGCATTTAGCGGTGAAGGGACATGATGGCTACAACCGAGTCACAGGACTCAGGAAGAAACCGTGTGCGTGTGAAAAAGGGGATGACAAGCAAATAGGGCAAAGAGTTCTGGGTATAATTCTTGCACCTTTTTGTTAAGTTTGAAATTACTTCAAAATGAAAGGTAAAAAAAATCTCTGCCGGTCTCTAAGGCCTTTAAAAAGACCAAACAATATAAAAGCAGCAAAGGACCTTTGGAGACTGGTAAAAGGCTGGTAGAAGGCTCCGTCACTGAGCGGTGGTGGTGGTGGTGGTGGTACACATGGACTAGATCGTGGCTGAGACTGTGATGATAAGAGATCGGTGGTAACGGAGTGCTCTGCGTCCCTTCCCTGACAGAGCTCTACTCCCAGAGTGCTGGGTGGAAGTTGGGGAGATCCCAAAGCCTGGGCTGGTCAGCCCCCCTCCCCTGGCTGACAGAGATGAAGGGGAATGTGGGTCCCCCAGGCTTGGCTGCTCTTGGAGCTCAGATCACCCTGCCTCTGTCTTCCCCTAGTCCAGGAGCCCATGGTTGGTTTTGCATAGGCGGGGCATGGGGAGCTGGGGGACGAGGCCCGATTCTTACCCACATAGTGTCCTTTGAGGTACCCTTCACAGTCACAGGTCTCTGGGAACCAAACAGAGAGAGGCAGACAGTGAGCCTTGCTGGACACATATTCTGACCCAAAGGGACCCGGCTCCTAGGTGGCCACGAGGAGGCCACTGTGATGATGTCTCGTTGGGGGCGGGAGAAATGCCACGTCGTGGCTCTCCAGGAAACCAAGTCCTTCTGTTTCACTCAATTCTCCATGCTTAGGCCCCGAACAGACTTTGCAGGACCCTGGCAGGAGTTCTGGGCCAGCAGGCCCCTCTGGATTAGGCTCAGTGTACAGGAGGAGGGGACAGTCACTCGCCCTGTCCCCCCTTCCTATCTCCTGCCTCCCACCCAGCCAGCATCCGGTGGGGGCGAGGGGGCTATGTGCCGGGTGGGCAGGGAGGAGCTCTGTTCCCTGGAGCTCTTCACACCTCAGGGCACAGGGGGTGGGGAGGAAAAGAAGCCCCTCCAGCTCCAGACAGTCTACACTCTTGTCTGGGTGCACGGGGGATAAACACCAGCCTACCTTTGTCACAAGGCTGATCATCTTCGGTTTGCACAAAAGACAGACGGAAGAGCGTTAGTGGAGGGGAACCAGGAGGCTCCGCAGCTGAGAGGCAGCCGTGGCCTCGTGTGCACAAGGAGCCCTCCATCTGTCCCCTCTTTCTTTCCTCCAGCAAACCTGTGATCCGAGCTGTGGTGCATTATGAAACCAAGCCTAACTCTCATTAGTCTCCCCGTGTGTGTCTCATTAGTGGCCCAAAGCAAGCCGGTGCAGCACTGGCGTGAACAGCTCCAAGGCTGATTTACTCAGCAGCCCTTCTGCCTTGAGAGCTGGTCTGGAAGACTGGCCGTGGGCAGTGGCCTCCAGCCAGGGAGCAGCTCACCCCAGGATGCCTGCCATGGGGCTGGGACCTGCTCTCTCTTTTCCGGGGCTTGAGACGGGCCTGGTCAAACTCAGGTGCCGGAGGATGGAGTGGTGTAGAGCTGGGCGGTGCAGAGCTAGGCTCCCACCCAGCTCTGCTCTGGTCACCTGACACCCCTCTGGGCCACTCATTTGGTTCCGAGTCCCCCCCCTGCCCCGGCCTGAGCCTGAGAGGCCGTATTGCGGGCAGCTTCGTCTCTATACAGGGCTCTAACCTGGAGGCTGAGGGCACAGGCCCTCTGAAAACCTGACCCCAGCCCTGCTCCCTTGACCTCATGAGCCTCCATTTTCCCACGTTGGAAAAGAGGACGTCCTGACTCCACTCCTTCACACTATGATGACTGAAAGGCAAGGTGGTAGGTGAGTGTGTCTTCTGAAGGTACGGGTTGCACGGGATAGGGGGCCAGATAAAACAGAGGACCCTCAGTTAATTCTGAATTTCAGATACACAACAAATAATTTCTTAGCATAAGTATGTCCCAAATATTGCATGGGCTATACTTACACTAGAAACCCATTTATAATGTATCTGAAATGCAAATTTAACTGGGCATCCTTTATTTTTATTTGCCAAATTGGGTGCTAACATGGGATCACTCGCAGCCTTCTCCACTCCTGTCCAGCATCAGTGGTTCTAAAACTGTCAGGATCAGAGAGCTGCTTGGTAGTGGACACTCTCCCAGAGAGAGAGACACACACACACACACGCACGCACACACACACACAGACATGTTTGCACGCTATTTTGGAAGAGGTATTTAACATGTCCCCTCGTATCATCTATGGGTCCCAAATACAGTAGCTCCTCTCCAGAGAATAGCTCCCCACTCCCTGACCTACTCCAGTTTCCCCTCCTGCCTCTGGAGGCCTGCCCAGCTCAGACGGGACCCCTGGTGCCCTCTCCAGTCCAGTGCTTGTTTCTTCGGGGCACAAAGCCCCTGAGTCCTAACCCCAGCCCATTGCTGCCCATCTACTCACAGGGAGGCTTCCTGAGGCTCTGCGGGCTTGGCAGGGTGCCGGTGGCTCTCCGGTAGCTTAGTCGCCTATGGGGACACAAGGAGATGGGCAGGCCCATGAGCTCAGCCACGAAACCAGTCAGAGAGAACCTTCTGGAAAACTCAGAGAAACCAAGGCCTGGATTGCACAGGTGGGTGCATCCCGGCATTCCAAGGGCCTCCCTCCACAGTCAGTGGCCGTGAAGAGAGAGACTTTCACAGAAGCTTATTGGTTCACAAGCTGGAAGAAAGCAAGTCTCTTGCTCTAAAGAAGCTCCTCCAGCCCAAGACGGTCACACACGGGGATGGGGCCCACGCCACACCGGTGATGGGTGGTTACTTTCCTAGGGCTGATTCTCAAGGAAGGGAGGCCTCTCATTCAATCTCACCCAGCCTCCCTAGCTCTGGGGACGCTGGGAGATTGCACAGCAACTCCCAGGAGAGTTGAGGGCGAGAGTTACCCTAATTTAGCCCCCTCCTCCCCGTCATCAGGGAGCTCAGCCGGACACATTACCCAATTTGATCATCAGTGACCAGGCAATCACCAAGGCCTCACCTCGGATCTGAGAAAACACCCAGGGCTCTTGGAGGGGTCTAGAGTCCCACATTTAAATGCAGCTAAAGAGCTCTCCCCCGAAGACCCAGGAAGCCCAAGATGCACGTGGGTCTGAGGTTCCTGAAGAAAGAGGGCAAGGGTTCTCCAACTTCAGCACCTCGGAACCATCTCTGTTGGAACACGGAGCTCAGGGCCGGCCCCTAGAGTTTCTGATTCAGCAGGTCTGGGGAAGGGCTCAAGGGTTTGCATTTCTAGCCAGGTCCCAGGGGATGCTGACACGCCTGACCTAGGGACCGTGTACGGGGGTTGGGGGCACTGAGGCAGATGACCCCTGACATCTGTCACTGCAGCATTCCACACCCCAAAAGATGGAAGAAGGTTACAAGAGAGGCAATGCAGGCCGCCCCCCCCCTCCGGGCCAGCATTTACACTTCTGGAAATCTATCCAGAGGAAACCATTCAAAATAGAAGGAAGAGTCTCGCAAGCAAGGTGATGACTGCGGTCTCGTCACAGCGGAATGGTGCAGACAGCTTAAAAGTACAGCCACGGGGAAGGAGCGAAGTCACCCAGAGATGCCTCTGTGCACACCCAGGTGAGGCCAAACCCTCCCAGGATGCAACCTCGAAGAGCCTGGTGTCCTCCTCCCCCAGAACCTGTCACATTTCTAGAAAGTGTCTGAACCACGTGTGACTTTCTGGCTACACTCGTCAGCTCCTCGGTGGGGCGGGGGACAGAAACCATCCTCGCTGCCCGAGAGTGCATGGTCTACTTTCTGATGGAATATCATAGAGCTATTAAAAACCACACAATAAAGACGAGGTAATAATGTGGGAAATGCTAAAGGCACCATGTGAAGGGACACGGGACACATGCCCCCCTACCCTGCCCCGGCCAAAAGCATGACTTCCCATTCTTTCTGTGTCTCTCCCATAAAAAGCACACAAAGGGGGCGCCTGGGTGGCTCAGTGGGTTAAAGCCTCTGCCTTCGGCTCAGGTCATGATCTCAGCATCCTGGGATCGAGCCCCGAATCGGGCTCTCTGCTCAGCGGGGAGCCTGCTTCCTCCTCTCTCTCTGCCTGCCTCTCTGCCT